>NC_090301.1:103994153-104349286 GCF_039906515.1 Pseudorca crassidens | reverse complement strand
CGCCTCTGTTTACAAGAACCTCGTTTACCGTACAAGTTCAATATCACAGAAAGTGAAAAATGGATAAAGAACTTGTGGTACTTACGTACAATGCAGTATCACTCAGCAATGAAATCTATGTCATCAGGCCCGTAGCAGCATAATGAGTGGATTCAGGTACGATGATTCTACCTGAAATAAGTCACACAGAAAAAGAAACATCATAAGATATCACTAATACACGGAATGTAAACTTGGCTACACAGGAACTGAATTCCAAAACAGAACAGGGTCTCAAATTTAGAAAACCAACTTATGCTTGCTTAAGGGGAAAGGTGAGTTGGGGTGCTGCATAAAACCAGAGATTGAAATGAGCACAGATAAAGTTCCTTAAGCCAAATATGGAATAGACAAGAGCTACTCCTTGCTCAACAAAATGGACTCAACACCCCATATTAAACGCCTAAGAATGTACCTGACTAGTAAGTATCTTAAAACCTATGGATTGCTATGTCTCCGAAAGCGATCAAGCATGTGTACAGGGGCATAAAACGCAGCAGTGATAGGATTGGAGAGGTTCGGTGAGCAAATGAAGACCCTTTGAAGTCATATTGCATGGTACCCATTCCACGGGTTTCAACTACCCAGGTTTAAGGTATTCTTCCTTCAGCTAAAACATGCATGTGGAACCTAGAGTATGATCAACCATGTGATCGGGAGACGTGTTCAAATATGTCTCAGTTTAAGTACCCTGGTACTCGGGTGCAACATTCCAGATGCTTTACTAACACTCTCCCGACTTGGAGAGTCAGTCCCTTTAACCTCCTGTTTGGCCCAGTTTGCAATTTCTGCGGAAGATGAACAGGAATAGCGAGAACCAATGAGAGACTAGCTGGAGGTGTCTGGACGGGCAAATTTAACTCTCATTTCCCACCAGGAAGAGGAATTAACCAAAGGCTCAGCGTGCCGTGCCGGAACCAGATTAGGGCCTGAAGCCATCCTGTGGTGTTGCGGCTGGTCACAAGAAAGCGAGTTGAAGAAAGGAGCTCAGGAGCACTGTAATTCACAAACCTGCAGAGTTATAAATGACAGCTATCGTCCAAAAATATACTGAAGTAAGGCTGCCAAGAGGACTTGAGAGCAGGGCAGAATTGCAGGAAACCGATTTCAGGAGGTAGACTGGAATTGCATTGAAAGCATAGGAAAAGAGGCAGAACGTCCACAATGATGCACTTGGCAAAAAGGGCGTATGCGTTTTTTTCCTGAATATATTCAGGAAAAAACGCATACGCCCTTTTTGGCCAACCAAGCAAGCTTGCAAAGGAAATCTACACTACAATGAAGTCTCACTTCCCCCCGGTCCAAAGGGCCATCTGAAAAATGTGTAAAATCCAGAAAGGCAGGACAGGCCATGGAGAACTGGGAGCCTTGTTATGCTGATGGGAGGGATGTAAATTGCCAACAGACACTTGGGAGAAGTGTATGGTGCTTCCTGAAACATCTAAAAAACAAAGCAACAGAGCCTAGGGCACTTCCACTTATGGTCCTATAGCTTAGGGAAATTAAAATCAAAAAGACACAGCCACCCCAAAGTTTGGGACTGCTCTGTTTACAAGAACCTCGTTTACAGTACAAGTTCAACATCACAGAAAGTGAAAAATGGATAAAGAAGTTGTGGTATTTACTTATAAAGCAATATCACTCAGCAATGAAATCTATGTCATCAGGCCCTTAGCAGCACAATGAGTGGATTCAGGTATGATGATTCTAACTGAAATAAGTCACACAGAAAAAGAAACATCATAAGATATCAGTAATACACGGAATGTAAACTTGGCTACACAGGAACTGAATTACAGAACAGAACAGGGTCTCAAATTTAGAAAACCAACTTATGCTTGCTTAAGGGGAAAGGTGAGTTGGGGTGCTGCATAAAACCAGAGATTGAAATGAGCACAGATAAAGTTCCTTAAGCCAAATATGGAATAGACAAGAGCTACTCCTTGCTCAACGAAATGGACTCAACACCCCATATTAAACGCCTAAGAATGTACCTGACTAGTAAGTATCTTAAAACCTATGGATTGCTATGTCTCCAAAAGAGAATCAAGCATGTGTACAGGGGCATAAACGCAGCAGTGATAGGATTGGAGAGGTTCGGTGAGCAAATGAAGACCGTTTGAAGTCATATTGCATGGTACCCATTCCACGGGTCTCAACTCTCCAGGTTTAAGGTATTCTTCCTTCAGCTAAAACATGCATGTGGAACCCAGAGTATGATCAACCGTGTGAACGGGAGACGTGTTCAAATATGTCTCAGTTTTCCTCCCCTGGTACTCGGGTGCAACATTCCAGACGCTTTACTAACACTCTCCCCACTTGGAGAGTCAGCGCCTTTAACCTCCTGTTTGGCCCAGTTTGCAATTTCTGCGGAAGATGAACAGGAATAGGGAGAACCAATGAGAGACTAGCTGGAGGTGTCTGGACGGGCAAATTTAACTCTCATTTCCCACCAGGAAGAGGAAATAACCAAAGGCTCAGCGTGCCGTGCCGGAACCAGATTAGGGCCTGAAGCCATCCTGCAGTGTTGCGGCCAGCTCAAAAGAAAGCGAGTTGAAGGAAGGCGCTCAGGGGCACTGTAATTCACAAACCTGCAGAGTTATAAATGACAGCTATCGTCCAAAAATATACTGAAGTAAGGCTGCCAAGAGGACTTGAAAGCGGGGCAGAATTGCAGGAAACCGATTTCAGGAGGTAGACTGGAATTGCATTGAAAGCATAGGAAAAGAGGCAGAACGTCCACAATGATGCACTTGGCCAAAAAGGGCGTATGCGTTTTTTCCTGAATATATTCAGGAAAAAACGCATACGCCCTTTTTGGCCAACCAAGCAAGCTTGCAAAGGAAATCTGCACTACAATGAAGTCTCACTTCCCCCCGGTCAAAAGGGCAATCTGAAAAAAGTGTAAAATGCAGAAAGGCAGGACAGGCCATGGAGAACTGGGAGCCTTGTTATGCTGATTGGTGGGATGTAAATTGCCAACAGACACTCGGGAGAAGTGTATGGTGTTTCCTGAAACATCTAAAAAACAAAGCAACAGAGCCTAGGGCACTTCCACTTATGGTCCTATAGCTTAGGGAAATTAAAATCAAAAAGACACAGCCACCCCAAAGTTTGGGACGCCTCTGTTTACAAGAACCTTGTTTACCGTACAAGTTCAGTATCACAGAAAGTGAAAAATGGATAAAGAACTTGTGGTACTTATGTACAATGCAGTATCACTCAGCAATGAAATCTATGTCATCAGGCCCATAGCAGCATAATGAGTGGATTCAGGTACGATGATTCTAACTGAAATAAGTCACACAGAAAAAGAAACATCATAAGATATCACTAATACATGGAATGTAAACTTGGCTACACAGGAACTGAATTCCAAAACAGAACAGGGTCTCAAATTTAGAAAACCAACTTATGCTTGCTTAATGGGAAAGGTGAGTTGGGGTGCTGCATAAAACCAGAGATTGAAATGAGCACAGATAAAGTTCCTTAAGCCAAATATGGAATAGACAAGAGCTACTCCTTGCTCAACGAAATGGACTCAACACCCCATATTAAACGCCTAAGAATGTACCTGACTAGTAAGTATCTTAAAACCTATGGATTGCTATGTCTCCAAAAGAGAATCAAGCGTGTGTACAGGGGCATAAACGCAGCAGTGATAGGATTGGAGAGGTTCGGTGAGCAAATGAAGACCGTTTGAAGTCATATTGCATGGTACCCATTCCACGGGTCTCAACTCTCCAGGTTTAAGGTATTCTTCCTTCAGCAAAAACATGCATGTGGAACCCAGAGTATGATCAACCGTGTGAACGGGAGACGTGTTCAAATATGTCTCAGTTTTCCTTCCCTGGTACTCGGGTGCAACATTCCAGACGCTTTACTAACACTCTCCCCACTTGGAGAGTCAGCGCCTTTAACCTCCTGTTTGGCCCAGTTTGCAATTTCTGCGGAAGATGAACAGGAATAGGGAGAGCCAATGAGAGACTAGCTGGATGTGTCTGGACGGGCAAATTTAACTCTCATTTCCCACCAGGAAGAGGAAATAACCAAAGGCTCAGCGTGCCGTGCCAGAACCAGATTAGGGCCTGAAGCCATCCTGCGGTGTTGCGGCCAGCTCACAAGAAAGCGAGTTGAAGAAAGGAGCTCAGGGGCACTGTAATTCACAAACCTGCAGAGTTATAAATGACAGCTATCGTCCAAAAATATACTGAAGTAAGGCTGCCAAGAGGACTTGAAAGCGGGGCAGAATTGCAGGAAACCGATTTCAGGAGGTAGACTGGAATTGCATTGAAAGCATAGGAAAAGAGGCAGAACGTCCACAATGATGCACTTGGCCAAAAAGGGCGTATGCGTTTTTTCCTGAATATATTCAGGAAAAAACGCATACGCCCTTTTTGGCCAACCAAGCAAGCTTGCAAAGGAAATCTGCACTACAATGAAGTCTCACTTCCCCCCGGTCAAAAGGGCCATCTGAAAAAAGTGTAAAATGCAGAAAGGCAGGACAGGCCATGGAGAACTGGGAGCCTTGTTATGCTGATGGGCGGGATGTAAATTGCCAGCAGACACTCGGGAGAAGTGTATGGTGTTTCCTGAAACATCTAAAAAACAAAGCAACAAAGCCTAGGGCACTTCCACTTATGGTCCTATAGCTTAGGGAAATTAAAATCAAAAAGACACAGCCACCCCAAAGTTTGGGACGCCTCTGTTTACAAGAACCTCGTTTACCGTACAAGTTCAGTATCACAGAAAGTGAAAAATGGATAAAGAACTTGTGGTACTTATGTACAATGCAGTATCACTCAGCAATGAAATCTATGTCATCAGGCCCATAGCAGCATAATGAGGGGATTCAGGTACGATGATTCTAACTGAAATAAGTCACACAGAAAAAGAAACATCATAAGATATCACTAATACATGGAGTGTAAACTTGCCTACACAGGAACTGAATTCCAAAACAGAACAGGGTCTCAAATTTAGAAAACCAACTTATGCTTGCTTAAGGGGAAAGGTGAGTTGGGGTGCTGCATAAAACCAGAGATTGAAATGAGCACAGATAAAGTTCCTTAAGCCAAATATGGAATAGACAAGAGCTACTCCTTGCTCAACGAAATGGACTCAACACCCCATATTAAACGCCTAAGAATGTACCTGACTAGTAAGTATCTTAAAACCTATGGATTGCTATGTCTCCAAAAGAGAATCAAGCGTGCGTACAGGGGCATAAACGCAGCAGTGATAGGATTGGAGAGGTTCGGTGAGCAAATGAAGACCCTTTGAAGTCATATTGCATGGTACCCATTCCACGGGTCTCAACTCTCCAGGTTTAAGGTATTCTTCCTTCAGCAAAAACATGCATGTGGAACCCAGAGTATGATCAACCGTGTGAACGGGAGACGTGTTCAAATATGTCTCAGTTTTCCTTCCCTGGTACTCGGGTGCAACATTCCAGACGCTTTACTAACACTCTCCCCACTTGGAGAGTCAGCGCCTTTAACCTCCTGTTTGGCCCAGTTTGCAATTTCTGCGGAAGATGAACAGGAATAGGGAGAACCAATGAGAGACTAGCTGGAGGTGTCTGGACGGGCAAATTTAACTCTCATTTCCCACCAGGAAGAGGAAATAACCAAAGGCTCAGCGTGCCGTGCCGGAACCAGATTAGGGCCTGAAGCCATCCTGCGGTGTTACGGCCAGGTCACAAGAAAGCGAGTTGAAGAAAGGAGCTCAGGGGCACTGTAATTCACAAACCTGCAGAGATATAAATGACAGCTATCGTCCAAAAATATACTGAAGTAAGGCTGCCAAGAGGACTTGAAAGCGGGGCAGAATTGCAGGAAACCGATTTCAGGAGGTAGACTGGAATTGCATTGAAAGCATAGGAAAAGAGGCAGAACGTCCACAATGATGCACTTGGCCAAAAAGGGCGTATGCGTTTGTTCCTGAATATATTCAGGAAAAAACGCATACGCCCTTTTTGGCCAACCAAGCAAGCTTGCAAAGGAAATCTGCACTACAATGAAGACTCACTTCCCCCCGGTCAAAAGGGCCATCTGAAAAAAGTGTAAAATCCAGAAAGGCAGGACAGGCCATTGAGAACTGGGAGCCTTGTTATGCTGATTGGTGGGATGTAAATTGCCAACAGACACTTGGGAGAAGTGTATGGTGTTTCCTGAAACATCTAAAAAACAAAGCAACAGAGCCTAGGGCACTTCCACTTATGGTCCTATAGCTTAGGGAAATTAAAATCAAAAAGACACAGCCACCCCAAAGTTTGGGACGCCTCTGTTTACAAGAACCTCGTTTACAGTACAAGTTCAACATCGCAGAAAGTGAAAAATGGATAAAGAAGTTGTGGTATTTACTTACAAAGCAATATCACTCAGCAATGAAATCTATGTCATCAGGCCCTTAGCAGCACAATGAGTGGATTCAGGTATGATGATTCTAACTGAAATAAGTCACACAGAAAAAGAAACATCATAAGATATCAGTAATACACGGAATGTAAACTTGGCTACACAGGAACTGAATTACAAAACAGAACAGGGTCTCAAATTTAGAAAACCAACTTATGCTTGCTTAAGGGGAAAGGTGAGTTGGGGTGCTGCATAAAACCAGAGATTGAAATGAGCACAGATAAAGTTCCTTAAGCTAAATATGGAATAGACAAGAGCTACTCCTTGCTCAACGAAATGAACTCAACACCCCATATTAAACGCCTAAGAATGTACCTGACTAGTAAGTATCTTAAAACCTATGGATTGCTATGTCTCCGAAAGAGAATCAAGCATGTGTACAGGGGCATAAACGCAGCAGTGATAGGATTGGAGAGGTTCGGTGAGCAAATGAAGCCCCTTTGAAGTCATATTGCATGGTACCCATTCCACGGGTTTCAACTACCCAGGTTTAATGTATTCTTCCTTCAGCTAAAACATGCATGTGGAACCTAGAGTATGATCAACCATGTGATCGGGAGACGTGTTCAAATATGTCTCAGTTTTAGTACCCTGGTACTCGGGTGCAACATTCCAGATGCTTTACTAACACTCTCCCGACTTGGAGAGTCAGTCCCTTTAACCTCCTGTTTGGCCCAGTTTGCAATTTCTGCGGAAGATGAACAGGAATAGCGAGAACCAATGAGAGACTAGCTGGAGGTGTCTGGACGGGCAAATTTAACTCTCATTTCCCACCAGGAAGAGGAATTAACCAAAGGCTCAGCGTGCCGTGCCGGAACCAGATTAGGGCCTGAATCCATCCTGCGGTGTTGCGGCCAGGTCACAAGAAAGCGAGTTGAAGAAAGGAACTCAGGGGCACTGTAATTCACAAACTTGCAGAGTTATAAATGACAGCTATCGTCCAAAAATATACTGAAGTAAGGCTGCCAAGAGGACTTGAAAGCGGGGCAGAATTGCGGGAAACCGATTTCAGGAGGTAGACTGGAATTGCATTGAAAGCATAGGAAAAGAGGCAGAGCGTCCACAATGATGCACCTGGCCTAAAAGGGCGTATGCGTTTTTTCCTGAATATATTCAGGAAAAAACGCATACGCCCTTTTTGGCCAATCAAGCAAGATTGCAAAGGAAATCTGCACTACAATGAAGTCTCACTTCCCCCGGTCAAAAGGGCCATCTGAAAAAAGTGTAAAATCCAGAAAGTCAGGACAGGCCATGGAGAACTGGGAGCCTTGTTATGCTGATGGGAGGGATGTAAATTGCCAACAGACACTCGGGAGAAGTGTATGGTGTTTCCTGAAACATCTAAAAAACAAAGCAACAGAGCCTAGGGCACTTCCACTTATGGTCCTATAGCTTAGGGAAATTAAAATCAAAAAGACACAGCCACCCCAAAGTTTGGGATGGCTCTGTTTACAAGAACCTCGTTTACCATACATGTTCAACATCACAGAAAGTGAAAAATGGATAAAGAAGTTGTGGTATTTACTTACAAAGCAATATCACTCAGCAATGAAATCTATGTCATCAGGCCCTTAGCAGCACAATGAGTGGATTCAGGTATGATGATTCTAACTGAAATAAGTCACACAGAAAAAGAAACATCATAAGATATCAGTAATACACGGAATGTAAACTTGGCTACACAGGAACTGAATTACAGAACAGAACAGGGTCTCAAATTTAGAAAACCAACTTATGCTTGCTTAAGGGGAAAGGTGAGTTGGGGTGCTGCATAAAACCAGAGATTGAAATGAGCACAGATAAAGTTCCTTAAGCCAAATATGGAATAGACAAGAGCTACTCCTTGCTCAACGAAATGGACTCAACACCGCATATTAAACACCTAAGAATGTACCTCACTAGTAAGTATCTTAAAACCTATGGATTGCTATGTCTCCAAAAGAGAATCAAGCATGTGTACAGGGGCATAAACGCAGCAGTGATAGGATTGGAGAGGTTCGGTGAGCAAATGAAGACCCTTTGAAGTCATATTGCATGGTACCCATTCCACGGGTTTCAACTACCCAGGTTTAAGGTATTCTTCCTTCAGCTAAAACATGCATGTGGAACCTAGAGTATGATCAACCATGTGATCGGGAGACGTGTTCAAATATGTCTCAGTTTTCGTACCCTGGTTCTCGGGTGCAACATTCCAGACACTTTACTAACACTCTCCCGACTTGGAGAGTCAGTCCCTTTAACCTCCTGTTTGGCCCAGTTTGCAATTTCTGCGGAAGGTGAACAGGAATAGCGAGAACTAATGAGAGACTAGCTGGAGGTGTCTGGACGGGCAAATTTAACTCTCATTTCCCACCAGGAAGAGGAATTAACCAAAGCCTCAGCGTGCCGTGCCGGAACCACATTAGGGCCTGAAGCCATCCTGCGGTGTTGCGGCCAGGTCACAAGAAAGCGAGTTGAAGAAAGGAGCTCAGGGGCACTGTAATGCACAAACCTGCAGAGTTATAAATGACAGCTATCGTCCAAAAATATACTGAAGTAAGGCTGCCAAGAGGACTTGAAAGCGGGGCAGAATTGCAGGAAACCGATTTCAGGAGGTAAACTGGAATTGCATTGAAAGCATACGAAAAGAGGCAGAGCGTCCACAATGATGCACTTGGCCAAAAAGTGCGTATGCATTTTTTCCTGAATATATTCAGGAAAAAACGCATACGCACTTTTTGGCCAACCAAGCAAGCTTGCAAAGCAAATCTGCACTACAATGAAGTCTCACTTCCCCCCAGTCAAAAGGGCCATCTGAAAAAAGTGTAAAATCCAGAAAGGCAGGACAGGCCATAGAGAACTGGGAGCCTTGTTATGCTGAAGGGCGGGATGTAAATTGCCAACAGTCACTAGGGAGAAGTGTATGGTGTTTCCTGAAACATCTAAAAAACAAAGCAACAGAGCCTAGGGCACTTCCACTTATGGTCCTATAGCTTAGGGAAATTAAAATCAAAAAGACACAGCCACCCCAAAGTTTGGGACGCCTCTGTTTACAAGAACCTCATTTACTGTACAAGTTCAGTATCACAGAAAGTGAAAAATGGATAAAGAACTTGTGGTACTTACGTACAATGCAGTATCACTCAGCAATGAAATCTATGTCATCAGGCCCGTAGCAGCATAATGAGTGGATTCAGGTACGATGATTCTAACTGAAATAAGTCACACAGAAAAAGAAACATCATAAGATATCACTAATACACGGAATGTAAACTTGGCTACACAGGAACTGAATTACAGAACAGAACAGGGTCTCAAATTTAGAAAACCAACTTATGCTTGCTTAAGGGGAAAGGTGAGTTGGGGTGCTGCATAAAACCAGAGATTGAAATGAGCACAGATAAAGTTCCTTAAGCCAAATATGGAATAGACAAGAGCTACTCCTTGCTCAACGAAATGGACTCAACACCCCATATTAAACGCCTAAGAATGTACCTGACTAGTAAGTATCTTAAAACCTATGGATTGCTATGTCTCCGAAAGAGAATCAAGCATGTGTACAGGGGCATAAACGCAGCAGTGATAGGATTGGAGAGGTTCGGTGAGCAAATGAAGACCCTTTGAAGTCATATTGCATGGTACCCATTCCACGGGTTTCAACTACCCAGGTTTAAGGTATTCTTCCTTCAGCTACAACATGCATGTGGAACCTAGAGTATGATCAACCGTGTGAAGGGGAGACGTGTTCAAATATGTCTCAGTTTTCGTACCCTGGTACTCGGGTGCAACATTCCAGACGCTTTACTAACACTCTCCCGACTTGGAGAGTCAGCGCCTTTAACCTCCTGTTTGGCCCAGTTTGCAATTTCTGCGGAAGATGAACAGGAATAGCGAGAACCAATGAGAGACTAGCTGGAGGTGTCTGGACTGGCAAATTTAACTCTCATTTCCCACCAGGAAGAGGAAATAACCAAAGGCTCAGCGTGCCGTGCCGGAACCAGATTAGGGCCTGAAGCCATCCTGCAGTGTTGCGGCCAGCTCAAAAGAAAGCGAGTTGAAGAAAGGCGCTCAGGGGCACTGTAATTCACAAACCTGCAGAGTTATAAATGACAGCTATCGTCCAAAAATATACTGAAGTAAGGCTGCCAAGAGGACTTGAAAGCAGGGCAGAATTGCAGGAAACCGATTTCAGGAGGTAGACTGGAATTGCATTGAAAGCATAGGAAAAGAGGCAGAACGTCCACAATGATGCACTTGGCCAAAAAGGGCGTATGCGTTTTTTCCTGAATATATTCAGGAAAAAACGCATACGCCCTTTTTGGCCAACCAAGCAAGCTTGCAAAGGAAATCTGCACTACAATGAAGTCTCACTTCCCCCCGGTCAAAAGGGCCATCTGAAAAAAGTGTAAAATCCAGAAAGTCAGGACAGGCCATGGAGAACTGGGAGCCTTGTTATGCTTATGGGCGGGATGTAAATTGCCAACAGACACTCGGGAGAAGTGTATGGTGTTTCCTGAAATATCTAAAAAACAAAGCAACAGAGCCTAGGGCACTTCCACTTATGGTCCTATAGCTTAGGGAAATTAAAATCAAAAAGACACAGCCACCCCAAAGTTTGGGACGCCTCTGTTTACAAGAACCTCGTTTACCGTACAAGTTCAATATCACAGAAAGTGAAAAATGGATAAAGAACTTGTGGTACTTACGTACAATGCAGTATCACTCAGCAATGAAATCTATGTCATCAGGCCCGTAGCAGCATAATGAGTGGATTCAGGTACGATGATTCTACCTGAAATAAGTCACACAGAAAAAGAAACATCATAAGATATCACTAATACACGGAATGTAAACTTGGCTACACAGGAACTGAATTCCAAAACAGAACAGGGTCTCAAATTTAGAAAACCAACTTATGCTTGCTTAAGGGGAAAGGTGAGTTGGGGTGCTGCATAAAACCAGAGATTGAAATGAGCACAGATAAAGTTCCTTAAGCCAAATATGGAATAGACAAGAGCTACTCCTTGCTCAACAAAATGGACTCAACACCCCATATTAAACGCCTAAGAATGTACCTGACTAGTAAGTATCTTAAAACCTATGGATTGCTATGTCTCCGAAAGCGAATCAAGCATGTGTACAGGGGCATAAACGCAGCAGTGATAGGATTGGAGAGGTTCGGTGAGCAAATGAAGACCCTTTGAAGTCATATTGCATGGTACCCATTCCACGGGTTTCAACTACCCAGGTTTAAGGTATTCTTCCTTCAGCTAAAACATGCATGTGGAACCTAGAGTATGATCAACCATGTGATCGGGAGACGTGTTCAAATATGTCTCAGTTTAAGTACCCTGGTACTCGGGTGCAACATTCCAGATGCTTTACTAACACTCTCCCGACTTGGAGAGTCAGTCCCTTTAACCTCCTGTTTGGCCCAGTTTGCAATTTCTGCGGAAGATGAACAGGAATAGCGAGAACCAATGAGAGACTAGCTGGAGGTGTCTGGACGGGCAAATTTAACTCTCATTTCCCACCAGGAAGAGGAATTAACCAAAGGCTCAGCGTGCCGTGCCAGAACCAGATTAGGGCCTGAAGCCATCCTGTGGTGTTGCGGCCTGGTCACAAGAAAGCGAGTTGAAGAAAGGAGCTCAGGAGCACTGTAATTCACAAACCTGCAGAGTTATAAATGACAGCTATCGTCCAAAAATATACTGAAGTAAGGCTGCCAAGAGGACTTGAGAGCAGGGCAGAATTGCAGGAAACCGATTTCAGGAGGTAGACTGGAATTGCATTGAAAGCATAGGAAAAGAGGCAGAACGTCCACAATGATGCACTTGGCCAAAAAGGGCGTATGCGTTTTTTCCTGAATATATTCAGGAAAAAACGCATACGCCCTTTTTGGCCAACCAAGCAAGCTTGCAAAGGAAATCTACACTACAATGAAGTCTCACTTCCCCCCGGTCCAAAGGGCCATCTGAAAAATGTGTAAAATCCAGAAAGGCAGGACAGGCCATGGAGAACTGGGAGCCTTGTTATGCTGATGGGAGGGATGTAAATTGCCAACAGACACTTGGGAGAAGTGTATGGTGCTTCCTGAAACATCTAAAAAACAAAGCAACAGAGCCTAGGGCACTTCCACTTATGGTCCTATAGCTTAGGGAAATTAAAATCAAAAAGACACAGCCACCCCAAAGTTTGGGACTGCTCTGTTTACAAGAACCTCGTTTACAGTACAAGTTCAACATCACAGAAAGTGAAAAATGGATAAAGAAGTTGTGGTATTTACTTATAAAGCAATATCACTCAGCAATGAAATCTATGTCATCAGGCCCTTAGCAGCACAATGAGTGGATTCAGGTATGATGATTCTAACTGAAATAAGTCACACAGAAAAAGAAACATCATAAGATATCAGTAATACACGGAATGTAAACTTGGCTACACAGGAACTGAATTACAGAACAGAACAGGGTCTCAAATTTAGAAAACCAACTTATGCTTGCTTAAGGGGAAAGGTGAGTTGGGGTGCTGCATAAAACCAGAGATTGAAATGAGCACAGATAAAGTTCCTTAAGCCAAATATGGAATAGACAAGAGCTACTCCTTGCTCAACGAAATGGACTCAACACCCCATATTAAACGCCTAAGAATGTACCTGACTAGTAAGTATCTTAAAACCTATGGATTGCTATGTCTCCAAAAGAGAATCAAGCATGTGTACAGGGGCATAAACGCAGCAGTGATAGGATTGGAGAGGTTCGGTGAGCAAATGAAGACCGTTTGAAGTCATATTGCATGGTACCCATTCCACGGGTCTCAACTCTCCAGGTTTAAGGTATTGTTCCATCAGCTAAAACATGCATGTGGAACCCAGAGTATGATCAACCGTGTGAACGGGAGACGTGTTCAAATATGTCTCAGTTTTCCTCCCCTGGTACTCGGGTGCAACATTCCAGACGCTTTACTAACACTCTCCCCACTTGGAGAGTCAGCGCCTTTAACCTCCTGTTTGGCCCAGTTTGCAATTTCTGCGGAAGATGAACAGGAATAGGGAGAACCAATGAGAGACTAGCTGGAGGTGTCTGGACGGGCAAATTTAACTCTCATTTCCCACCAGGAAGAGGAAATAACCAAAGGCTCAGCGTGCCGTGCCGGAACCAGATTAGGGCCTGAAGCCATCCTGCAGTGTTGCGGCCAGCTCAAAAGAAAGCGAGTTGAAGGAAGGCGCTCAGGGGCACTGTAATTCACAAACCTGCAGAGTTATAAATGACAGCTATCGTCCAAAAATATACTGAAGTAAGGCTGCCAAGAGGACTTGAAAGCGGGGCAGAATTGCAGGAAACCGATTTCAGGAGGTAGACTGGAATTGCATTGAAAGCATAGGAAAAGAGGCAGAACGTCCACAATGATGCACTTGGCCAAAAAGGGCGTATGCGTTTTTTCCTGAATATATTCAGGAAAAAACGCATACGCCCTTTTTGGCCAACCAAGCAAGCTTGCAAAGGAAATCTGCACTACAATGAAGTCTCACTTCCCCCCGGTCAAAAGGGCAATCTGAAAAAAGTGTAAAATGCAGAAAGGCAGGACAGGCCATGGAGAACTGGGAGCCTTGTTATGCTGATTGGTGGGATGTAAATTGCCAACAGACACTCGGGAGAAGTGTATGGTGTTTCCTGAAACATCTAAAAAACAAAGCAACAGAGCCTAGGGCACTTCCACTTATGGTCCTATAGCTTAGGGAAATTAAAATCAAAAAGACACAGCCACCCCAAAGTTTGGGACGCCTCTGTTTACAAGAACCTTGTTTACCGTACAAGTTCAGTATCACAGAAAGTGAAAAATGGATAAAGAACTTGTGGTACTTATGTACAATGCAGTATCACTCAGCAATGAAATCTATGTCATCAGGCCCATAGCAGCATAATGAGTGGATTCAGGTACGATGATTCTAACTGAAATAAGTCACACAGAAAAAGAAACATCATAAGATATCACTAATACATGGAATGTAAACTTGGCTACACAGGAACTGAATTCCAAAACAGAACAGGGTCTCAAATTTAGAAAACCAACTTATGCTTGCTTAATGGGAAAGGTGAGTTGGGGTGCTGCATAAAACCAGAGATTGAAATGAGCACAGATAAAGTTCCTTAAGCCAAATATGGAATAGACAAGAGCTACTCCTTGCTCAACGAAATGGACTCAACACCCCATATTAAACGCCTAAGAATGTACCTGACTAGTAAGTATCTTAAAACCTATGGATTGCTATGTCTCCAAAAGAGAATCAAGCGTGTGTACAGGGGCATAAACGCAGCAGTGATAGGATTGGAGAGGTTCGGTGAGCAAATGAAGACCGTTTGAAGTCATATTGCATGGTACCCATTCCACGGGTCTCAACTCTCCAGGTTTAAGGTATTCTTCCTTCAGCAAAAACATGCATGTGGAACCCAGAGTATGATCAACCGTGTGAACGGGAGACGTGTTCAAATATGTCTCAGTTTTCCTTCCCTGGTACTCGGGTGCAACATTCCAGACGCTTTACTAACACTCTCCCCACTTGGAGAGTCAGCGCCTTTAACCTCCTGTTTGGCCCAGTTTGCAATTTCTGCGGAAGATGAACAGGAATAGGGAGAGCCAATGAGAGACTAGCTGGATGTGTCTGGACGGGCAAATTTAACTCTCATTTCCCACCAGGAAGAGGAAATAACCAAAGGCTCAGCGTGCCGTGCCAGAACCAGATTAGGGCCTGAAGCCATCCTGCGGTGTTGCGGCCAGCTCACAAGAAAGCGAGTTGAAGAAAGGAGCTCAGGGGCACTGTAATTCACAAACCTGCAGAGTTATAAATGACAGCTATCGTCCAAAAATATACTGAAGTAAGGCTGCCAAGAGGACTTGAAAGCGGGGCAGAATTGCAGGAAACCGATTTCAGGAGGTAGACTGGAATTGCATTGAAAGCATAGGAAAAGAGGCAGAACGTCCACAATGATGCACTTGGCCAAAAAGGGCGTATGCGTTTTTTCCTGAATATATTCAGGAAAAAACGCATACGCCCTTTTTGGCCAACCAAGCAAGCTTGCAAAGGAAATCTGCACTACAATGAAGTCTCACTTCCCCCCGGTCAAAAGGGCCATCTGAAAAAAGTGTAAAATGCAGAAAGGCAGGACAGGCCATGGAGAACTGGGAGCCTTGTTATGCTGATGGGCGGGATGTAAATTGCCAGCAGACACTCGGGAGAAGTGTATGGTGTTTCCTGAAACATCTAAAAAACAAAGCAACAAAGCCTAGGGCACTTCCACTTATGGTCCTATAGCTTAGGGAAATTAAAATCAAAAAGACACAGCCACCCCAAAGTTTGGGACGCCTCTGTTTACAAGAACCTCGTTTACCGTACAAGTTCAGTATCACAGAAAGTGAAAAATGGATAAAGAACTTGTGGTACTTATGTACAATGCAGTATCACTCAGCAATGAAATCTATGTCATCAGGCCCATAGCAGCATAATGAGGGGATTCAGGTACGATGATTCTAACTGAAATAAGTCACACAGAAAAAGAAACATCATAAGATATCACTAATACATGGAGTGTAAACTTGCCTACACAGGAACTGAATTCCAAAACAGAACAGGGTCTCAAATTTAGAAAACCAACTTATGCTTGCTTAAGGGGAAAGGTGAGTTGGGGTGCTGCATAAAACCAGAGATTGAAATGAGCACAGATAAAGTTCCTTAAGCCAAATATGGAATAGACAAGAGCTACTCCTTGCTCAACGAAATGGACTCAACACCCCATATTAAACGCCTAAGAATGTACCTGACTAGTAAGTATCTTAAAACCTATGGATTGCTATGTCTCCAAAAGAGAATCAAGCGTGCGTACAGGGGCATAAACGCAGCAGTGATAGGATTGGAGAGGTTCGGTGAGCAAATGAAGACCCTTTGAAGTCATATTGCATGGTACCCATTCCACGGGTCTCAACTCTCCAGGTTTAAGGTATTCTTCCTTCAGCAAAAACATGCATGTGGAACCCAGAGTATGATCAACCGTGTGAACGGGAGACGTGTTCAAATATGTCTCAGTTTTCCTTCCCTGGTACTCGGGTGCAACATTCCAGACGCTTTACTAACACTCTCCCCACTTGGAGAGTCAGCGCCTTTAACCTCCTGTTTGGCCCAGTTTGCAATTTCTGCGGAAGATGAACAGGAATAGGGAGAACCAATGAGAGACTAGCTGGAGGTGTCTGGACGGGCAAATTTAACTCTCATTTCCCACCAGGAAGAGGAAATAACCAAAGGCTCAGCGTGCCGTGCCGGAACCAGATTAGGGCCTGAAGCCATCCTGCGGTGTTACGGCCAGGTCACAAGAAAGCGAGTTGAAGAAAGGAGCTCAGGGGCACTGTAATTCACAAACCTGCAGAGATATAAATGACAGCTATCGTCCAAAAATATACTGAAGTAAGGCTGCCAAGAGGACTTGAAAGCGGGGCAGAATTGCAGGAAACCGATTTCAGGAGGTAGACTGGAATTGCATTGAAAGCATAGGAAAAGAGGCAGAACGTCCACAATGATGCACTTGGCCAAAAAGGGCGTATGCGTTTGTTCCTGAATATATTCAGGAAAAAACGCATACGCCCTTTTTGGCCAACCAAGCAAGCTTGCAAAGGAAATCTGCACTACAATGAAGACTCACTTCCCCCCGGTCAAAAGGGCCATCTGAAAAAAGTGTAAAATCCAGAAAGGCAGGACAGGCCATTGAGAACTGGGAGCCTTGTTATGCTGATTGGTGGGATGTAAATTGCCAACAGACACTTGGGAGAAGTGTATGGTGTTTCCTGAAACATCTAAAAAACAAAGCAACAGAGCCTAGGGCACTTCCACTTATGGTCCTATAGCTTAGGGAAATTAAAATCAAAAAGACACAGCCACCCCAAAGTTTGGGACGCCTCTGTTTACAAGAACCTCGTTTACAGTACAAGTTCAACATCGCAGAAAGTGAAAAATGGATAAAGAAGTTGTGGTATTTACTTACAAAGCAATATCACTCAGCAATGAAATCTATGTCATCAGGCCCTTAGCAGCACAATGAGTGGATTCAGGTATGATGATTCTAACTGAAATAAGTCACACAGAAAAAGAAACATCATAAGATATCAGTAATACACGGAATGTAAACTTGGCTACACAGGAACTGAATTACAAAACAGAACAGGGTCTCAAATTTAGAAAACCAACTTATGCTTGCTTAAGGGGAAAGGTGAGTTGGGGTGCTGCATAAAACCAGAGATTGAAATGAGCACAGATAAAGTTCCTTAAGCTAAATATGGAATAGACAAGAGCTACTCCTTGCTCAACGAAATGAACTCAACACCCCATATTAAACGCCTAAGAATGTACCTGACTAGTAAGTATCTTAAAACCTATGGATTGCTATGTCTCCGAAAGAGAATCAAGCATGTGTACAGGGGCATAAACGCAGCAGTGATAGGATTGGAGAGGTTCGGTGAGCAAATGAAGCCCCTTTGAAGTCATATTGCATGGTACCCATTCCACGGGTTTCAACTACCCAGGTTTAATGTATTCTTCCTTCAGCTAAAACATGCATGTGGAACCTAGAGTATGATCAACCATGTGATCGGGAGACGTGTTCAAATATGTCTCAGTTTTAGTACCCTGGTACTCGGGTGCAACATTCCAGATGCTTTACTAACACTCTCCCGACTTGGAGAGTCAGTCCCTTTAACCTCCTGTTTGGCCCAGTTTGCAATTTCTGCGGAAGATGAACAGGAATAGCGAGAACCAATGAGAGACTAGCTGGAGGTGTCTGGACGGGCAAATTTAACTCTCATTTCCCACCAGGAAGAGGAATTAACCAAAGGCTCAGCGTGCCGTGCCGGAACCAGATTAGGGCCTGAATCCATCCTGCGGTGTTGCGGCCAGGTCACAAGAAAGCGAGTTGAAGAAAGGAACTCAGGGGCACTGTAATTCACAAACTTGCAGAGTTATAAATGACAGCTATCGTCCAAAAATATACTGAAGTAAGGCTGCCAAGAGGACTTGAAAGCGGGGCAGAATTGCGGGAAACCGATTTCAGGAGGTAGACTGGAATTGCATTGAAAGCATAGGAAAAGAGGCAGAGCGTCCACAATGATGCACCTGGCCTAAAAGGGCGTATGCGTTTTTTCCTGAATATATTCAGGAAAAAACGCATACGCCCTTTTTGGCCAATCAAGCAAGATTGCAAAGGAAATCTGCACTACAATGAAGTCTCACTTCCCCCGGTCAAAAGGGCCATCTGAAAAAAGTGTAAAATCCAGAAAGTCAGGACAGGCCATGGAGAACTGGGAGCCTTGTTATGCTGATGGGAGGGATGTAAATTGCCAACAGACACTCGGGAGAAGTGTATGGTGTTTCCTGAAACATCTAAAAAACAAAGCAACAGAGCCTAGGGCACTTCCACTTATGGTCCTATAGCTTAGGGAAATTAAAATCAAAAAGACACAGCCACCCCAAAGTTTGGGATGGCTCTGTTTACAAGAACCTCGTTTACCATACATGTTCAACATCACAGAAAGTGAAAAATGGATAAAGAAGTTGTGGTATTTACTTACAAAGCAATATCACTCAGCAATGAAATCTATGTCATCAGGCCCTTAGCAGCACAATGAGTGGATTCAGGTATGATGATTCTAACTGAAATAAGTCACACAGAAAAAGAAACATCATAAGATATCAGTAATACACGGAATGTAAACTTGGCTACACAGGAACTGAATTACAGAACAGAACAGGGTCTCAAATTTAGAAAACCAACTTATGCTTGCTTAAGGGGAAAGGTGAGTTGGGGTGCTGCATAAAACCAGAGATTGAAATGAGCACAGATAAAGTTCCTTAAGCCAAATATGGAATAGACAAGAGCTACTCCTTGCTCAACGAAATGGACTCAACACCGCATATTAAACACCTAAGAATGTACCTCACTAGTAAGTATCTTAAAACCTATGGATTGCTATGTCTCCAAAAGAGAATCAAGCATGTGTACAGGGGCATAAACGCAGCAGTGATAGGATTGGAGAGGTTCGGTGAGCAAATGAAGACCCTTTGAAGTCATATTGCATGGTACCCATTCCACGGGTTTCAACTACCCAGGTTTAAGGTATTCTTCCTTCAGCTAAAACATGCATGTGGAACCTAGAGTATGATCAACCATGTGATCGGGAGACGTGTTCAAATATGTCTCAGTTTTCGTACCCTGGTTCTCGGGTGCAACATTCCAGACACTTTACTAACACTCTCCCGACTTGGAGAGTCAGTCCCTTTAACCTCCTGTTTGGCCCAGTTTGCAATTTCTGCGGAAGGTGAACAGGAATAGCGAGAACTAATGAGAGACTAGCTGGAGGTGTCTGGACGGGCAAATTTAACTCTCATTTCCCACCAGGAAGAGGAATTAACCAAAGCCTCAGCGTGCCGTGCCGGAACCACATTAGGGCCTGAAGCCATCCTGCGGTGTTGCGGCCAGGTCACAAGAAAGCGAGTTGAAGAAAGGAGCTCAGGGGCACTGTAATGCACAAACCTGCAGAGTTATAAATGACAGCTATCGTCCAAAAATATACTGAAGTAAGGCTGCCAAGAGGACTTGAAAGCGGGGCAGAATTGCAGGAAACCGATTTCAGGAGGTAAACTGGAATTGCATTGAAAGCATACGAAAAGAGGCAGAGCGTCCACAATGATGCACTTGGCCAAAAAGTGCGTATGCATTTTTTCCTGAATATATTCAGGAAAAAACGCATACGCACTTTTTGGCCAACCAAGCAAGCTTGCAAAGCAAATCTGCACTACAATGAAGTCTCACTTCCCCCCAGTCAAAAGGGCCATCTGAAAAAAGTGTAAAATCCAGAAAGGCAGGACAGGCCATAGAGAACTGGGAGCCTTGTTATGCTGAAGGGCGGGATGTAAATTGCCAACAGTCACTAGGGAGAAGTGTATGGTGTTTCCTGAAACATCTAAAAAACAAAGCAACAGAGCCTAGGGCACTTCCACTTATGGTCCTATAGCTTAGGGAAATTAAAATCAAAAAGACACAGCCACCCCAAAGTTTGGGACGCCTCTGTTTACAAGAACCTCATTTACTGTACAAGTTCAGTATCACAGAAAGTGAAAAATGGATAAAGAACTTGTGGTACTTACGTACAATGCAGTATCACTCAGCAATGAAATCTATGTCATCAGGCCCGTAGCAGCATAATGAGTGGATTCAGGTACGATGATTCTAACTGAAATAAGTCACACAGAAAAAGAAACATCATAAGATATCACTAATACACGGAATGTAAACTTGGCTACACAGGAACTGAATTACAGAACAGAACAGGGTCTCAAATTTAGAAAACCAACTTATGCTTGCTTAAGGGGAAAGGTGAGTTGGGGTGCTGCATAAAACCAGAGATTGAAATGAGCACAGATAAAGTTCCTTAAGCCAAATATGGAATAGACAAGAGCTACTCCTTGCTCAACGAAATGGACTCAACACCCCATATTAAACGCCTAAGAATGTACCTGACTAGTAAGTATCTTAAAACCTATGGATTGCTATGTCTCCGAAAGAGAATCAAGCATGTGTACAGGGGCATAAACGCAGCAGTGATAGGATTGGAGAGGTTCGGTGAGCAAATGAAGACCCTTTGAAGTCATATTGCATGGTACCCATTCCACGGGTTTCAACTACCCAGGTTTAAGGTATTCTTCCTTCAGCTACAACATGCATGTGGAACCTAGAGTATGATCAACCGTGTGAAGGGGAGACGTGTTCAAATATGTCTCAGTTTTCGTACCCTGGTACTCGGGTGCAACATTCCAGACGCTTTACTAACACTCTCCCGACTTGGAGAGTCAGCGCCTTTAACCTCCTGTTTGGCCCAGTTTGCAATTTCTGCGGAAGATGAACAGGAATAGCGAGAACCAATGAGAGACTAGCTGGAGGTGTCTGGACTGGCAAATTTAACTCTCATTTCCCACCAGGAAGAGGAAATAACCAAAGGCTCAGCGTGCCGTGCCGGAACCAGATTAGGGCCTGAAGCCATCCTGCAGTGTTGCGGCCAGCTCAAAAGAAAGCGAGTTGAAGAAAGGCGCTCAGGGGCACTGTAATTCACAAACCTGCAGAGTTATAAATGACAGCTATCGTCCAAAAATATACTGAAGTAAGGCTGCCAAGAGGACTTGAAAGCAGGGCAGAATTGCAGGAAACCGATTTCAGGAGGTAGACTGGAATTGCATTGAAAGCATAGGAAAAGAGGCAGAACGTCCACAATGATGCACTTGGCCAAAAAGGGCGTATGCGTTTTTTCCTGAATATATTCAGGAAAAAACGCATACGCCCTTTTTGGCCAACCAAGCAAGCTTGCAAAGGAAATCTGCACTACAATGAAGTCTCACTTCCCCCCGGTCAAAAGGGCCATCTGAAAAAAGTGTAAAATCCAGAAAGTCAGGACAGGCCATGGAGAACTGGGAGCCTTGTTATGCTTATGGGCGGGATGTAAATTGCCAACAGACACTCGGGAGAAGTGTATGGTGTTTCCTGAAATATCTAAAAAACAAAGCAACAGAGCCTAGGGCACTTCCACTTATGGTCCTATAGCTTAGGGAAATTAAAATCAAAAAGACACAGCCACCCCAAAGTTTGGGACGCCTCTGTTTACAAGAACCTCGTTTACCGTACAAGTTCAATATCACAGAAAGTGAAAAATGGATAAAGAACTTGTGGTACTTACGTACAATGCAGTATCACTCAGCAATGAAATCTATGTCATCAGGCCCGTAGCAGCATAATGAGTGGATTCAGGTACGATGATTCTACCTGAAATAAGTCACACAGAAAAAGAAACATCATAAGATATCACTAATACACGGAATGTAAACTTGGCTACACAGGAACTGAATTCCAAAACAGAACAGGGTCTCAAATTTAGAAAACCAACTTATGCTTGCTTAAGGGGAAAGGTGAGTTGGGGTGCTGCATAAAACCAGAGATTGAAATGAGCACAGATAAAGTTCCTTAAGCCAAATATGGAATAGACAAGAGCTACTCCTTGCTCAACAAAATGGACTCAACACCCCATATTAAACGCCTAAGAATGTACCTGACTAGTAAGTATCTTAAAACCTATGGATTGCTATGTCTCCGAAAGCGAATCAAGCATGTGTACAGGGGCATAAACGCAGCAGTGATAGGATTGGAGAGGTTCGGTGAGCAAATGAAGACCCTTTGAAGTCATATTGCATGGTACCCATTCCACGGGTTTCAACTACCCAGGTTTAAGGTATTCTTCCTTCAGCTAAAACATGCATGTGGAACCTAGAGTATGATCAACCATGTGATCGGGAGACGTGTTCAAATATGTCTCAGTTTAAGTACCCTGGTACTCGGGTGCAACATTCCAGATGCTTTACTAACACTCTCCCGACTTGGAGAGTCAGTCCCTTTAACCTCCTGTTTGGCCCAGTTTGCAATTTCTGCGGAAGATGAACAGGAATAGCGAGAACCAATGAGAGACTAGCTGGAGGTGTCTGGACGGGCAAATTTAACTCTCATTTCCCACCAGGAAGAGGAATTAACCAAAGGCTCAGCGTGCCGTGCCAGAACCAGATTAGGGCCTGAAGCCATCCTGTGGTGTTGCGGCCTGGTCACAAGAAAGCGAGTTGAAGAAAGGAGCTCAGGAGCACTGTAATTCACAAACCTGCAGAGTTATAAATGACAGCTATCGTCCAAAAATATACTGAAGTAAGGCTGCCAAGAGGACTTGAGAGCAGGGCAGAATTGCAGGAAACCGATTTCAGGAGGTAGACTGGAATTGCATTGAAAGCATAGGAAAAGAGGCAGAACGTCCACAATGATGCACTTGGCCAAAAAGGGCGTATGCGTTTTTTCCTGAATATATTCAGGAAAAAACGCATACGCCCTTTTTGGCCAACCAAGCAAGCTTGCAAAGGAAATCTACACTACAATGAAGTCTCACTTCCCCCCGGTCCAAAGGGCCATCTGAAAAATGTGTAAAATCCAGAAAGGCAGGACAGGCCATGGAGAACTGGGAGCCTTGTTATGCTGATGGGAGGGATGTAAATTGCCAACAGACACTTGGGAGAAGTGTATGGTGCTTCCTGAAACATCTAAAAAACAAAGCAACAGAGCCTAGGGCACTTCCACTTATGGTCCTATAGCTTAGGGAAATTAAAATCAAAAAGACACAGCCACCCCAAAGTTTGGGACTGCTCTGTTTACAAGAACCTCGTTTACAGTACAAGTTCAACATCACAGAAAGTGAAAAATGGATAAAGAAGTTGTGGTATTTACTTATAAAGCAATATCACTCAGCAATGAAATCTATGTCATCAGGCCCTTAGCAGCACAATGAGTGGATTCAGGTATGATGATTCTAACTGAAATAAGTCACACAGAAAAAGAAACATCATAAGATATCAGTAATACACGGAATGTAAACTTGGCTACACAGGAACTGAATTACAGAACAGAACAGGGTCTCAAATTTAGAAAACCAACTTATGCTTGCTTAAGGGGAAAGGTGAGTTGGGGTGCTGCATAAAACCAGAGATTGAAATGAGCACAGATAAAGTTCCTTAAGCCAAATATGGAATAGACAAGAGCTACTCCTTGCTCAACGAAATGGACTCAACACCCCATATTAAACGCCTAAGAATGTACCTGACTAGTAAGTATCTTAAAACCTATGGATTGCTATGTCTCCAAAAGAGAATCAAGCATGTGTACAGGGGCATAAACGCAGCAGTGATAGGATTGGAGAGGTTCGGTGAGCAAATGAAGACCGTTTGAAGTCATATTGCATGGTACCCATTCCACGGGTCTCAACTCTCCAGGTTTAAGGTATTCTTCCTTCAGCTAAAACATGCATGTGGAACCCAGAGTATGATCAACCGTGTGAACGGGAGACGTGTTCAAATATGTCTCAGTTTTCCTCCCCTGGTACTCGGGTGCAACATTCCAGACGCTTTACTAACACTCTCCCCACTTGGAGAGTCAGCGCCTTTAACCTCCTGTTTGGCCCAGTTTGCAATTTCTGCGGAAGATGAACAGGAATAGGGAGAACCAATGAGAGACTAGCTGGAGGTGTCTGGACGGGCAAATTTAACTCTCATTTCCCACCAGGAAGAGGAAATAACCAAAGGCTCAGCGTGCCGTGCCGGAACCAGATTAGGGCCTGAAGCCATCCTGCAGTGTTGCGGCCAGCTCAAAAGAAAGCGAGTTGAAGGAAGGCGCTCAGGGGCACTGTAATTCACAAACCTGCAGAGTTATAAATGACAGCTATCGTCCAAAAATATACTGAAGTAAGGCTGCCAAGAGGACTTGAAAGCGGGGCAGAATTGCAGGAAACCGATTTCAGGAGGTAGACTGGAATTGCATTGAAAGCATAGGAAAAGAGGCAGAACGTCCACAATGATGCACTTGGCCAAAAAGGGCGTATGCGTTTTTTCCTGAATATATTCAGGAAAAAACGCATACGCCCTTTTTGGCCAACCAAGCAAGCTTGCAAAGGAAATCTGCACTACAATGAAGTCTCACTTCCCCCCGGTCAAAAGGGCAATCTGAAAAAAGTGTAAAATGCAGAAAGGCAGGACAGGCCATGGAGAACTGGGAGCCTTGTTATGCTGATGGGCGGGATGTAAATTGCCAGCAGACACTCTGGAGAAGTGTATGGTGTTTCCTGAAACATCTAAAAAACAAAGCAACAAAGCCTAGGGCACGTCCACTTATGGTCCTATAGCTTAGGGAAATTAAAATCAAAAAGACACAGCCACCCCAAAGTTTGGGACGCCTCTGTTTACAAGAACCTCGTTTACCGTACAAGTTCAGTATCACAGAAAGTGAAAAATGGATAAAGAACTTGTGGTACTTATGTACAATGCAGTATCACTCAGCAATGAAATCTATGTCATCAGGCCCATAGCAGCATAATGAGGGGATTCAGGTACGATGATTCTAACTGAAATAAGTCACACAGAAAAAGAAACATCATAAGATATCACTAATACATGGAATGTAAACTTGGCTACACAGGAACTGAATTCCAAAACAGAACAGGTTCTCAAATTTAGAAAACCAACTTATGCTTGCTTAAGGGGAAAGGTGAGTTGGGGTGCTGCATAAAACCAGAGATTGAAATGAGCACAGATAAAGTTCCTTAAGCCAAATATGGAATAGACAAGAGCTACTCCTTGCTCAACGAAATGGACTCAACACCCCATATTAAACGCCTAAGAATGTACCTGACTAGTAAGTATCTTAAAACCTATGGATTGCTATGTCTCCAAAAGAGAATCAAGCGTGCGTACAGGGGCATAAACGCAGCAGTGATAGGATTGGAGAGGTTCGGTGAGCAAATGAAGACCCTTTGAAGTCATATTGCATGGTACCCATTCCACGGGTCTCAACTCTCCAGGTTTAAGGTATTCTTCCTTCAGCAAAAACATGCATGTGGAACCCAGAGTATGATCAACCGTGTGAACGGGAGACGTGTTCAAATATGTCTCAGTTTTCCTTCCCTGGTACTCGGGTGCAACATTCCAGACGCTTTACTAAAACTCTCCCCACTTGGAGAGTCAGCGCCTTTAACCTCCTGTTTGGCCCAGTTTGCAATTTCTGCGGAAGATGAACAGGAATAGGGAGAACCAATGAGAGACTAGCTGGATGTGTCTGGACGGGCAAATTTAACTCTCATTTCCCACCAGGAAGAGGAAATAACCAAAGGCTCAGCGTGCCGTGCCGGAACCAGATTAGGGCCTGAAGCCATCCTGCGGTGTTACGGCCAGGTCACAAGAAAGCGAGTTGAAGAAAGGAGCTCAGGGGCACTGTAATTCACAAACCTGCAGAGATATAAATGACAGCTATCGTCCAAAAATATACTGAAGTAAGGCTGCCAAGAGGACTTGAAAGCGGGGCAGAATTGCAGGAAACCGATTTCAGGAGGTAGACTGGAATTGCATTGAAAGCATAGGAAAAGAGGCAGAACGTCCACAATGATGCACTTGGCCAAAAAAGGGCGTATGCGTTTTTTCCTGAATATATTCAGGAAAAAACGCATACGCCCTTTTTGGCCAACCAAGCAAGCTTGCAAAGGAAATCTGCACTACAATGAAGACTCACTTCCCCCCAGTCAAAAGGGCCATCTGAAAAAAGTGTAAAATCCAGAAAGGCAGGACAGGCCATGGAGAACTGGGAGCCTTGTTATGCTGATTGGTGGGATGTAAATTGCCAACAGACACTCGGGAGAAGTGTATGGTGTTTCCTGAAACATCTAAAAAACAAAGCAACAGAGCCTAGGGCACTTCCACTTATGGTCCTATAGCTTAGGGAAATTAAAATCAAAAAGACACAGCCACCCCAAAGTTTGGGACGCCTCTGTTTACAAGAACCTCGTTTACCGTACAAGTTCAGTATCACAGAAAGTGAAAAATGGATAAAGAACTTGTGGTACTTATGTACAATGCAGTATCACTCAGCAATGAAATCTATGTCATCAGGCCCATAGCAGCATAATGAGTGGATTCAGGTACGATGATTCTAACTGAAATAAGTCACACAGAAAAAGAAACATCATAAGATATCACTAATACATGGAATGTAAACTTGGCTACACAGGAACTGAATTCCAAAACAGAACAGGGTCTCAAATTTAGAAAACCAACTTATGCTTGCTTAATGGGAAAGGTGAGTTGGGGTGCTGCATAAAACCAGAGATTGAAATGAGCACAGATAAAGTTCCTTAAGCCAAATATGGAATAGACAAGAGCTACTCCTTGCTCAACGAAATGGACTCAACACCCCATATTAAACGCCTAAGAATGTACCTGACTAGTAAGTATCTTAAAACCTATGGATTGCTATGTCTCCAAAAGAGAATCAAGCGTGTGTACAGGGGCATAAACGCAGCAGTGATAGGATTGGAGAGGTTCGGTGAGCAAATGAAGACCGTTTGAAGTCATATTGCATGGTACCCATTCCACGGGTCTCAACTCTCCAGGTTTAAGGTATTCTTCCTTCAGCAAAAACATGCATGTGGAACCCAGAGTATGATCAACCGTGTGAACGGGAGACGTGTTCAAATATGTCTCAGTTTTCCTTCCCTGGTACTCGGGTGCAACATTCCAGACGCTTTACTAACACTCTCCCCACTTGGAGAGTCAGCGCCTTTAACCTCCTGTTTGGCCCAGTTTGCAATTTCTGCGGAAGATGAACAGGAATAGGGAGAACCAATGAGAGACTAGCTGGATGTGTCTGGACGGGCAAATTTAACTCTCATTTCCCACCAGGAAGAGGAAATAACCAAAGGCTCAGCGTGCCGTGCCGGAACCAGATTAGGGCCTGAAGCCATCCTGCGGTGTTGCGGCCAGCTCACAAGAAAGCGAGTTGAAGAAAGGAGCTCAGGGGCACTGTAATTCACAAACCTGCAGAGTTATAAATGACAGCTATCGTCCAAAAATATACTGAAGTAAGGCTGCCAAGAGGACTTGAAAGCGGGGCAGAATTGCAGGAAACCGATTTCAGGAGGTAGACTGGAATTGCATTGAAAGCATAGGAAAAGAGGCAGAACGTCCACAATGATGCACTTGGCCAAAAAGGGCGTATGCGTTTTTTCCTGAATATATTCAGGAAAAAACGCATACGCCCTTTTTGGCCAACCAAGCAAGCTTGCAAAGGAAATCTGCACTACAATGAAGTCTCACTTCCCCCCGGTCAAAAGGGCAATCTGAAAAAAGTGTAAAATGCAGAAAGGCAGGACAGGCCATGGAGAACTGGGAGCCTTGTTATGCTGATGGGAGGGATGTAAATTGCCAGCAGACACTCGGGAGAAGTGTATGGTGTTTCCTGAAACATCTAAAAAACAAAGCAACAAAGCCTAGGGCACTTCCACTTATGGTCCTATAGCTTAGGGAAATTAAAATCAAAAAGACACAGCCACCCCAAAGTTTGGGACGCCTCTGTTTACAAGAACCTCGTTTACCGTACAAGTTCAGTATCACAGAAAGTGAAAAATGGATAAAGAACTTGTGGTACTTATGTACAATGCAGTATCACTCAGCAATGAAATCTATGTCATCAGGCCCATAGCAGCATAATGAGGGGATTCAGGTACGATGATTCTAACTGAAATAAGTCACACAGAAAAAGAAACATCATAAGATATCACTAATACATGGAGTGTAAACTTGCCTACACAGGAACTGAATTCCAAAACAGAACAGGGTCTCAAATTTAGAAAACCAACTTATGCTTGCTTAAGGGGAAAGGTGAGTTGGGGTGCTGCATAAAACCAGAGATTGAAATGAGCACAGATAAAGTTCCTTAAGCCAAATATGGAATAGACAAGAGCTACTCCTTGCTCAACGAAATGGACTCAACACCCCATATTAAACGCCTAAGAATGTACCTGACTAGTAAGTATCTTAAAACCTATGGATTGCTATGTCTCCAAAAGAGAATCAAGCGTGCGTACAGGGGCATAAACGCAGCAGTGATAGGATTGGAGAGGTTCGGTGAGCAAATGAAGACCCTTTGAAGTCATATTGCATGGTACCCATTCCACGGGTCTCAACTCTCCAGGTTTAAGGTATTCTTCCTTCAGCAAAAACATGCATGTGGAACCCAGAGTATGATCAACCGTGTGAACGGGAGACGTGTTCAAATATGTCTCAGTTTTCCTTCCCTGGTACTCGGGTGCAACATTCCAGACGCTTTACTAACACTCTCCCCACTTGGAGAGTCAGCGCCTTTAACCTCCTGTTTGGCCCAGTTTGCAATTTCTGCGGAAGATGAACAGGAATAGGGAGAACCAATGAGAGACTAGCTGGATGTGTCTGGACGGGCAAATTTAACTCTCATTTCCCACCAGGAAGAGGAAATAACCAAAGGCTCAGCGTGCCGTGCCGGAACCAGATTAGGGCCTGAAGCCATCCTGCGGTGTTACGGCCAGCTCACAAGAAAGCGAGTTGAAGAAAGGAGCTCAGGGGCACTGTAATTCACAAACCTGCAGAGATATAAATGACAGCTATCGTCCAAAAATATACTGAAGTAAGGCTGCCAAGAGGACTTGAAAGCGGGGCAGAATTGCAGGAAACCGATTTCAGGAGGTAGACTGGAATTGCATTGAAAGCATAGGAAAAGAGGCAGAACGTCCACAATGATGCACTTGGCCAAAAAGGGCGTATGCGTTTGTTCCTGAATATATTCAGGAAAAAACGCATGCGCCCTTTTTGGCCAACCAAGCAAGCTTGCAAAGGAAATCTGCACTACAATGAAGACTCACTTCTCTTCGGTCAAAAGGGCCATCTGAAAAAAGTGTAAAATCCAGAAAGGCAGGACAGGCCATGGAGAACTGGGAGCCTTGTTATGCTGATTGGTGGGATGTAAATTGCCAACAGACACTCGGGAGAAGTGTATGGTGTTTCCTGAAACATCTAAAAAACAAAGCAACAGAGCCTAGGGCACTTCCACTTATGGTCCTATAGCTTAGGGAAATTAAAATCAAAAAGACACAGCCACCCCAAAGTTTGGGACGCCTCTGTTTACAAGAACCTCGTTTACCGTACAAGTTCAGTATCACAGAAAGTGAAAAATGGATAAAGAACTTGTGGTACTTATGTACAATGCAGTATCACTCAGCAATGAAATCTATGTCATCAGGCCCATAGCAGCATAATGAGTGGATTCAGGTACGATGATTCTAACTGAAATAAGTCACACAGAAAAAGAAACATCATAAGATATCACTAATACATGGAATGTAAACTTGGCTACACAGGAACTGAATTCCAAAACAGAACAGGGTCTCAAATTTAGAAAACCAACTTATGCTTGCTTAATGGGAAAGGTGAGTTGGGGTGCTGCATAAAACCAGAGATTGAAATGAGCACAGATAAAGTTCCTTAAGCCAAATATGGAATAGACAAGAGCTACTCCTTGCTCAACGAAATGGACTCAACACCCCATATTAAACGCCTAAGAATGTACCTGACTAGTAAGTATCTTAAAACCTATGGATTGCTATGTCTCCAAAAGAGAATCAAGCGTGTGTACAGGGGCATAAACGCAGCAGTGATAGGATTGGAGAGGTTCGGTGAGCAAATGAAGACCGTTTGAAGTCATATTGCATGGTACCCATTCCACGGGTCTCAACTCTCCAGGTTTAAGGTATTCTTCCTTCAGCAAAAACATGCATGTGGAACCCAGAGTATGATCAACCGTGTGAACGGGAGACGTGTTCAAATATGTCTCAGTTTTCCTTCCCTGGTACTCGGGTGCAACATTCCAGACGCTTTACTAACACTCTCCCCACTTGGAGAGTCAGCGCCTTTAACCTCCTGTTTGGCCCAGTTTGCAATTTCTGCGGAAGATGAACAGGAATAGGGAGAACCAATGAGAGACTAGCTGGATGTGTCTGGACGGGCAAATTTAACTCTCATTTCCCACCAGGAAGAGGAAATAACCAAAGGCTCAGCGTGCCGTGCCGGAACCAGATTAGGGCCTGAAGCCATCCTGCGGTGTTGCGGCCAGCTCACAAGAAAGCGAGTTGAAGAAAGGAGCTCAGGGGCACTGTAATTCACAAACCTGCAGAGTTATAAATGACAGCTATCGTCCAAAAATATACTGAAGTAAGGCTGCCAAGAGGACTTGAAAGCGGGGCAGAATTGCAGGAAACCGATTTCAGGAGGTAGACTGGAATTGCATTGAAAGCATAGGAAAAGAGGCAGAACGTCCACAATGATGCACTTGGCCAAAAAGGGCGTATGCGTTTTTTCCTGAATATATTCAGGAAAAAACGCATACGCCCTTTTTGGCCAACCAAGCAAGCTTGCAAAGGAAATCTGCACTACAATGAAGTCTCACTTCCCCCCGGTCAAAAGGGCAATCTGAAAAAAGTGTAAAATGCAGAAAGGCAGGACAGGCCATGGAGAACTGGGAGCCTTGTTATGCTGATGGGAGGGATGTAAATTGCCAGCAGACACTCGGGAGAAGTGTATGGTGTTTCCTGAAACATCTAAAAAACAAAGCAACAAAGCCTAGGGCACTTCCACTTATGGTCCTATAGCTTAGGGAAATTAAAATCAAAAAGACACAGCCACCCCAAAGTTTGGGACGCCTCTGTTTACAAGAACCTCGTTTACCGTACAAGTACAGTATCACAGAAAGTGAAAAATGGATAAAGAACTTGTGGTACTTATGTACAATGCAGTATCACTCAGCAATGAAATCTATGTCATCAGGCCCATAGCAGCATAATGAGGGGATTCAGGTACGATGATTCTAACTGAAATAAGTCACACAGAAAAAGAAACATCATAAGATATCACTAATACATGGAGTGTAAACTTGCCTACACAGGAACTGAATTCCAAAACAGAACAGGGTCTCAAATTTAGAAAACCAACTTATGCTTGCTTAAGGGGAAAGGTGAGTTGGGGTGCTGCATAAAACCAGAGATTGAAATGAGCACAGATAAAGTTCCTTAAGCCAAATATGGAATAGACAAGAGCTACTCCTTGCTCAACGAAATGGACTCAACACCCCATATTAAACGCCTAAGAATGTACCTGACTAGTAAGTATCTTAAAACCTATGGATTGCTATGTCTCCAAAAGAGAATCAAGCGTGCGTACAGGGGCATAAACGCAGCAGTGATAGGATTGGAGAGGTTCGGTGAGCAAATGAAGACCCTTTGAAGTCATATTGCATGGTACCCATTCCACGGGTCTCAACTCTCCAGGTTTAAGGTATTCTTCCTTCAGCAAAAACATGCATGTGGAACCCAGAGTATGATCAACCGTGTGAACGGGAGACGTGTTCAAATATGTCTCAGTTTTCCTTCCCTGGTACTCGGGTGCAACATTCCAGACGCTTTACTAAAACTCTCCCCACTTGGAGAGTCAGCGCCTTTAACCTCCTGTTTGGCCCAGTTTGCAATTTCTGCGGAAGATGAACAGGAATAGGGAGAACCAATGAGAGACTAGCTGGATGTGTCTGGACGGGCAAATTTAACTCTCATTTCCCACCAGGAAGAGGAAATAACCAAAGGCTCAGCGTGCCGTGCCAGAACCAGATTAGGGCCTGAAGCCATCCTGCGGTGTTACGGCCAGCTCACAAGAAAGCGAGTTGAAGAAAGGAGCTCAGGGGCACTGTAATTCACAAACCTGCAGAGATATAAATGACAGCTATCGTCCAAAAATATACTGAAGTAAGGCTGCCAAGAGGACTTGAAAGCGGGGCAGAATTGCAGGAAACCGATTTCAGGAGGTAGACTGGAATTGCATTGAAAGCATAGGAAAAGAGGCAGAACGTCCACAATGATGCACTTGGCCAAAAAGGGCGTATGCGTTTGTTCCTGAATATATTCAGGAAAAAACGCATGCGCCCTTTTTGGCCAACCAAGCAAGCTTGCAAAGGAAATCTGCACTACAATGAAGACTCACTTCCCCCCGGTCAAAAGGGCCATCTGAAAAAAGTGTAAAATCCAGAAAGGCAGGACAGGCCATGGAGAACTGGGAGCCTTGTTATGCTGATTGGTGGGATGTAAATTGCCAACAGACACTTGGGAGAAGTGTATGGTGTTTCCTGAAACATCTAAAAAACAAAGCAACAGAGCCTAGGGCACTTCCACTTATGGTCCTATAGCTTAGGGAAATTAAAATCAAAAAGACACAGCCACCCCAAAGTTTGGGACGCCTCTGTTTACAAGAACCTCGTTTACAGTACAAGTTCAACATCGCAGAAAGTGAAAAATGGATAAAGAAGTTGTGGTATTTACTTACAAAGCAATATCACTCAGCAATGAAATCTATGTCATCAGGCCCTTAGCAGCACAATGAGTGGATTCAGGTATGATGATTCTAACTGAAATAAGTCACACAGAAAAAGAAACATCATAAGATATCAGTAATACACGGAATGTAAACTTGGCTACACAGGAACTGAATTACAAAACAGAACAGGGTCTCAAATTTAGAAAACCAACTTATGCTTGCTTAAGGGGAAAGGTGAGTTGGGGTGCTGCATAAAACCAGAGATTGAAATGAGCACAGATAAAGTTCCTTAAGCTAAATATGGAATAGACAAGAGCTACTCCTTGCTCAACGAAATGAACTCAACACCCCATATTAAACGCCTAAGAATGTACCTGACTAGTAAGTATCTTAAAACCTATGGATTGCTATGTCTCCAAAAGAGAATCAAGCATGTGTACAGGGGCATAAACGCAGCAGTGATAGGATTGGAGAGGTTCGGTGAGCAAATGAAGCCCCTTTGAAGTCATATTGCATGGTACCCATTCCACGGGTTTCAACTACCCAGGTTTAATGTATTCTTCCTTCAGCTAAAACATGCATGTGGAACCTAGAGTATGATCAACCATGTGATCGGGAGACGTGTTCAAATATGTCTCAGTTTTAGTACCCTGGTACTCGGGTGCAACATTCCAGATGCTTTACTAACACTCTCCCGACTTGGAGAGTCAGTCCCTTTAACCTCCTGTTTGGCCCAGTTTGCAATTTCTGCGGAAGATGAACAGGAATAGCGAGAACCAATGAGAGACTAGCTGGAGGTGTCTGGACGGGCAAATTTAACTCTCATTTCCCACCAGGAAGAGGAATTAACCAAAGGCTCAGCGTGCCGTGCCGGAACCAGATTAGGGCCTGAATCCATCCTGCGGTGTTGCGGCCAGGTCACAAGAAAGCGAGTTGAAGAAAGGAACTCAGGGGCACTGTAATTCACAAACTTGCAGAGTTATAAATGACAGCTATCGTCCAAAAATATACTGAAGTAAGGCTGCCAAGAGGACTTGAAAGCGGGGCAGAATTGCGGGAAACCGATTTCAGGAGGTAGACTGGAATTGCATTGAAAGCATAGGAAAAGAGGAAGAGCGTCCACAATGATGCACCTGGCCTAAAAGGGCGTATGCGTTTTTTCCTGAATATATTCAGGAAAAAACGCATACGCCCTTTTTGGCCAATCAAGCAAGATTGCAAAGGAAATCTGCACTACAATGAAGTCTCACTTCCCCCGGTCAAAAGGGCCATCTGAAAAAAGTGTAAAATCCAGAAAGTCAGGACAGGCCATGGAGAACTGGGAGCCTTGTTATGCTGAGGGGAGGGATGTAAATTGCCAACAGACACTCGGGAGAAGTGTATGGTGTTTCCTGAAACATCTAAAAAACAAAGCAACAGAGCCTAGGGCACTTCCACTTATGGTCCTATAGCTTAGGGAAATTAAAATCAAAAAGACACAGCCACCCCAAAGTTTGGGATGGCTCTGTTTACAAGAACCTCGTTTACCGTACAAGTTCAACATCACAGAAAGTGAAAAATGGATAAAGAAGTTGTGGTATTTACTTACAAAGCAATATCACTCAGCAATGAAATCTATGTCATCAGGCCCTTAGCAGCACAATGAGTGGATTCAGGTATGATGATTCTAACTGAAATAAGTCACACAGAAAAAGAAACATCATAAGATATCAGTAATACACGGAATGTAAACTTGGCTACACAGGAACTGAATTACAGAACAGAACAGGGTCTCAAATTTAGAAAACCAACTTATGCTTGCTTAAGGGGAAAGGTGAGTTGGGGTGCTGCATAAAACCAGAGATTGAAATGAGCACAGATAAAGTTCCTTAAGCCAAATATGGAATAGACAAGAGCTACTCCTTGCTCAACGAAATGGACTCAACACCGCATATTAAACACCTAAGAATGTACCTCACTAGTAAGTATCTTAAAACCTATGGATTGCTATGTCTCCAAAAGAGAATCAAGCATGTGTACAGGGGCATAAACGCAGCAGTGATAGGATTGGAGAGGTTCGGTGAGCAAATGAAGACCCTTTGAAGTCATATTGCATGGTACCCATTCCACGGGTTTCAACTACCCAGGTTTAAGGTATTCTTCCTTCAGCTAAAACATGCATGTGGAACCTAGAGTATGATCAACCATGTGATCGGGAGACGTGTTCAAATATGTCTCAGTTTTCGTACCCTGGTACTCGGGTGCAACATTCCAGACACTTTACTAACACTCTCCCGACTTGGAGAGTCAGTCCCTTTAACCTCCTGTTTGGCCCAGTTTGCAATTTCTGCGGAAGGTGAACAGGAATAGCGAGAACTAATGAGAGACTAGCTGGAGGTGTCTGGACGGGCAAATTTAACTCTCATTTCCCACCAGGAAGAGGAATTAACCAAAGCCTCAGCGTGCCGTGCCGGAACCACATTAGGGCCTGAAGCCATCCTGCGGTGTTGCGGTCAGGTCACAAGAAAGCGAGTTGAAGAAAGGAGCTCAGGGGCACTGTAATGCACAAACCTGCAGAGTTATAAATGACAGCTATCGTCCAAAAATATACTGAAGTAAGGCTGCCAAGAGGACTTGAAAGCGGGGCAGAATTGCAGGAAACCGATTTCAGGAGGTAAACTGGAATTGCATTGAAAGGATACGAAAAGAGGCAGAGCGTCCACAATGATGCACTTGGCCAAAAAGTGCGTGTGCATTTTTTCCTGAATATATTCAGGAAAAAACGCATACGCACTTTTTGGCCAACCAAGCAAGCTTGCAAAGCAAATCTGCACTACAATGAAGTCTCACTTCCCCCCAGTCAAAAGGGCCATCTGAAAAAAGTGTAAAATCCAGAAAGGCAGGACAGGCCATAGAGAACTGGGAGCCTTGTTATGCTGAAGGGCGGGATGTAAATTGCCAACAGTCACTAGGGAGAAGTGTATGGTGTTTCCTGAAACATCTAAAAAACAAAGCAACAGAGCCTAGGGTACTTCCACTTATGGTCCTATAGCTTAGGGAAATTAAAATCAAAAAGACACAGCCACCCCAAAGTTTGGGACGCCTCTGTTTACAAGAACCTCATTTACTGTACAAGTTCAGTATCACAGAAAGTGAAAAATGGATAAAGAACTTGTGGTACTTACGTACAATGCAGTATCACTCAGCAATGAAATCTATGTCATCAGGCCCGTAGCAGCATAATGAGTGGATTCAGGTACGATGATTCTAACTGAAATAAGTCACACAGAAAAAGAAACATCATAAGATATCACTAATACACGGAATGTAAACTTGGCTACACAGGAACTGAATTACAGAACAGAACAGGGTCTCAAATTTAGAAAACCAACTTATGCTTGCTTAAGGGGAAAGGTGAGTTGGGGTGCTGCATAAAACCAGAGATTGAAATGAGCACAGATAAAGTTCCTTAAGCCAAATATGGAATAGACAAGAGCTACTCCTTGCTCAACGAAATGGACTCAACACCCCATATTAAACGCCTAAGAATGTACCTGACTAGTAAGTATCTTAAAACCTATGGATTGCTATGTCTCCGAAAGAGAATCAAGCATGTGTACAGGGGCATAAACGCAGCAGTGATAGGATTGGAGAGGTTCGGTGAGCAAATGAAGACCCTTTGAAGTCATATTGCATGGTACCCATTCCACGGGTTTCAACTACCCAGGTTTAAGGTATTCTTCCTTCAGCTACAACATGCATGTGGAACCTAGAGTATGATCAACCGTGTGAAGGGGAGACGTGTTCAAATATGTCTCAGTTTTCGTACCCTGGTACTCGGGTGCAACATTCCAGACGCTTTACTAACACTCTCCCGACTTGGAGAGTCAGCGCCTTTAACCTCCTGTTTGGCCCAGTTTGCAATTTCTGCGGAAGATGAACAGGAATAGCGAGAACCAATGAGAGACTAGCTGGAGGTGTCTGGACTGGCAAATTTAACTCTCATTTCCCACCAGGAAGAGGAAATAACCAAAGGCTCAGCGTGCCGTGCCGGAACCAGATTAGGGCCTGAAGCCATCCTGCAGTGTTGCGGCCAGCTCAAAAGAAAGCGAGTTGAAGAAAGGCGCTCAGGGGCACTGTAATTCACAAACCTGCAGAGTTATAAATGACAGCTATCGTCCAAAAATATACTGAAGTAAGGCTGCCAAGAGGACTTGAAAGCGGGGCAGAATTGCAGGAAACCGATTTCAGGAGGTAGACTGGAATTGCATTGAAAGCATAGGAAAAGAGGCAGAACGTCCACAATGATGCACTTGGCCAAAAAGGGCGTATGCGTTTTTTCCTGAATATATTCAGGAAAAAACGCATACGCCCTTTTTGGCCAACCAAGCAAGCTTGCAAAGGAAATCTGCACTACAATGAAGTCTCACTTCCCCCCGGTCAAAAGGGCCATCTGAAAAAAGTGTAAAATCCAGAAAGTCAGGACAGGCCATGGAGAACTGGGAGCCTTGTTATGCTTATGGGCGGGATGTAAATTGCCAACAGACACTCGGGAGAAGTGTATGGTGTTTCCTGAAATATCTAAAAAACAAAGCAACAGAGCCTAGGGCACTTCCACTTATGGTCCTATAGCTTAGGGAAATTAAAATCAAAAAGACACAGCCACCCCAAAGTTTGGGACGCCTCTGTTTACAAGAACCTCGTTTACCGTACAAGTTCAATATCACAGAAAGTGAAAAATGGATAAAGAACTTGTGGTACTTACGTACAATGCAGTATCACTCAGCAATGAAATCTATGTCATCAGGCCCGTAGCAGCATAATGAGTGGATTCAGGTACGATGATTCTACCTGAAATAAGTCACACAGAAAAAGAAACATCATAAGATATCACTAATACACGGAATGTAAACTTGGCTACACAGGAACTGAATTCCAAAACAGAACAGGGTCTCAAATTTAGAAAACCAACTTATGCTTGCTTAAGGGGAAAGGTGAGTTGGGGTGCTGCATAAAACCAGAGATTGAAATGAGCACAGATAAAGTTCCTTAAGCCAAATATGGAATAGACAAGAGCTACTCCTTGCTCAACAAAATGGACTCAACACCCCATATTAAACGCCTAAGAATGTACCTGACTAGTAAGTATCTTAAAACCTATGGATTGCTATGTCTCCGAAAGCGAATCAAGCATGTGTACAGGGGCATAAACGCAGCAGTGATAGGATTGGAGAGGTTCGGTGAGCAAATGAAGACCCTTTGAAGTCATATTGCATGGTACCCATTCCACGGGTTTCAACTACCCAGGTTTAAGGTATTCTTCCTTCAGCTAAAACATGCATGTGGAACCTAGAGTATGATCAACCATGTGATCGGGAGACGTGTTCAAATATGTCTCAGTTTAAGTACCCTGGTACTCGGGTGCAACATTCCAGATGCTTTACTAACACTCTCCCGACTTGGAGAGTCAGTCCCTTTAACCTCCTGTTTGGCCCAGTTTGCAATTTCTGCGGAAGATGAACAGGAATAGCGAGAACCAATGAGAGACTAGCTGGAGGTGTCTGGACGGGCAAATTTAACTCTCATTTCCCACCAGGAAGAGGAATTAACCAAAGGCTCAGCGTGCCGTGCCGGAACCAGATTAGGGCCTGAAGCCATCCTGTGGTGTTGCGGCCTGGTCACAAGAAAGCGAGTTGAAGAAAGGAGCTCAGGAGCACTGTAATTCACAAACCTGCAGAGTTATAAATGACAGCTATCGTCCAAAAATATACTGAAGTAAGGCTGCCAAGAGGACTTGAGAGCAGGGCAGAATTGCAGGAAACCGATTTCAGGAGGTAGACTGGAATTGCATTGAAAGCATAGGAAAAGAGGCAGAACGTCCACAATGATGCACTTGGCCAAAAAGGGCGTATGCGTTTTTTCCTGAATATATTCAGGAAAAAACGCATACGCCCTTTTTGGCCAACCAAGCAAGCTTGCAAAGGAAATCTACACTACAATGAAGTCTCACTTCCCCCCGGTCCAAAGGGCCATCTGAAAAAAGTGTAAAATCCAGAAAGGCAGGACAGGCCATGGAGAACTGGGAGCCTTGTTATGCTGATGGGAGGGATGTAAATTGCCAACAGACACTTGGGAGAAGTGTATGGTGCTTCCTGAAACATCTAAAAAACAAAGCAACAGAGCCTAGGGCACTTCCACTTATGGTCCTATAGCTTAGGGAAATTAAAATCAAAAAGACACAGCCACCCCAAAGTTTGGGACTGCTCTGTTTACAAGAACCTCGTTTACAGTACAAGTTCAACATCACAGAAAGTGAAAAATGGATAAAGAAGTTGTGGTATTTACTTATAAAGCAATATCACTCAGCAATGAAATCTATGTCATCAGGCCCTTAGCAGCACAATGAGTGGATTCAGGTATGATGATTCTAACTGAAATAAGTCACACAGAAAAAGAAACATCATAAGATATCAGTAATACACGGAATGTAAACTTGGCTACACAGGAACTGAATTACAGAACAGAACAGGGTCTCAAATTTAGAAAACCAACTTATGCTTGCTTAAGGGGAAAGGTGAGTTGGGGTGCTGCATAAAACCAGAGATTGAAATGAGCACAGATAAAGTTCCTTAAGCCAAATATGGAATAGACAAGAGCTACTCCTTGCTCAACGAAATGGACTCAACACCCCATATTAAACGCCTAAGAATGTACCTGACTAGTAAGTATCTTAAAACCTATGGATTGCTATGTCTCCGAAAGCGAATCAAGCATGTGTACAGGGGCATAAACGCAGCAGTGATAGGATTGGAGAGGTTCGGTGAGCAAATGAAGACCCTTTGAAGTCATATTGCATGGTACCCATTCCACGGGTCTCAACTCTCCAGGTTTAAGGTATTCTTCCTTCAGCTAAAACATGCATGTGGAACCCAGAGTATGATCAACCGTGTGAACGGGAGACGTGTTCAAATATGTCTCAGTTTTCCTCCCCTGGTACTCGGGTGCAACATTCCAGACGCTTTACTAACACTCTCCCCACTTGGAGAGTCAGCGCCTTTAACCTCCTGTTTGGCCCAGTTTGCAATTTCTGCGGAAGATGAACAGGAATAGGGAGAACCAATGAGAGACTAGCTGGAGGTGTCTGGACGGGCAAATTTAACTCTCATTTCCCACCAGGAAGAGGAAATAACCAAAGGCTCAGCGTGCCGTGCCGGAACCAGATTAGGGCCTGAAGCCATCCTGCAGTGTTGCGGCCAGCTCAAAAGAAAGCGAGTTGAAGGAAGGCGCTCAGGGGCACTGTAATTCACAAACCTGCAGAGTTATAAATGACAGCTATCGTCCAAAAATATACTGAAGTAAGGCTGCCAAGAGGACTTGAAAGCGGGGCAGAATTGCAGGAAACCGATTTCAGGAGGTAGACTGGAATTGCATTGAAAGCATAGGAAAAGAGGCAGAACGTCCACAATGATGCACTTGGCCAAAAAGGGCGTATGCGTTTTTTCCTGAATATATTCAGGAAAAAACGCATACGCCCTTTTTGGCCAACCAAGCAAGCTTGCAAAGGAAATCTGCACTACAATGAAGTCTCACTTCCCCCCGGTCAAAAGGGCAATCTGAAAAAAGTGTAAAATGCAGAAAGGCAGGACAGGCCATGGAGAACTGGGAGCCTTGTTATGCTGATGGGCGGGATGTAAATTGCCAGCAGACACTCTGGAGAAGTGTATGGTGTTTCCTGAAACATCTAAAAAACAAAGCAACAAAGCCTAGGGCACGTCCACTTATGGTCCTATAGCTTAGGGAAATTAAAATCAAAAAGACACAGCCACCCCAAAGTTTGGGACGCCTCTGTTTACAAGAACCTCGTTTACCGTACAAGTTCAGTATCACAGAAAGTGAAAAATGGATAAAGAACTTGTGGTACTTATGTACAATGCAGTATCACTCAGCAATGAAATCTATGTCATCAGGCCCATAGCAGCATAATGAGGGGATTCAGGTACGATGATTCTAACTGAAATAAGTCACACAGAAAAAGAAACATCATAAGATATCACTAATACATGGAATGTAAACTTGGCTACACAGGAACTGAATTCCAAAACAGAACAGGTTCTCAAATTTAGAAAACCAACTTATGCTTGCTTAAGGGGAAAGGTGAGTTGGGGTGCTGCATAAAACCAGAGATTGAAATGAGCACAGATAAAGTTCCTTAAGCCAAATATGGAATAGACAAGAGCTACTCCTTGCTCAACGAAATGGACTCAACACCCCATATTAAACGCCTAAGAATGTACCTGACTAGTAAGTATCTTAAAACCTATGGATTGCTATGTCTCCAAAAGAGAATCAAGCGTGCGTACAGGGGCATAAACGCAGCAGTGATAGGATTGGAGAGGTTCGGTGAGCAAATGAAGACCCTTTGAAGTCATATTGCATGGTACCCATTCCACGGGTCTCAACTCTCCAGGTTTAAGGTATTCTTCCTTCAGCAAAAACATGCATGTGGAACCCAGAGTATGATCAACCGTGTGAACGGGAGACGTGTTCAAATATGTCTCAGTTTTCCTTCCCTGGTACTCGGGTGCAACATTCCAGACGCTTTACTAAAACTCTCCCCACTTGGAGAGTCAGCGCCTTTAACCTCCTGTTTGGCCCAGTTTGCAATTTCTGCGGAAGATGAACAGGAATAGGGAGAACCAATGAGAGACTAGCTGGATGTGTCTGGACGGGCAAATTTAACTCTCATTTCCCACCAGGAAGAGGAAATAACCAAAGGCTCAGCGTGCCGTGCCGGAACCAGATTAGGGCCTGAAGCCATCCTGCGGTGTTACGGCCAGGTCACAAGAAAGCGAGTTGAAGAAAGGAGCTCAGGGGCACTGTAATTCACAAACCTGCAGAGATATAAATGACAGCTATCGTCCAAAAATATACTGAAGTAAGGCTGCCAAGAGGACTTGAAAGCGGGGCAGAATTGCAGGAAACCGATTTCAGGAGGTAGACTGGAATTGCATTGAAAGCATAGGAAAAGAGGCAGAACGTCCACAATGATGCACTTGGCCAAAAAAGGGCGTATGCGTTTTTTCCTGAATATATTCAGGAAAAAACGCATACGCCCTTTTTGGCCAACCAAGCAAGCTTGCAAAGGAAATCTGCACTACAATGAAGACTCACTTCCCCCCAGTCAAAAGGGCCATCTGAAAAAAGTGTAAAATCCAGAAAGGCAGGACAGGCCATGGAGAACTGGGAGCCTTGTTATGCTGATTGGTGGGATGTAAATTGCCAACAGACACTCGGGAGAAGTGTATGGTGTTTCCTGAAACATCTAAAAAACAAAGCAACAGAGCCTAGGGCACTTCCACTTATGGTCCTATAGCTTAGGGAAATTAAAATCAAAAAGACACAGCCACCCCAAAGTTTGGGACGCCTCTGTTTACAAGAACCTCGTTTACCGTACAAGTTCAGTATCACAGAAAGTGAAAAATGGATAAAGAACTTGTGGTACTTATGTACAATGCAGTATCACTCAGCAATGAAATCTATGTCATCAGGCCCATAGCAGCATAATGAGTGGATTCAGGTACGATGATTCTAACTGAAATAAGTCACACAGAAAAAGAAACATCATAAGATATCACTAATACATGGAATGTAAACTTGGCTACACAGGAACTGAATTCCAAAACAGAACAGGGTCTCAAATTTAGAAAACCAACTTATGCTTGCTTAATGGGAAAGGTGAGTTGGGGTGCTGCATAAAACCAGAGATTGAAATGAGCACAGATAAAGTTCCTTAAGCCAAATATGGAATAGACAAGAGCTACTCCTTGCTCAACGAAATGGACTCAACACCCCATATTAAACGCCTAAGAATGTACCTGACTAGTAAGTATCTTAAAACCTATGGATTGCTATGTCTCCAAAAGAGAATCAAGCGTGTGTACAGGGGCATAAACGCAGCAGTGATAGGATTGGAGAGGTTCGGTGAGCAAATGAAGACCGTTTGAAGTCATATTGCATGGTACCCATTCCACGGGTCTCAACTCTCCAGGTTTAAGGTATTCTTCCTTCAGCAAAAACATGCATGTGGAACCCAGAGTATGATCAACCGTGTGAACGGGAGACGTGTTCAAATATGTCTCAGTTTTCCTTCCCTGGTACTCGGGTGCAACATTCCAGACGCTTTACTAACACTCTCCCCACTTGGAGAGTCAGCGCCTTTAACCTCCTGTTTGGCCCAGTTTGCAATTTCTGCGGAAGATGAACAGGAATAGGGAGAACCAATGAGAGACTAGCTGGATGTGTCTGGACGGGCAAATTTAACTCTCATTTCCCACCAGGAAGAGGAAATAACCAAAGGCTCAGCGTGCCGTGCCGGAACCAGATTAGGGCCTGAAGCCATCCTGCGGTGTTGCGGCCAGCTCACAAGAAAGCGAGTTGAAGAAAGGAGCTCAGGGGCACTGTAATTCACAAACCTGCAGAGTTATAAATGACAGCTATCGTCCAAAAATATACTGAAGTAAGGCTGCCAAGAGGACTTGAAAGCGGGGCAGAATTGCAGGAAACCGATTTCAGGAGGTAGACTGGAATTGCATTGAAAGCATAGGAAAAGAGGCAGAACGTCCACAATGATGCACTTGGCCAAAAAGGGCGTATGCGTTTTTTCCTGAATATATTCAGGAAAAAACGCATACGCCCTTTTTGGCCAACCAAGCAAGCTTGCAAAGGAAATCTGCACTACAATGAAGTCTCACTTCCCCCCGGTCAAAAGGGCAATCTGAAAAAAGTGTAAAATGCAGAAAGGCAGGACAGGCCATGGAGAACTGGGAGCCTTGTTATGCTGATGGGAGGGATGTAAATTGCCAGCAGACACTCGGGAGAAGTGTATGGTGTTTCCTGAAACATCTAAAAAACAAAGCAACAAAGCCTAGGGCACTTCCACTTATGGTCCTATAGCTTAGGGAAATTAAAATCAAAAAGACACAGCCACCCCAAAGTTTGGGACGCCTCTGTTTACAAGAACCTCGTTTACCGTACAAGTTCAGTATCACAGAAAGTGAAAAATGGATAAAGAACTTGTGGTACTTATGTACAATGCAGTATCACTCAGCAATGAAATCTATGTCATCAGGCCCATAGCAGCATAATGAGGGGATTCAGGTACGATGATTCTAACTGAAATAAGTCACACAGAAAAAGAAACATCATAAGATATCACTAATACATGGAGTGTAAACTTGCCTACACAGGAACTGAATTCCAAAACAGAACAGGGTCTCAAATTTAGAAAACCAACTTATGCTTGCTTAAGGGGAAAGGTGAGTTGGGGTGCTGCATAAAACCAGAGATTGAAATGAGCACAGATAAAGTTCCTTAAGCCAAATATGGAATAGACAAGAGCTACTCCTTGCTCAACGAAATGGACTCAACACCCCATATTAAACGCCTAAGAATGTACCTGACTAGTAAGTATCTTAAAACCTATGGATTGCTATGTCTCCAAAAGAGAATCAAGCGTGCGTACAGGGGCATAAACGCAGCAGTGATAGGATTGGAGAGGTTCGGTGAGCAAATGAAGACCCTTTGAAGTCATATTGCATGGTACCCATTCCACGGGTCTCAACTCTCCAGGTTTAAGGTATTCTTCCTTCAGCAAAAACATGCATGTGGAACCCAGAGTATGATCAACCGTGTGAACGGGAGACGTGTTCAAATATGTCTCAGTTTTCCTTCCCTGGTACTCGGGTGCAACATTCCAGACGCTTTACTAACACTCTCCCCACTTGGAGAGTCAGCGCCTTTAACCTCCTGTTTGGCCCAGTTTGCAATTTCTGCGGAAGATGAACAGGAATAGGGAGAACCAATGAGAGACTAGCTGGATGTGTCTGGACGGGCAAATTTAACTCTCATTTCCCACCAGGAAGAGGAAATAACCAAAGGCTCAGCGTGCCGTGCCGGAACCAGATTAGGGCCTGAAGCCATCCTGCGGTGTTACGGCCAGCTCACAAGAAAGCGAGTTGAAGAAAGGAGCTCAGGGGCACTGTAATTCACAAACCTGCAGAGATATAAATGACAGCTATCGTCCAAAAATATACTGAAGTAAGGCTGCCAAGAGGACTTGAAAGCGGGGCAGAATTGCAGGAAACCGATTTCAGGAGGTAGACTGGAATTGCATTGAAAGCATAGGAAAAGAGGCAGAACGTCCACAATGATGCACTTGGCCAAAAAGGGCGTATGCGTTTGTTCCTGAATATATTCAGGAAAAAACGCATGCGCCCTTTTTGGCCAACCAAGCAAGCTTGCAAAGGAAATCTGCACTACAATGAAGACTCACTTCCCTTCGGTCAAAAGGGCCATCTGAAAAAAGTGTAAAATCCAGAAAGGCAGGACAGGCCATGGAGAACTGGGAGCCTTGTTATGCTGATTGGTGGGATGTAAATTGCCAACAGACACTCGGGAGAAGTGTATGGTGTTTCCTGAAACATCTAAAAAACAAAGCAACAGAGCCTAGGGCACTTCCACTTATGGTCCTATAGCTTAGGGAAATTAAAATCAAAAAGACACAGCCACCCCAAAGTTTGGGACGCCTCTGTTTACAAGAACCTCGTTTACCGTACAAGTTCAGTATCACAGAAAGTGAAAAATGGATAAAGAACTTGTGGTACTTATGTACAATGCAGTATCACTCAGCAATGAAATCTATGTCATCAGGCCCATAGCAGCATAATGAGTGGATTCAGGTACGATGATTCTAACTGAAATAAGTCACACAGAAAAAGAAACATCATAAGATATCACTAATACATGGAATGTAAACTTGGCTACACAGGAACTGAATTCCAAAACAGAACAGGGTCTCAAATTTAGAAAACCAACTTATGCTTGCTTAATGGGAAAGGTGAGTTGGGGTGCTGCATAAAACCAGAGATTGAAATGAGCACAGATAAAGTTCCTTAAGCCAAATATGGAATAGACAAGAGCTACTCCTTGCTCAACGAAATGGACTCAACACCCCATATTAAACGCCTAAGAATGTACCTGACTAGTAAGTATCTTAAAACCTATGGATTGCTATGTCTCCAAAAGAGAATCAAGCGTGTGTACAGGGGCATAAACGCAGCAGTGATAGGATTGGAGAGGTTCGGTGAGCAAATGAAGACCGTTTGAAGTCATATTGCATGGTACCCATTCCACGGGTCTCAACTCTCCAGGTTTAAGGTATTCTTCCTTCAGCAAAAACATGCATGTGGAACCCAGAGTATGATCAACCGTGTGAACGGGAGACGTGTTCAAATATGTCTCAGTTTTCCTTCCCTGGTACTCGGGTGCAACATTCCAGACGCTTTACTAACACTCTCCCCACTTGGAGAGTCAGCGCCTTTAACCTCCTGTTTGGCCCAGTTTGCAATTTCTGCGGAAGATGAACAGGAATAGGGAGAACCAATGAGAGACTAGCTGGATGTGTCTGGACGGGCAAATTTAACTCTCATTTCCCACCAGGAAGAGGAAATAACCAAAGGCTCAGCGTGCCGTGCCGGAACCAGATTAGGGCCTGAAGCCATCCTGCGGTGTTGCGGCCAGCTCACAAGAAAGCGAGTTGAAGAAAGGAGCTCAGGGGCACTGTAATTCACAAACCTGCAGAGTTATAAATGACAGCTATCGTCCAAAAATATACTGAAGTAAGGCTGCCAAGAGGACTTGAAAGCGGGGCAGAATTGCAGGAAACCGATTTCAGGAGGTAGACTGGAATTGCATTGAAAGCATAGGAAAAGAGGCAGAACGTCCACAATGATGCACTTGGCCAAAAAGGGCGTATGCGTTTTTTCCTGAATATATTCAGGAAAAAACGCATACGCCCTTTTTGGCCAACCAAGCAAGCTTGCAAAGGAAATCTGCACTACAATGAAGTCTCACTTCCCCCCGGTCAAAAGGGCAATCTGAAAAAAGTGTAAAATGCAGAAAGGCAGGACAGGCCATGGAGAACTGGGAGCCTTGTTATGCTGATGGGAGGGATGTAAATTGCCAGCAGACACTCGGGAGAAGTGTATGGTGTTTCCTGAAACATCTAAAAAACAAAGCAACAAAGCCTAGGGCACTTCCACTTATGGTCCTATAGCTTAGGGAAATTAAAATCAAAAAGACACAGCCACCCCAAAGTTTGGGACGCCTCTGTTTACAAGAACCTCGTTTACCGTACAAGTACAGTATCACAGAAAGTGAAAAATGGATAAAGAACTTGTGGTACTTATGTACAATGCAGTATCACTCAGCAATGAAATCTATGTCATCAGGCCCATAGCAGCATAATGAGGGGATTCAGGTACGATGATTCTAACTGAAATAAGTCACACAGAAAAAGAAACATCATAAGATATCACTAATACATGGAGTGTAAACTTGCCTACACAGGAACTGAATTCCAAAACAGAACAGGGTCTCAAATTTAGAAAACCAACTTATGCTTGCTTAAGGGGAAAGGTGAGTTGGGGTGCTGCATAAAACCAGAGATTGAAATGAGCACAGATAAAGTTCCTTAAGCCAAATATGGAATAGACAAGAGCTACTCCTTGCTCAACGAAATGGACTCAACACCCCATATTAAACGCCTAAGAATGTACCTGACTAGTAAGTATCTTAAAACCTATGGATTGCTATGTCTCCAAAAGAGAATCAAGCGTGCGTACAGGGGCATAAACGCAGCAGTGATAGGATTGGAGAGGTTCGGTGAGCAAATGAAGACCCTTTGAAGTCATATTGCATGGTACCCATTCCACGGGTCTCAACTCTCCAGGTTTAAGGTATTCTTCCTTCAGCAAAAACATGCATGTGGAACCCAGAGTATGATCAACCGTGTGAACGGGAGACGTGTTCAAATATGTCTCAGTTTTCCTTCCCTGGTACTCGGGTGCAACATTCCAGACGCTTTACTAAAACTCTCCCCACTTGGAGAGTCAGCGCCTTTAACCTCCTGTTTGGCCCAGTTTGCAATTTCTGCGGAAGATGAACAGGAATAGGGAGAACCAATGAGAGACTAGCTGGATGTGTCTGGACGGGCAAATTTAACTCTCATTTCCCACCAGGAAGAGGAAATAACCAAAGGCTCAGCGTGCCGTGCCAGAACCAGATTAGGGCCTGAAGCCATCCTGCGGTGTTACGGCCAGCTCACAAGAAAGCGAGTTGAAGAAAGGAGCTCAGGGGCACTGTAATTCACAAACCTGCAGAGATATAAATGACAGCTATCGTCCAAAAATATACTGAAGTAAGGCTGCCAAGAGGACTTGAAAGCGGGGCAGAATTGCAGGAAACCGATTTCAGGAGGTAGACTGGAATTGCATTGAAAGCATAGGAAAAGAGGCAGAACGTCCACAATGATGCACTTGGCCAAAAAGGGCGTATGCGTTTGTTCCTGAATATATTCAGGAAAAAACGCATGCGCCCTTTTTGGCCAACCAAGCAAGCTTGCAAAGGAAATCTGCACTACAATGAAGACTCACTTCCCCCCGGTCAAAAGGGCCATCTGAAAAAAGTGTAAAATCCAGAAAGGCAGGACAGGCCATGGAGAACTGGGAGCCTTGTTATGCTGAGGGGAGGGATGTAAATTGCCAACAGACACTCGGGAGAAGTGTATGGTGTTTCCTGAAACATCTAAAAAACAAAGCAACAGAGCCTAGGGCACTTCCACTTATGGTCCTATAGCTTAGGGAAATTAAAATCAAAAAGACACAGCCACCCCAAAGTTTGGGATGGCTCTGTTTACAAGAACCTCGTTTACCGTACAAGTTCAACATCACAGAAAGTGAAAAATGGATAAAGAAGTTGTGGTATTTACTTACAAAGCAATATCACTCAGCAATGAAATCTATGTCATCAGGCCCTTAGCAGCACAATGAGTGGATTCAGGTATGATGATTCTAACTGAAATAAGTCACACAGAAAAAGAAACATCATAAGATATCAGTAATACACGGAATGTAAACTTGGCTACACAGGAACTGAATTACAGAACAGAACAGGGTCTCAAATTTAGAAAACCAACTTATGCTTGCTTAAGGGGAAAGGTGAGTTGGGGTGCTGCATAAAACCAGAGATTGAAATGAGCACAGATAAAGTTCCTTAAGCCAAATATGGAATAGACAAGAGCTACTCCTTGCTCAACGAAATGGACTCAACACCGCATATTAAACACCTAAGAATGTACCTCACTAGTAAGTATCTTAAAACCTATGGATTGCTATGTCTCCAAAAGAGAATCAAGCATGTGTACAGGGGCATAAACGCAGCAGTGATAGGATTGGAGAGGTTCGGTGAGCAAATGAAGACCCTTTGAAGTCATATTGCATGGTACCCATTCCACGGGTTTCAACTACCCAGGTTTAAGGTATTCTTCCTTCAGCTAAAACATGCATGTGGAACCTAGAGTATGATCAACCATGTGATCGGGAGACGTGTTCAAATATGTCTCAGTTTTCGTACCCTGGTACTCGGGTGCAACATTCCAGACACTTTACTAACACTCTCCCGACTTGGAGAGTCAGTCCCTTTAACCTCCTGTTTGGCCCAGTTTGCAATTTCTGCGGAAGGTGAACAGGAATAGCGAGAACTAATGAGAGACTAGCTGGAGGTGTCTGGACGGGCAAATTTAACTCTCATTTCCCACCAGGAAGAGGAATTAACCAAAGCCTCAGCGTGCCGTGCCGGAACCACATTAGGGCCTGAAGCCATCCTGCGGTGTTGCGGTCAGGTCACAAGAAAGCGAGTTGAAGAAAGGAGCTCAGGGGCACTGTAATGCACAAACCTGCAGAGTTATAAATGACAGCTATCGTCCAAAAATATACTGAAGTAAGGCTGCCAAGAGGACTTGAAAGCGGGGCAGAATTGCAGGAAACCGATTTCAGGAGGTAAACTGGAATTGCATTGAAAGGATACGAAAAGAGGCAGAGCGTCCACAATGATGCACTTGGCCAAAAAGTGCGTGTGCATTTTTTCCTGAATATATTCAGGAAAAAACGCATACGCACTTTTTGGCCAACCAAGCAAGCTTGCAAAGCAAATCTGCACTACAATGAAGTCTCACTTCCCCCCAGTCAAAAGGGCCATCTGAAAAAAGTGTAAAATCCAGAAAGGCAGGACAGGCCATAGAGAACTGGGAGCCTTGTTATGCTGAAGGGCGGGATGTAAATTGCCAACAGTCACTAGGGAGAAGTGTATGGTGTTTCCTGAAACATCTAAAAAACAAAGCAACAGAGCCTAGGGTACTTCCACTTATGGTCCTATAGCTTAGGGAAATTAAAATCAAAAAGACACAGCCACCCCAAAGTTTGGGACGCCTCTGTTTACAAGAACCTCATTTACTGTACAAGTTCAGTATCACAGAAAGTGAAAAATGGATAAAGAACTTGTGGTACTTACGTACAATGCAGTATCACTCAGCAATGAAATCTATGTCATCAGGCCCGTAGCAGCATAATGAGTGGATTCAGGTACGATGATTCTAACTGAAATAAGTCACACAGAAAAAGAAACATCATAAGATATCACTAATACACGGAATGTAAACTTGGCTACACAGGAACTGAATTACAGAACAGAACAGGGTCTCAAATTTAGAAAACCAACTTATGCTTGCTTAAGGGGAAAGGTGAGTTGGGGTGCTGCATAAAACCAGAGATTGAAATGAGCACAGATAAAGTTCCTTAAGCCAAATATGGAATAGACAAGAGCTACTCCTTGCTCAACGAAATGGACTCAACACCCCATATTAAACGCCTAAGAATGTACCTGACTAGTAAGTATCTTAAAACCTATGGATTGCTATGTCTCCGAAAGAGAATCAAGCATGTGTACAGGGGCATAAACGCAGCAGTGATAGGATTGGAGAGGTTCGGTGAGCAAATGAAGACCCTTTGAAGTCATATTGCATGGTACCCATTCCACGGGTTTCAACTACCCAGGTTTAAGGTATTCTTCCTTCAGCTACAACATGCATGTGGAACCTAGAGTATGATCAACCGTGTGAAGGGGAGACGTGTTCAAATATGTCTCAGTTTTCGTACCCTGGTACTCGGGTGCAACATTCCAGACGCTTTACTAACACTCTCCCGACTTGGAGAGTCAGCGCCTTTAACCTCCTGTTTGGCCCAGTTTGCAATTTCTGCGGAAGATGAACAGGAATAGCGAGAACCAATGAGAGACTAGCTGGAGGTGTCTGGACTGGCAAATTTAACTCTCATTTCCCACCAGGAAGAGGAAATAACCAAAGGCTCAGCGTGCCGTGCCGGAACCAGATTAGGGCCTGAAGCCATCCTGCAGTGTTGCGGCCAGCTCAAAAGAAAGCGAGTTGAAGAAAGGCGCTCAGGGGCACTGTAATTCACAAACCTGCAGAGTTATAAATGACAGCTATCGTCCAAAAATATACTGAAGTAAGGCTGCCAAGAGGACTTGAAAGCGGGGCAGAATTGCAGGAAACCGATTTCAGGAGGTAGACTGGAATTGCATTGAAAGCATAGGAAAAGAGGCAGAACGTCCACAATGATGCACTTGGCCAAAAAGGGCGTATGCGTTTTTTCCTGAATATATTCAGGAAAAAACGCATACGCCCTTTTTGGCCAACCAAGCAAGCTTGCAAAGGAAATCTGCACTACAATGAAGTCTCACTTCCCCCCGGTCAAAAGGGCCATCTGAAAAAAGTGTAAAATCCAGAAAGTCAGGACAGGCCATGGAGAACTGGGAGCCTTGTTATGCTTATGGGCGGGATGTAAATTGCCAACAGACACTCGGGAGAAGTGTATGGTGTTTCCTGAAATATCTAAAAAACAAAGCAACAGAGCCTAGGGCACTTCCACTTATGGTCCTATAGCTTAGGGAAATTAAAATCAAAAAGACACAGCCACCCCAAAGTTTGGGACGCCTCTGTTTACAAGAACCTCGTTTACCGTACAAGTTCAATATCACAGAAAGTGAAAAATGGATAAAGAACTTGTGGTACTTACGTACAATGCAGTATCACTCAGCAATGAAATCTATGTCATCAGGCCCGTAGCAGCATAATGAGTGGATTCAGGTACGATGATTCTACCTGAAATAAGTCACACAGAAAAAGAAACATCATAAGATATCACTAATACACGGAATGTAAACTTGGCTACACAGGAACTGAATTCCAAAACAGAACAGGGTCTCAAATTTAGAAAACCAACTTATGCTTGCTTAAGGGGAAAGGTGAGTTGGGGTGCTGCATAAAACCAGAGATTGAAATGAGCACAGATAAAGTTCCTTAAGCCAAATATGGAATAGACAAGAGCTACTCCTTGCTCAACAAAATGGACTCAACACCCCATATTAAACGCCTAAGAATGTACCTGACTAGTAAGTATCTTAAAACCTATGGATTGCTATGTCTCCGAAAGCGAATCAAGCATGTGTACAGGGGCATAAACGCAGCAGTGATAGGATTGGAGAGGTTCGGTGAGCAAATGAAGACCCTTTGAAGTCATATTGCATGGTACCCATTCCACGGGTTTCAACTACCAAGGTTTAAGGTATTCTTCCTTCAGCTAAAACATGCATGTGGAACCTAGAGTATGATCAACCATGTGATCGGGAGACGTGTTCAAATATGTCTCAGTTTAAGTACCCTGGTACTCGGGTGCAACATTCCAGATGCTTTACTAACACTCTCCCGACTTGGAGAGTCAGTCCCTTTAACCTCCTGTTTGGCCCAGTTTGCAATTTCTGCGGAAGATGAACAGGAATAGCGAGAACCAATGAGAGACTAGCTGGAGGTGTCTGGACGGGCAAATTTAACTCTCATTTCCCACCAGGAAGAGGAATTAACCAAAGGCTCAGCGTGCCGTGCCGGAACCAGATTAGGGCCTGAAGCCATCCTGTGGTGTTGCGGCCTGGTCACAAGAAAGCGAGTTGAAGAAAGGAGCTCAGGAGCACTGTAATTCACAAACCTGCAGAGTTATAAATGACAGCTATCGTCCAAAAATATACTGAAGTAAGGCTGCCAAGAGGACTTGAGAGCAGGGCAGAATTGCAGGAAACCGATTTCAGGAGGTAGACTGGAATTGCATTGAAAGCATAGGAAAAGAGGCAGAACGTCCACAATGATGCACTTGGCCAAAAAGGGCGTATGCGTTTTTTCCTGAATATATTCAGGAAAAAACGCATACGCCCTTTTTGGCCAACCAAGCAAGCTTGCAAAGGAAATCTACACTACAATGAAGTCTCACTTCCCCCCGGTCCAAAGGGCCATCTGAAAAAAGTGTAAAATCCAGAAAGGCAGGACAGGCCATGGAGAACTGGGAGCCTTGTTATGCTGATGGGAGGGATGTAAATTGCCAACAGACACTTGGGAGAAGTGTATGGTGCTTCCTGAAACATCTAAAAAACAAAGCAACAGAGCCTAGGGCACTTCCACTTATGGTCCTATAGCTTAGGGAAATTAAAATCAAAAAGACACAGCCACCCCAAAGTTTGGGACTGCTCTGTTTACAAGAACCTCGTTTACAGTACAAGTTCAACATCACAGAAAGTGAAAAATGGATAAAGAAGTTGTGGTATTTACTTATAAAGCAATATCACTCAGCAATGAAATCTATGTCATCAGGCCCTTAGCAGCACAATGAGTGGATTCAGGTATGATGATTCTAACTGAAATAAGTCACACAGAAAAAGAAACATCATAAGATATCAGTAATACACGGAATGTAAACTTGGCTACACAGGAACTGAATTACAGAACAGAACAGGGTCTCAAATTTAGAAAACCAACTTATGCTTGCTTAAGGGGAAAGGTGAGTTGGGGTGCTGCATAAAACCAGAGATTGAAATGAGCACAGATAAAGTTCCTTAAGCCAAATATGGAATAGACAAGAGCTACTCCTTGCTCAACGAAATGGACTCAACACCCCATATTAAACGCCTAAGAATGTACCTGACTAGTAAGTATCTTAAAACCTATGGATTGCTATGTCTCCGAAAGCGAATCAAGCATGTGTACAGGGGCATAAACGCAGCAGTGATAGGATTGGAGAGGTTCGGTGAGCAAATGAAGACCCTTTGAAGTCATATTGCATGGTACCCATTCCACGGGTTTCAACTACCCAGGTTTAAGGTATTCTTCCTTCAGCTAAAACATGCATGTGGAACCTAGAGTATGATCAACCATGTGATCGGGAGAGGTGTTCAAATATGTCTCAGTTTTCGTACCCTGGTACTCGGGTGCAACATTCCAGACGGTTTACTAACACTCTCCCCACTTGGAGAGTCAGCGCCTTTAACCTCCTGTTTGGCCCAGTTTGCAATTTCTGCGGAAGATGAACAGGAATAGTGAGAACCAATGAGAGACTAGCTGGAGGTGTCTGGACGGGCAAATTTAACTCTCATTTCCCACCAGGAAGAGGAATTAACCAAAGGCTCAGCGTGCCGTGCCGGAACCAGATTAGGGCCTGAAGCCATCCTGTGGTGTTGCGGCCTGGTCACAAGAAAGCGAGTTGAAGAAAGGAGCTCAGGAGCACTGTAATTCACAAACCTGCAGAGTTATAAATGACAGCTATCGTCCAAAAATATACTGAAGTAAGGCTGCCAAGAGGACTTGAAAGCAGGGCAGAATTGCAGGAAACCGATTTCAGGAGGTAGACTGGAATTGCATTGAAAGCATAGGAAAAGAGGCAGAACGTCCACAATGATGCACTTGGCCAAAAAGGGCGTATGCGTTTTTTCCTGAATATATTCAGGAAAAAACGCATACGCCCTTTTTGGCCAACCAAGGAAGCTTGCAAAGGAAATCTGCACTACAATGAAGTCTCACTTCCCCCCGGTCCAAAGGGCCATCTGAAAAAAGTGTAAAATGCAGAAAGGCAGGACAGGCCATGGAGAACTGGGAGCCTTGTTATGCTGATGGGAGGGATGTAAATTGCCAACAGACACTCGGGAGAAGTGTATGGTGCTTCCTGAAACATCTAAAAAACAAAGCAACAGAGCCTAGGGCACTTCCACTTATGGTCCTATAGCTTAGGGAAATTAAAATCAAAAAGACACAGCCACCCCAAAGTTTGGGACTGCTCTGTTTACAAGAACCTCGTTTACAGTACAAGTTCAACATCACAGAAAGTGAAAAATGGATAAAGAAGTTGTGGTATTTACTTACAAAGCAATATCACTCAGCAATGAAATCTATGTCATCAGGCCCTTAGCAGCACAATGAGTGGATTCAGGTACGATGATTCTAACTGAAATAAGTCACACAGAAAAAGAAACGTCATAAGATATCACTAATACATGGAATGTAAACTTGGCTACACAGGAACTGAATTCCAAAACAGAACAGGGTCTCAAATTTAGAAAACCAACTTATGCTTGCTTAAGGGGAAAGGTGAGTTGGGGTGCTGCATAAAACCAGAGATTGAAATGAGCACAGATAAAGTTCCTTAAGCCAAATATGGAATAGACAAGAGCTACTCCTTGCTCAACGAAATGGACTCAACACCCCATATTAAACGCCTAAGAATGTACCTGACTAGTAAGTATCTTAAAACCTATGGATTGCTATGTCTCCAAAAGAGAATCAAGCGTGTGTACAGGGGCATAAACGCAGCAGTGATAGGATTGGAGAGGTTCGGTGAGCAAATGAAGACCCTTTGAAGTCATATTGCATGGTACCCATTCCACGGGTCTCAACTCTCCAGGTTTAAGGTATTCTTCCTTCAGCTAAAACATGCATGTGGAACCCAGAGTATGATCAACCGTGTGAACGGGAGACGTGTTCAAATATGTCTCAGTTTTCCTCCCCTGGTACTCGGGTGCAACATTCCAGACGCTTTACTAACACTCTCCCCACTTGGAGAGTCAGCGCCTTTAACCTCCTGTTTGGCCCAGTTTGCAATTTCTGCGGAAGATGAACAGGAATAGGGAGAACCAATGAGAGACTAGCTGGAGGTGTCTGGACGGGCAAATTTAACTCTCATTTCCCACCAGGAAGAGGAAATAACCAAAGGCTCAGCGTGCCGTGCCGGAACCAGATTAGGGCCTGAAGCCATCCTGCAGTGTTGCGGCCAGCTCTAAAGAAAGCGAGTTGAAGAAAGGCGCTCAGGGGCACTGTAATTCACAAACCTGCAGAGTTATAAATGACAGCTATCGTCCAAAAATATACTGAAGTAAGGCTGCCAAGAGGACTTGAAAGCGGGGCAGAATTGCAGGAAACCGATTTCAGGAGGTAGACTGGAATTGCATTGAAAGCATAGGAAAAGAGGCAGAACGTCCACAATGATGCACTTGGCCAAAAAGGGCGTATGCGTTTTTTCCTGAATATATTCAGGAAAAAACGCATACGCCCTTTTTGGCCAACCAAGCAAGCTTGCAAAGGAAATCTGCACTACAATGAAGTCTCACTTCCCCCCGGTCAAAAGGGCCATCTGAAAAAAGTGTAAAATCCAGAAAGTCAGGACAGGCCATGGAGAACTGGGAGCCTTGTTATGCTTATGGGCGGGATGTAAATTGCCAACAGACACTCGGGAGAAGTGTATGGTGTTTCCTGAAATATCTAAAAAACAAAGCAACAGAGCCTAGGGCACTTCCACTTATGGTCCTATAGCTTAGGGAAATTAAAATCAAAAAGACACAGCCACCCCAAAGTTTGGGACGCCTCTGTTTACAAGAACCTCGTTTACCGTACAAGTTCAATATCACAGAAAGTGAAAAATGGATAAAGAACTTGTGGTACTTACGTACAATGCAGTATCACTCAGCAATGAAATCTATGTCATCAGGCCCGTAGCAGCATAATGAGTGGATTCAGGTACGATGATTCTACCTGAAATAAGTCACACAGAAAAAGAAACATCATAAGATATCACTAATACACGGAATGTAAACTTGGCTACACAGGAACTGAATTCCAAAACAGAACAGGGTCTCAAATTTAGAAAACCAACTTATGCTTGCTTAAGGGGAAAGGTGAGTTGGGGTGCTGCATAAAACCAGAGATTGAAATGAGCACAGATAAAGTTCCTTAAGCCAAATATGGAATAGACAAGAGCTACTCCTTGCTCAACGAAATGGACTCAACACCCCATATTAAACGCCTAAGAATGTACCTGACTAGTAAGTATCTTAAAACCTATGGATTGCTATGTCTCCGAAAGAGAATCAAGCATGTGTACAGGGGCATAAACACAGCAGTGATAGGATTGGAGAGGTTCGGTGAGCAAATGAAGACCCTTTGAAGTCATATTGCATGGTACCCATTCCACGGGTTTCAACTACCCAGGTTTAAGGTATTCTTCCTTCAGCTAAAACATGCATGTGGAACCTAGAGTATGATCAACCATGTGATCGGGAGACGTGTTCAAATATGTCTCAGTTTTCGTACCCTGGTACTCGGGTGCAACATTCCAGATGCTTCACTAACACTCTCCCGACTTGGAGAGTCAGTCCCTTTAACCTCCTGTTTGGCCCAGTTTGCAATTTCTGCGGAAGATGAACAGGAATAGCGAGAACCAATGAGAGACTAGCTGGAGGTGTCTGGACGGGCAAATTTAACTCTCATTTCCCACCAGGAAGAGGAATTAACCAAAGGCTCAGCGTGCCGTGCCGGAACCAGATTAGGGCCTGAAGCCATCCTGTGGTGTTGCGGCCTGGTCACAAGAAAGCGAGTTGAAGAAAGGAGCTCAGGAGCACTGTAATTCACAAACCTGCAGAGTTATAAATGACAGCTATCGTCCAAAAATATACTGAAGTAAGGCTGCCAAGAGGACTTGAAAGCAGGGCAGAATTGCAGGAAACCGATTTCAGGAGGTAGACTGGAATTGCATTGAAAGCATAGGAAAAGAGGCAGAACGTCCACAATGATGCACTTGGCCAAAAAGGGCGTATGCGTTTTTTCCTGAATATATTCAGGAAAAAACGCATACGCCCTTTTTGGCCAACCAAGCAAGCTTGCAAAGGAAATCTACACTACAATGAAGTCTCACTTCCCCCCGGTCCAAAGGGCCATCTGAAAAAAGTGTAAAATCCAGAAAGGCAGGACAGGCCATGGAGAACTGGGAGCCTTGTTATGCTGATGGGAGGGATGTAAATTGCCAACAGACACTCGGGAGAAGTGTATGGTGCTTCCTGAAACATCTAAAAAACAAAGCAACAGAGCCTAGGGCACTTCCACTTATGGTCCTATAGCTTAGGGAAATTAAAATCAAAAAGACACAGCCACCCCAAAGTTTGGGACTGCTCTGTTTACAAGAACCTCGTTTACAGTACAAGTTCAACATCACAGAAAGTGAAAAATGGATAAAGAAGTTGTGGTATTTACTTATAAAGCAATATCACTCAGCAATGAAATCTATGTCATCAGGCCCTTAGCAGCACAATGAGTGGATTCAGGTATGATGATTCTAACTGAAATAAGTCACACAGAAAAAGAAACATCATAAGATATCAGTAATACACGGAATGTAAACTTGGCTACACAGGAACTGAATTACAGAACAGAACAGGGTCTCAAATTTAGAAAACCAACTTATGCTTGCTTAAGGGGAAAGGTGAGTTGGGGTGCTGCATAAAACCAGAGATTGAAATGAGCACAGATAAAGTTCCTTAAGCCAAATATGGAATAGACAAGAGCTACTCCTTGCTCAACGAAATGGACTCAACACCCCATATTAAACGCCTAAGAATGTACCTGACTAGTAAGTATCTTAAAACCTATGGATTGCTATGTCTCCAAAAGAGAATCAAGCATGTGTACAGGGGCATAAACGCAGCAGTGATAGGATTGGAGAGGTTCGGTGAGCAAATGAAGACCCTTTGAAGTCATATTGCATGGTACCCATTCCACGGGTCTCAACTCTCCAGGTTTAAGGTATTCTTCCTTCAGCTAAAACATGCATGTGGAACCCAGAGTATGATCAACCGTGTGAACGGGAGACGTGTTCAAATATGTCTCAGTTTTCCTCCCCTGGTACTCGGGTGCAACATTCCAGACGCTTTACTAACACTCTCCCCACTTGGAGAGTCAGCGCCTTTAACCTCCTGTTTGGCCCAGTTTGCAATTTCTGCGGAAGATGAACAGGAATAGGGAGAACCAATGAGAGACTAGCTGGAGGTGTCTGGCCGCCAAATTTAACTCTCATTTCCCACCAGGAAGAGGAAATAACCAAAGGCTCAGCGTGCCGTGCCGGAACCAGATTAGGGCCTGAAGCCATCCTGCAGTGTTGCGGCCAGCTCTAAAGAAAGCGAGTTGAAGAAAGGCGCTCTGGGGCACTGTAATTCACAAACCTGCAGAGTTATAAATGACAGCTATCGTCCAAAAATATACTGAAGTAAGGCTGCCAAGAGGACTTGAAAGCGGGGCAGAATTGCAGGAAACCGATTTCAGGAGGTAGACTGGAATTGCATTGAAAGCATAGGAAAAGAGGCAGAACGTCCACAATGATGCACTTGGCCAAAAAGGGCGTATGCGTTTTTTCCTGAATATATTCAGGAAAAAACGCATACGCCCTTTTTGGCCAACCAAGCAAGCTTGCAAAGGAAATCTGCACTACAATGAAGTCTCACTTCCCCCCGGTCAAAAGGGCCATCTGAAAAAAGTGTAAAATCCAGAAAGTCAGGACAGGCCATGGAGAACTGGGAGCCTTGTTATGCTTATGGGCGGGATGTAAATTGCCAACAGACACTCGGGAGAAGTGTATGGTGTTTCCTGAAATATCTAAAAAACAAAGCAACAGAGCCTAGGGCACTTCCACTTATGGTCCTATAGCTTAGGGAAATTAAAATCAAAAAGACACAGCCACCCCAAAGTTTGGGACGCCTCTGTTTACAAGAACCTCGTTTACCGTACAAGTTCAATATCACAGAAAGTGAAAAATGGATAAAGAACTTGTGGTACTTACGTACAATGCAGTATCACTCAGCAATGAAATCTATGTCATCAGGCCCGTAGCAGCATAATGAGTGGATTCAGGAACGATGATTCTACCTGAAATAAGTCACACAGAAAAAGAAACATCATAAGATATCACTAATACACGGAATGTAAACTTGGCTACACAGGAACTGAATTCCAAAACAGAACAGGGTCTCAAATTTAGAAAACCAACTTATGCTTGCTTAAGGGGAAAGGTGAGTTGGGGTGCTGCATAAAACCAGAGATTGAAATGAGCACAGATAAAGTTCCTTAAGCCAAATATGGAATAGACAAGAGCTACTCCTTGCTCAACGAAATGGACTCAACACCCCATATTAAACGCCTAAGAATGTACCTGACTAGTAAGTATCTTAAAACCTATGGATTGCTATGTCTCCGAAAGCGAATCAAGCATGTGTACAGGGGCATAAACGCAGCAGTGATAGGATTGGAGAGGTTCGGTGAGCAAATGAAGACCCTTTGAAGTCATATTGCATGGTACCCATTCCACGGGTTTCAACTACCCAGGTTTAAGGTATTCTTCCTTCAGCTAAAACATGCATGTGGAACCTAGAGTATGATCAACCGTGTGATCGGGAGACGTGTTCAAATATGTCTCAGTTTAAGTACCCTGGTACTCGGGTGCAACATTCCAGATGCTTTACTAACACTCTCCCGACTTGGAGAGTCAGTCCCTTTAACCTCCTGTTTGGCCCAGTTTGCAATTTCTGCGGAAGATGAACAGGAATAGCGAGAACCAATGAGAGACTAGCTGGAGGTGTCTGGACGGGCAAATTTAACTCTCATTTCCCACCAGGAAGAGGAATTAACCAAAGGCTCAGCGTGCCGTGCCGGAACCAGATTAGGGCCTGAAGCCATCCTGTGGTGTTGCGGCCTGGTCACAAGAAAGCGAGTTGAAGAAAGGAGCTCAGGAGCACTGTAATTCACAAACCTGCAGAGTTATAAATGACAGCTATCGTCCAAAAATATACTGAAGTAAGGCTGCCAAGAGGACTTGAAAGCAGGGCAGAATTGCAGGAAACCGATTTCAGGAGGTAGACTGGAATTGCATTGAAAGCATAGGAAAAGAGGCAGAACGTCCACAATGATGCACTTGGCCAAAAAGGGCGTATGCGTTTTTTCCTGAATATATTCAGGAAAAAACGCATACGCCCTTTTTGGCCAACCAAGGAAGCTTGCAAAGGAAATCTGCACTACAATGAAGTCTCACTTCCCCCCGGTCCAAAGGGCCATCTGAAAAAAGTGTAAAATGCAGAAAGGCAGGACAGGCCATGGAGAACTGGGAGCCTTGTTATGCTGATGGGAGGGATGTAAATTGCCAACAGACACTCGGGAGAAGTGTATGGTGCTTCCTGAAACATCTAAAAAACAAAGCAACAGAGCCTAGGGCACTTCCACTTATGGTCCTATAGCTTAGGGAAATTAAAATCAAAAAGACACAGCCACCCCAAAGTTTGGGACTGCTCTGTTTACAAGAACCTCGTTTACAGTACAAGTTCAACATCACAGAAAGTGAAAAATGGATAAAGAAGTTGTGGTATTTACTTACAAAGCAATATCACTCAGCAATGAAATCTATGTCATCAGGCCCTTAGCAGCACAATGAGTGGATTCAGGTACGATGATTCTAACTGAAATAAGTCACACAGAAAAAGAAACATCATAAGATATCACTAATACATGGAATGTAAACTTGGCTACACAGGAACTGAATTCCAAAACAGAACAGGGTCTCAAATTTAGAAAACCAACTTATGCTTGCTTAAGGGGAAAGGTGAGTTGGGGTGCTGCATAAAACCAGAGATTGAAATGAGCACAGATAAAGTTCCTTAAGCCAAATATGGAATAGACAAGAGCTACTCCTTGCTCAACGAAATGGACTCAACACCCCATATTAAACGCCTAAGAATGTACCTGACTAGTAAGTATCTTAAAACCTATGGATTGCTATGTCTCCAAAAGAGAATCAAGCGTGTGTACAGGGGCATAAACGCAGCAGTGATAGGATTGGAGAGGTTCGGTGAGCAAATGAAGACCCTTTGAAGTCATATTGCATGGTACCCATTCCACGGGTCTCAACTCTCCAGGTTTAAGGTATTCTTCCTTCAGCTAAAACATGCATGTGGAACCCAGAGTATGATCAACCGTGTGAACGGGAGACGTGTTCAAATATGTCTCAGTTTTCCTCCCCTGGTACTCGGGTGCAACATTCCAGACGCTTTACTAACACTCTCCCCACTTGGAGAGTCAGCGCCTTTAACCTCCTGTTTGGCCCAGTTTGCAATTTCTGCGGAAGATGAACAGGAATAGGGAGAACCAATGAGAGACTAGCTGGAGGTGTCTGGACGGGCAAATTTAACTCTCATTTCCCACCAGGAAGAGGAAATAACCAAAGGCTCAGCGTGCCGTGCCGGAACCAGATTAGGGCCTGAAGCCATCCTGCAGTGTTGCGGCCAGCTCTAAAGAAAGCGAGTTGAAGAAAGGCGCTCAGGGGCACTGTAATTCACAAACCTGCAGAGTTATAAATGACAGCTATCGTCCAAAAATATACTGAAGTAAGGCTGCCAAGAGGACTTGAAAGCGGGGCAGAATTGCAGGAAACCGATTTCAGGAGGTAGACTGGAATTGCATTGAAAGCATAGGAAAAGAGGCAGAACGTCCACAATGATGCACTTGGCCAAAAAGGGCGTATGCGTTTTTTCCTGAATATATTCAGGAAAAAACGCATACGCCCTTTTTGGCCAACCAAGCAAGCTTGCAAAGGAAATCTGCACTACAATGAAGTCTCACTTCCCCCCGGTCAAAAGGGCCATCTGAAAAAAGTGTAAAATCCAGAAAGTCAGGACAGGCCATGGAGAACTGGGAGCCTTGTTATGCTTATGGGCGGGATGTAAATTGCCAACAGACACTCGGGAGAAGTGTATGGTGTTTCCTGAAATATCTAAAAAACAAAGCAACAGAGCCTAGGGCACTTCCACTTATGGTCCTATAGCTTAGGGAAATTAAAATCAAAAAGACACAGCCACCCCAAAGTTTGGGACGCCTCTGTTTACAAGAACCTCGTTTACCGTACAAGTTCAATATCACAGAAAGTGAAAAATGGATAAAGAACTTGTGGTACTTACGTACAATGCAGTATCACTCAGCAATGAAATCTATGTCATCAGGCCCGTAGCAGCATAATGAGTGGATTCAGGTACGATGATTCTACCTGAAATAAGTCACACAGAAAAAGAAACATCATAAGATATCACTAATACACGGAATGTAAACTTGGCTACACAGGAACTGAATTCCAAAACAGAACAGGGTCTCAAATTTAGAAAACCAACTTATGCTTGCTTAAGGGGAAAGGTGAGTTGGGGTGCTGCATAAAACCAGAGATTGAAATGAGCACAGATAAAGTTCCTTAAGCCAAATATGGAATAGACAAGAGCTACTCCTTGCTCAACGAAATGGACTCAACACCCCATATTAAACGCCTAAGAATGTACCTGACTAGTAAGTATCTTAAAACCTATGGATTGCTATGTCTCCGAAAGAGAATCAAGCATGTGTACAGGGGCATAAACACAGCAGTGATAGGATTGGAGAGGTTCGGTGAGCAAATGAAGACCCTTTGAAGTCATATTGCATGGTACCCATTCCACGGGTTTCAACTACCCAGGTTTAAGGTATTCTTCCTTCAGCTAAAACATGCATGTGGAACCTAGAGTATGATCAACCATGTGATCGGGAGACGTGTTCAAATATGTCTCAGTTTTCGTACCCTGGTACTCGGGTGCAACATTCCAGATGCTTCACTAACACTCTCCCGACTTGGAGAGTCAGTCCCTTTAACCTCCTGTTTGGCCCAGTTTGCAATTTCTGCGGAAGATGAACAGGAATAGCGAGAACCAATGAGAGACTAGCTGGAGGTGTCTGGACGGGCAAATTTAACTCTCATTTCCCACCAGGAAGAGGAATTAACCAAAGGCTCAGCGTGCCGTGCCGGAACCAGATTAGGGCCTGAAGCCATCCTGTGGTGTTGCGGCCTGGTCACAAGAAAGCGAGTTGAAGAAAGGAGCTCAGGAGCACTGTAATTCACAAACCTGCAGAGTTATAAATGACAGCTATCGTCCAAAAATATACTGAAGTAAGGCTGCCAAGAGGACTTGAAAGCAGGGCAGAATTGCAGGAAACCGATTTCAGGAGGTAGACTGGAATTGCATTGAAAGCATAGGAAAAGAGGCAGAACGTCCACAATGATGCACTTGGCCAAAAAGGGCGTATGCGTTTTTTCCTGAATATATTCAGGAAAAAACGCATACGCCCTTTTTGGCCAACCAAGCAAGCTTGCAAAGGAAATCTACACTACAATGAAGTCTCACTTCCCCCCGGTCCAAAGGGCCATCTGAAAAAAGTGTAAAATCCAGAAAGGCAGGACAGGCCATGGAGAACTGGGAGCCTTGTTATGCTGATGGGAGGGATGTAAATTGCCAACAGACACTCGGGAGAAGTGTATGGTGCTTCCTGAAACATCTAAAAAACAAAGCAACAGAGCCTAGGGCACTTCCACTTATGGTCCTATAGCTTAGGGAAATTAAAATCAAAAAGACACAGCCACCCCAAAGTTTGGGACTGCTCTGTTTACAAGAACCTCGTTTACAGTACAAGTTCAACATCACAGAAAGTGAAAAATGGATAAAGAAGTTGTGGTATTTACTTATAAAGCAATATCACTCAGCAATGAAATCTATGTCATCAGGCCCTTAGCAGCACAATGAGTGGATTCAGGTATGATGATTCTAACTGAAATAAGTCACACAGAAAAAGAAACATCATAAGATATCAGTAATACACGGAATGTAAACTTGGCTACACAGGAACTGAATTACAGAACAGAACAGGGTCTCAAATTTAGAAAACCAACTTATGCTTGCTTAAGGGGAAAGGTGAGTTGGGGTGCTGCATAAAACCAGAGATTGAAATGAGCACAGATAAAGTTCCTTAAGCCAAATATGGAATAGACAAGAGCTACTCCTTGCTCAACGAAATGGACTCAACACCCCATATTAAACGCCTAAGAATGTACCTGACTAGTAAGTATCTTAAAACCTATGGATTGCTATGTCTCCAAAAGAGAATCAAGCATGTGTACAGGGGCATAAACGCAGCAGTGATAGGATTGGAGAGGTTCGGTGAGCAAATGAAGACCCTTTGAAGTCATATTGCATGGTACCCATTCCACGGGTCTCAACTCTCCAGGTTTAAGGTATTCTTCCTTCAGCTAAAACATGCATGTGGAACCCAGAGTATGATCAACCGTGTGAACGGGAGACGTGTTCAAATATGTCTCAGTTTTCCTCCCCTGGTACTCGGGTGCAACATTCCAGACGCTTTACTAACACTCTCCCCACTTGGAGAGTCAGCGCCTTTAACCTCCTGTTTGGCCCAGTTTGCAATTTCTGCGGAAGATGAACAGGAATAGGGAGAACCAATGAGAGACTAGCTGGAGGTGTCTGGCCGCCAAATTTAACTCTCATTTCCCACCAGGAAGAGGAAATAACCAAAGGCTCAGCGTGCCGTGCCGGAACCAGATTAGGGCCTGAAGCCATCCTGCAGTGTTGCGGCCAGCTCTAAAGAAAGCGAGTTGAAGAAAGGCGCTCTGGGGCACTGTAATTCACAAACCTGCAGAGTTATAAATGACAGCTATCGTCCAAAAATATACTGAAGTAAGGCTGCCAAGAGGACTTGAAAGCGGGGCAGAATTGCAGGAAACCGATTTCAGGAGGTAGACTGGAATTGCATTGAAAGCATAGGAAAAGAGGCAGAACGTCCACAATGATGCACTTGGCCAAAAAGGGCGTATGCGTTTTTTCCTGAATATATTCAGGAAAAAACGCATACGCCCTTTTTGGCCAACCAAGCAAGCTTGCAAAGGAAATCTGCACTACAATGAAGTCTCACTTCCCCCCGGTCAAAAGGGCCATCTGAAAAAAGTGTAAAATCCAGAAAGTCAGGACAGGCCATGGAGAACTGGGAGCCTTGTTATGCTTATGGGCGGGATGTAAATTGCCAACAGACACTCGGGAGAAGTGTATGGTGTTTCCTGAAATATCTAAAAAACAAAGCAACAGAGCCTAGGGCACTTCCACTTATGGTCCTATAGCTTAGGGAAATTAAAATCAAAAAGACACAGCCACCCCAAAGTTTGGGACGCCTCTGTTTACAAGAACCTCGTTTACCGTACAAGTTCAATATCACAGAAAGTGAAAAATGGATAAAGAACTTGTGGTACTTACGTACAATGCAGTATCACTCAGCAATGAAATCTATGTCATCAGGCCCGTAGCAGCATAATGAGTGGATTCAGGAACGATGATTCTACCTGAAATAAGTCACACAGAAAAAGAAACATCATAAGATATCACTAATACACGGAATGTAAACTTGGCTACACAGGAACTGAATTCCAAAACAGAACAGGGTCTCAAATTTAGAAAACCAACTTATGCTTGCTTAAGGGGAAAGGTGAGTTGGGGTGCTGCATAAAACCAGAGATTGAAATGAGCACAGATAAAGTTCCTTAAGCCAAATATGGAATAGACAAGAGCTACTCCTTGCTCAACGAAATGGACTCAACACCCCATATTAAACGCCTAAGAATGTACCTGACTAGTAAGTATCTTAAAACCTATGGATTGCTATGTCTCCGAAAGCGAATCAAGCATGTGTACAGGGGCATAAACGCAGCAGTGATAGGATTGGAGAGGTTCGGTGAGCAAATGAAGACCCTTTGAAGTCATATTGCATGGTACCCATTCCACGGGTTTCAACTACCCAGGTTTAAGGTATTCTTCCTTCAGCTAAAACATGCATGTGGAACCTAGAGTATGATCAACCGTGTGATCGGGAGACGTGTTCAAATATGTCTCAGTTTAAGTACCCTGGTACTCGGGTGCAACATTCCAGATGCTTTACTAACACTCTCCCGACTTGGAGAGTCAGTCCCTTTAACCTCCTGTTTGGCCCAGTTTGCAATTTCTGCGGAAGATGAACAGGAATAGCGAGAACCAATGAGAGACTAGCTGGAGGTGTCTGGACGGGCAAATTTAACTCTCATTTCCCACCAGGAAGAGGAATTAACCAAAGGCTCAGCGTGCCGTGCCGGAACCAGATTAGGGCCTGAAGCCATCCTGTGGTGTTGCGGCCTGGTCACAAGAAAGCGAGTTGAAGAAAGGAGCTCAGGAGCACTGTAATTCACAAACCTGCAGAGTTATAAATGACAGCTATCGTCCAAAAATATACTGAAGTAAGGCTGCCAAGAGGACTTGAAAGCAGGGCAGAATTGCAGGAAACCGATTTCAGGAGGTAGACTGGAATTGCATTGAAAGCATAGGAAAAGAGGCAGAACGTCCACAATGATGCACTTGGCCAAAAAGGGCGTATGCGTTTTTTCCTGAATATATTCAGGAAAAAACGCATACGCCCTTTTTGGCCAACCAAGCAAGCTTGCAAAGGAAATCTACACTACAATGAAGTCTCACTTCCCCCCGGTCCAAAGGGCCATCTGAAAAAAGTGTAAAATCCAGAAAGGCAGGACAGGCCATGGAGAACTGGGAGCCTTGTTATGCTGATGGGAGGGATGTAAATTGCCAACAGACACTCGGGAAAAGTGTATGCTGTTTCCTGAAATATCTAAAAAACAAAGCAACAGAGCCTAGGGCACTTCCACTTATGGTCCTATAGCTTAGGGAAATTAAAATCAAAAAGACACAGCCACCCCAAAGTTTGGGACTGCTCTGTTTACAAGAACCTCGTTTACAGTACAAGTTCAACATCACAGAAAGTGAAAAATGGATAAAGAAGTTGTGGTATTTACTTATAAAGCAATATCACTCAGCAATGAAATCTATGTCATCAGGCCCTTAGCAGCACAATGAGTGGATTCAGGTATGATGATTCTAACTGAAATAAGTCACACAGAAAAAGAAACATCATAAGATATCAGTAATACACGGAATGTAAACTTGGCTACACAGGAACTGAATTACAGAACAGAACAGGGTCTCAAATTTAGAAAACCAACTTATGCTTGCTTAAGGGGAAAGGTGAGTTGGGGTGCTGCATAAAACCAGAGATTGAAATGAGCACAGATAAAGTTCCTTAAGCCAAATATGGAATAGACAAGAGCTACTCCTTGCTCAACGAAATGGACTCAACACCCCATATTAAACGCCTAAGAATGTACCTGACTAGTAAGTATCTTAAAACCTATAGATTGCTATGTCTCCAAAAGAGAATCAAGCATGTGTACAGGGGCATAAACGCAGCAGTGATAGGATTGGAGAGGTTCGGTGAGCAAATGAAGACCCTTTGAAGTCATATTGCATGGTACCCATTCCACGGGTCTCAACTCTCCAGGTTTAAGGTATTCTTCCTTCAGCTAAAACATGCATGTGGAACCCAGAGTATGATCAACCGTGTGAACGGGAGACGTGTTCAAATATGTCTCAGTTTTCCTCCCCTGGTACTCGGGTGCAACATTCCAGACGCTTTACTAACACTCTCCCCACTTGGAGAGTCAGCGCCTTTAACCTCCTGTTTGGCCCAGTTTGCAATTTCTGCGGAAGATGAACAGGAATAGGGATAACCAATGAGAGACTAGCTGGAGGTGTCTGGACGGGCAAATTTAACTCTCATTTCCCACCAGGAAGAGGAAATAACCAAAGGCTCAGCGTGCCGTGCCGGAACCAGATTAGGGCCTGAAGCCATCCTGCAGTGTTGCGGCCAGCTCAAAAGAAAGCGAGTTGAAGAAAGGCGCTCAGGGGCACTGTAATGCACAAACCTGCAGAGTTATAAATGACAGCTATCGTCCAAAAATATACTGAAGTAAGGCTGCCAAGAGGACTTGAAAGCGGGGCAGAATTGCAGGAAACCGATTTCAGGAGGTAGACTGGAATTGCATTGAAAGCATAGGAAAAGAGGCAGAACGTCCACAATGATGCACTTGGCCAAAAAGGGCGTATGCGTTTTTTCCTGAATATATTCAGGAAAAAACGCATACGCCCTTTTTGGCCAACCAAGCAAGCTTGCAAAGGAAATCTGCACTACAATGAAGTCTCACTTCCCCCCGGTCAAAAGGGCCATCTGAAAAAAGTGTAAAATCCAGAAAGTCAGGACAGGCCATGGAGAACTGGGAGCCTTGTTATGCTTATGGGCGGGATGTAAATTTCCAACAGACACTCGGGAGAAGTGTATGGTGTTTCCTGAAATATCTAAAAAACAAAGCAACAGAGCCTAGGGCACTTCCACTTATGGTCCTATAGCTTAGGGAAATTAAAATCAAAAAGACACAGCCACCCCAAAGTTTGGGACGCCTCTGTTTACAAGAACCTCGTTTACCGTACAAGTTCAATATCACAGAAAGTGAAAAATGGATAAAGAACTTGTGGTACTTACGTACAATGCAGTATCACTCAGCAATGAAATCTATGTCATCAGGCCCGTAGCAGCATAATGAGTGGATTCAGGTACGATGATTCTACCTGAAATAAGTCACACAGAAAAAGAAACATCATAAGATATCACTAATACACGGAATGTAAACTTGGCTACACAGGAACTGAATTCCAAAACAGAACAGGGTCTCAAATTTAGAAAACCAACTTATGCTTGCTTAAGGGGAAAGGTGAGTTGGGGTGCTGCATAAAACCAGAGATTGAAATGAGCACAGATAAAGTTCCTTAAGCCAAATATGGAATAGACAAGAGCTACTCCTTGCTCAACGAAATGGACTCAACACCCCATATTAAACGCCTAAGAATGTACCTGACTAGTAAGTATCTTAAAACCTATGGATTGCTATGTCTCCGAAAGCGAATCAAGCATGTGTACAGGGGCATAAACGCAGCAGTGATAGGATTGGAGAGGTTCGGTGAGCAAATGAAGACCCTTTGAAGTCATATTGCATGGTACCCATTCCACGGGTTTCAACTACCCAGGTTTAAGGTATTCTTCCTTCAGCTAAAACATGCATGTGGAACCTAGAGTATGATCAACCATGTGATCGGGAGACGTGTTCAAATATGTCTCAGTTTTCGTACCCTGGTACTCGGGTGCAACATTCCAGACGGTTTACTAACACTCTCCCCACTTGGAGAGTCAGCGCCTTTAACCTCCTGTTTGGCCCAGTTTGCAATTTCTGTGGAAGATGAACAGGAATAGCGAGAACCAATGAGAGACTAGCTGGAGGTGTCTGGACGGGCAAATTTAACTCTCATTTCCCACCAGGAAGAGGAATTAACCAAAGGCTCAGCGTGCCGTGCCGGAACCAGATTAGGGCCTGAAGCCATCCTGTGGTGTTGCGGCCTGGTCACAAGAAAGCGAGTTGAAGAAAGGAGCTCAGGAGCACTGTAATTCACAAACCTGCAGAGTTATAAATGACAGCTATCGTCCAAAATTATACTGAAGTAAGGCTGCCAAGAGGACTTGAAAGCGGGGCAGAATTGCAAGAAACCGATTTCAGGAGGTAGACTGGAATTGCATTGAAAGCATAGGAAAAGAGGCAGAACGTCCACAATGATGCACTTGGCCAAAAAGGGCGTATGCGTTTTTTCCTGAATATATTCAGGAAAAAACGCATACGCCCTTTTTGGCCAACCAAGGAAGCTTGCAAAGGAAATCTGCACTACAATGAAGTCTCACTTCCCCCCGGTCCAAAGGGCCATCTGAAAAAAGTGTAAAATCCAGAAAGGCAGGACAGGCCATGGAGAACTGGGAGCCTTGTTATGCTGATGGGAGGGATGTAAATTGCCAACAGACACTCGGGAGAAGTGTATGGTGCTTCCTGAAACATCTAAAAAACAAAGCAACAGAGCCTAGGGCACTTCCACTTATGGTCCTATAGCTTAGGGAAATTAAAATCAAAAAGACACAGCCACCCCAAAGTTTGGGACTGCTCTGTTTACAAGAACCTCGTTTACAGTACAAGTTCAACATCACAGAAAGTGAAAAATGGATAAAGAAGTTGTGGTATTTACTTACAAAGCAATATCACTCAGCAATGAAATCTATGTCATCAGGCCCTTAGCAGCACAATGAGTGGATTCAGGTACGATGATTCTAACTGAAATAAGTCACACAGAAAAAGAAACATCATAAGATATCAGTAATACACGGAATGTAAACTTGGCTACACAGGAACTGAATTACAGAACAGAACAGGGTCTCAAATTTAGAAAACCAACTTATGCTTGCTTAAGGGTAAAGGTGAGTTGGGGTGCTGCATAAAACCAGAGATTGAAATGAGCACAGATAAAGTTCCTTAAGCCAAATATGGAATAGACAAGAGCTACTCCTTGCTCAATGAAATGGACTCAACACCCCATATTAAACGCCTAAGAATGTACCTGACTAGTAAGTATCTTAAAACCTATGGATTGCTATGTCTCCAAAAGAGAATCAAGCGTGTGTACAGGGGCATAAACGCAGCAGTGATAGGATTGGAGAGGTTCGGTGAGCAAATGAAGACCCTTTGAAGTCATATTGCATGGTACCCATTCCACGGGTCTCAACTCTCCAGGTTTAAGGTATTCTTCCTTCAGCTAAAACATGCATGTGGAACCCAGAGTATGATCAACCGTGTGAACGGGAGACGTGTTCAAATATGTCTCAGTTTTCCTCCCCTGGTACTCGGGTGCAACATTCCAGACGCTTTACTAACACTCTCCCCACTTGGAGAGTCAGCGCCTTTAACCTCCTGTTTGGCCCAGTTTGCAATTTCTGCGGAAGATGAACAGGAATAGGGAGAACCAATGAGAGACTAGCTGGAGGTGTCTGGACGGGCAAATTTAACTCTCATTTCCCACCAGGAAGAGGAAATAACCAAAGGCTCAGCGTGCCGTGCCGGAACCAGATTAGGGCCTGAAGCCATCCTGCAGTGTTGCGGCCAGCTCTAAAGAAAGCGAGTTGAAGAAAGGCGCTCAGGGGCACTGTAATGCACAAACCTGCAGAGTTATAAATGACAGCTATCGTCCAAAAATATACTGAAGTAAGGCTGCCAAGAGGACTTGAAAGCGGGGCAGAATTGCAGGAAACCGATTTCAGGAGGTAGACTGGAATTGCATTGAAAGCATAGGAAAAGAGGCAGAACGTCCACAATGATGCACTTGGCCAAAAAGGGCGTATGCGTTTTTTCCTGAATATATTCAGGAAAAAACGCATACGCCCTTTTTGGCCAACCAAGCAAGCTTGCAAAGGAAATCTGCACTACAATGAAGTCTCACTTCCCCCCGGTCAAAAGGGCCATCTGAAAAAAGTGTAAAATCCAGAAAGTCAGGACAGGCCATGGAGAACTGGGAGCCTTGTTATGCTTATGGGCGGGATGTAAATTGCCAACAGACACTCGGGAGAAGTGTATGGTGTTTCCTGAAATATCTAAAAAACAAAGCAACAGAGCCTAGGGCACTTCCACTTATGGTCCTATAGCTTAGGGAAATTAAAATCAAAAAGACACAGCCACCCCAAAGTTTGGGACGCCTCTGTTTACAAGAACCTCGTTTACCGTACAAGTTCAATATCACAGAAAGTGAAAAATGGATAAAGAACTTGTGGTACTTACGTACAATGCAGTATCACTCAGCAATGAAATCTATGTCATCAGGCCCGTAGCAGCATAATGAGTGGATTCAGGTACGATGATTCTACCTGAAATAAGTCACACAGAAAAAGAAACATCATAAGATATCACTAATACACGGAATGTAAACTTGGCTACACAGGAACTGAATTCCAAAACAGAACAGGGTCTCAAATTTAGAAAACCAACTTATGCTTGCTTAAGGGGAAAGGTGAGTTGGGGTGCTGCATAAAACCAGAGATTGAAATGAGCACAGATAAAGTTCCTTAAGCCAAATATGGAATAGTCAAGAGCTACTCCTTGCTCAACGAAATGGACTCAACACCCCATATTAAACGCCTAAGAATGTACCTGACTAGTAAGTATCTTAAAACCTATGGATTGCTATGTCTCCGAAAGCGAATCAAGCATGTGTACAGGGGCATAAACGCAGCAGTGATAGGATTGGAGAGGTTCGGTGAGCAAATGAAGACCCTTTGAAGTCATATTGCATGGTACCCATTCCACGGGTCTCAACTCTCCAGGTTTAAGGTATTCTTCCTTCAGCTAAAACATGCATGTGGAACCCAGAGTATGATCAACCATGTGAACGGGAGACGTGTTCAAATATGTCTCAGTTTTCCTCCCCTGGTACTCGGGTGCAACATTCCAGACGCTTTACTAACACTCTCCCCACTTGGAGAGTCAGCGCCTTTAACCTCCTGTTTGGCCCAGTTTGCAATTTCTGCGGAAGATGAACAGGAATAGCGAGAACCAATGAGAGACTAGCTGGAGGTGTCTGGACGGGCAAATTTAACTCTCATTTCCCACCAGGAAGAGGAAATAACCAAAGGCTCAGCGTGCCGTGCCGGAACCAGATTAGGGCCTGAAGCCATCCTGCAGTGTTGCGGCCAGCTCAAAAGAAAGCGAGTTGAAGGAAGGCGCTCAGGGGCACTGTAATTCACAAACCTGCAGAGTTATAAATGACAGCTATCGTCCAAAAATATACTGAAGTAAGGCTGCCAAGAGGACTTGAAAGCGGGGCAGAATTGCAGGAAACCGATTTCAGGAGGTAGACTGGAATTGCATTGAAAGCATAGGAAAAGAGGCAGAACGTCCACAATGATGCACTTGGCCAAAAAGGGCGTATGCGTTTTTTCCTGAATATATTCAGGAAAAAACACATACGCCCTTTTTGGCCAACCAAGCAAGCTTGCAAAGGAAATCTGCACTACAATGAAGTCTCACTTCCCCCCGGTCAAAAGGGCCATCTGAAAAAAGTGTAAAATCCAGAAAGTCAGGACAGGCCATGGAGAACTGGGAGCCTTGTTATGCTTATGGGCGGGATGTAAATTGCCAACAGACACTCGGGAGAAGTGTATGGTGTTTCCTGAAACATCTAAAAAACAAAGCAACAGAGCCTAGGGCACTTCCACTTATGGTCCTATAGCTTAGGGAAATTAAAATCAAAAAGACACAGCCACCCCAAAGTTTGGGACGCCTCTGTTTACAAGAACCTCGTTTACCATACAAGTTCAGTATCACAGAAAGTGAAAAATGGATAAAGAACTTGTGGTACTTATATACAATGCAGTATCCCTCAACAATGAAATCTATGTCATCAGGCCCGTAGCAGCATAATGAGTGGATTCAGGTACGATGATTCTAAGTGACATAAGTCACACAGAAAAAGAAACATCATAAGATATCAGTAATACACAGAATGTAAACTTGGCTACACAGGCACTGAATTCCAAAACAGAAGAGGGTCTCAAATTTAGAAAACCAACTTATGCTTGCTTAAGGGGAAAGGTGAGTTGGGGTGCTGCATAAAACCAGAGATTGAAATGAGCACAGATAAAGTTCCTTAAGCCAAATATGGAATAGACAAGAGCTACTCCTTGCTCAACGAAATGGACTCAACACCCCATATTAAACGCCTAAGAATGTACCTGACTAGTAAGTATCTTAAAACCTATGGATTGCTATGTCTCCAAAAGAGAATCAAGCGTGTGTACAGGGGCATAAACTCAGCAGTGATAGGATTGGAGAGGTTCGGTGAGCAAATGAAGACCCTTTGAAGTCATATTGCATGGTACCCATTCCACGTGTTTCAACTACCAAAGTTTAAGGTATTCTTCCTTCAGCTAAGACATGCATGTGGAACCCAGAGTATGATCAACCGTGTGAACGGGAGACGTGTTCAAATATGTCTCAGTTTTCCTCCCCTGGTACTCGGGTGCAACATTCCAGACGCTTTACTAACACTCTCCCCACTTGGAGAGTTAGCACCTTTTACTTCCTGTTTGGCCCAGTTTGCAATTTCTGCGGAAGATGAACAGGAATAGCGAGAACCAATGAGAGACTAGCTGGAGGTATCTGGACGGGCAAATTTAACTCTCATTTCCCACCAGGAAGAGGAAATAACCAAAGGCTCAGCGTGCCGTGCCGGAACAAGATTAGGGCCTGAAGCCATCCTGCAGTGTTGCGGCCAGCTCACAAGAAAGCGAGTTGAAGAAAGGAGCTCAGGGGCACTGTAATTCACAAACCTGCAGAGTTATAAATGACAGCTATCGTCCAAAAATATACTGAAGTAAGGCTGCCAAGAGGACTTGAAAGCGGGGCAGAATTGCAGGAAACCGATTTCAGGAGGTAGACTGGAATTGCATTGAAAGCATAGGAAAAGAGGCAGAGCGTCCACAATGATGCACCTGGCCAAAAAGGGCGTATGCATTTTTTCCTGAATATATTCAGGAAAAAACGCATACGCCCTTTTTGGCCAACCAAGCAAGCTTGCAAAGGAAATCTGCACTACAATGAAGTCTCACTTCCCCCCGGTCAAAAGTACAATCTGAAAAAAGTGTAAAATCCAGAAAGGCAGGACAGGCCATGGAGAACTGGGAGCCTTGTCATGCTGATGGGAGGGATGTAATTTGCCAACAGACACTCGGGAGAAGTGTATGGTGTTTCCTGAAACATCTAAAAAACAAAGCAACAGAGCCTAGGGCACTTCCACTTATGGTCCTATAGCTTAGGGAAATTAAAATCAAAAACACACAGCCACCCCAAAGTATGGTACGGCTCTGTTTACAAGAACCTCGTTTACAGTACAAGTTCAGTATCACAGAAAGTGAAAAATGGATAAAGAACTTGTGGTATTTACTTACAAAGCAATATCACTCAGCAATGAAATCTATGTCATCAGGCCCTTAGCAGCACAATGAGTGGATTCAGGTATGATGATTCTAACTGAAATAAGTCACACAGAAAAAGAAACATCATAAGATATCAGTAATACACGGAATGTAAACTTGGCTACACAGGAACTGAATTACAGAACAGAACAGGGTCTCAAATTTAGAAAACCAACTTATGCTTGCTTAAGGGGAAAGGTGAGTTGGGGTGCTGCATAAAACCAGAGATTGAAATGAGCACAGATAAAGTTCCTTAAGTTAAATATGGAATAGACAAGAGCTACTCCTTGCTCAACGAAATGTACTCAACACCGCATATTAAACGCCTAAGAATGTACCTGACTTGTAAGTATCTTAAAACCTATGGATTGCTATGTCTCCGAAAGAGAATCAAGCATGTGTACAGGGGCATAAACGCAGCAATGATAGGATTGGAGAGGTTCGGTGAGCAAATGAAGCCCCTTTGAAGTCATATTGCATGGTACTCATTCCACGGGTTTCACCTACCCAGGTTTAAGGTATTCTTCCTTCAGCTAAAACATGCATGTGGAACCTAGAGTATGATCAACCATGTGATTGGGAAACGTGTTCAAATATGTCTCGGTTTTTGTACCCTGGTAGTCGGGTGCAACATTCCAGACCCTTTACTAACACTCTCCCGACTTGGAGAGTCAGTCCCTTTAACCTCCTGTTTGGCCCAGTTTGCAATTTCTGCGGAAGATCAACAGGAATAGTGAGAACCAATGAGAGACTAGCTGGAGGTGTCTGGACGGGCAAATTTAACTCTCATTTCCCACCAGGAAGAGGAATTAACCAAAGGCTCAGCGTGCCGTGCCGGAAACAGATTAGGGCGTGAAGCCATCCTGCGGTGTTGCGGCCAGCTCACAAGAAAGCGAGTTGAAGAAAGGAGCTCAGGGGCAATGTAATTCACAAACCTGCAGAGTTATAAATGACAGCTATCGTCCAAAAATACACTGAAGTAAGGCTGCCAAGAGGACTTGAAAGCGGGGCAGAATTGCAGGAAACCGATTTCAGGAGGTAGACTGGAATTGCATTGAAAGCATAGGAAAAGAGGCAGAGCGTCCACAATGATGGACCTGGCCAAAAAGGGCGTATGCGTTTTTTCCTGAATATATTCAGGAAAAAACGCATACGCACTTTTTGGCCAACCAAGCAAGCTTGCAAAGGAAATCTGCACTACAATGAAGTCTCACTTCCCCCCGGTCAAAAGGGCCATCTGAAAAAAGTGTAAAATCCAGAAAGGCAGGACAGGCCATGGAGAACTGGGAGCCTTGTTATGCTGATGGGAGGGATGTAAATTGCCAACAGACACTCGGGAGAAGTGTATGGTGTTTCCTGAAACATCTAAAACACAAAGCAACAGAGCCTAGGGCACTTCCACTTATGGTCCTATAGCTTAGGGAAATTAAAATCAAATAGACACAGCACCCCAAAGTTTGGGACGCCTCTGTTTACAAGAACCTCGTTTACCGTACAAGTTCAATATCACAGAAAGTGAAAAATGGATAAAGAACTTGTGGTACTTACGTACAATGCAGTATCACTCAGCAATGAAATCTATGTCATCAGGCCCGTAGCAGCATAATGAGTGGATTCAGGTACGATGATTCCAACTGAAATAAGTCACACAGAAAAAGAAACATCATAAGATATCACTAATACACGGAATGTAAACTTGGCTACACAGGAACTGAATTCCAAAACAGAACAGGGTCTCAAATTTAGAAAACCAACTTATGCTTGCTTAAGGGGAAAGGTGAGTTGGGGTGCTGCATAAAACCAGAGATTGAAATGAGCACAGATAAAGTTCCTTAAGCCAAATATGGAATAGACAAGAGCTACTCCTTGCTCAACGAAATGGACTCAACACCCCATATTAAACGCCTAAGAATGTACCTGACTAGTAAGTATCTTAAAACCTATGGATTGCTATGTCTCCAAAAGAGAATCAAGCATGCATACAGGGGCACAAACGCAGCAGTGATAGGATTGGAGAGGTTCGGTGAGCAAATGAAGACCCTTTGAAGTCATATTGCATGGTACCCATTCCAAGGGTCTCAACTCTCCAGGTTTAAGGTATTCTTCCTTCAGCTAAAACATGCATGTGGAACCCAGAGTATGATCAACCGTGTGAACGGGAGACGTGTTCAAATATGTCTCAGTTTTCGTACCCTGGTACTCGGGTGCAACATTCCAGACGCTTTACTAACACTCTCCCGACTTGGAGAGTCAGCGCCTTTAACCTCCTGTTTGGCCCAGTTTGCAATTTCTGCGGAAGATCAACAGGAATAGTGAGAACCAATGAGAGACTAGCTGGAGGTGTCTGGACGGGCAAATTTAACTCTCATTTCCCACCAGGAAGAGGAATTAACCAAAGGCTCAGCGTGCCGTGCCGGAACCAGATTAGGGCCTGAAGCCATGCTGCGGTGTTGCGGCCAGCTCACAAGAAAGCGAGTTGAAGAAAGGAGCTCAGGGGCAATGTAATTCACAAACCTGCAGAGTTATAAATGACAGCTATCGTCCAAAAATATACTGAAGTAAGGCTGCCAAGAGGACTTGAAAGCGGGGCAGAATTGCAGGAAACCGATTTCAGGAGGTAGACTGGAATTGCATTGAAAGCATAGGAAAAGAGGCAGAACGTCCACAATGATGCACTTGGCCAAAAAGGGCATATGCGTTTTTTCCTGAATATATTCAGGAAAAAACGCATATGCCCTTTTTGGCCAACCAAGCAAGCTTGCAAAGGAAATCTGCACTACAATGAAGTCTCACTTCCCCCCGGTCAAAAGGGCCATCTGAAAAAAGTGTAAAATCCAGAAAGGCAGGACAGGCCATGGAGAACTGGAAGCCTTGTTATGCTGATGGATGGGATGTAAATTGCCAACAGACACTCGGGAGAAGTGTATGGTGTTTCCTGAAACATCTGAAAAACAAAGCAACAGAGCCTAGGGCACTTCCACTTATGGTCCTATGGCTTAGGGAAATTAAAATCAAAAGACACAGGCACCCCAAAGGTTGGAATGGCTCTGTTTACAAGAACCTCGTTTACAGTACAAGTTCAACATCACAGAAAGTGAAAAATGGATAAAGAAGTTGTGGTATTTACTTACAAAGCAATATCACTCAGCAATGAAATCTATGTCATCAGGCCCGTAGCAGCACAATGAGTGGATTCAGGTACGATGATTCTAACTGAAATAAGTCACACAGAAAAAGAAACATCATAAGATATCAGTAATACATGGAATGTAAACTTGGCTACACAGGAACTGAATTACAGAACAGAACAGGGTCTCAAATTTAGAAAACCAACTTATGCTTGCTTAAGGGGAAAGGTGAGTTGGGGTGCTGCATAAAACCGGAGATTGAAATGAACACAGATAAAGTTCCTTAAGCCAAATATGGAATAGACAAGAGCTACTCCTTGCTCAACGAAATGGACTCAACACCCCATATTAAACGCCTAAGAATGTACCTGACTAGTAAGTAACTTAAAACTTATGGATTGCTATGTCTCCGAAAGAGAATCAAGCATATGTACAGGGGCATAAACGCAGCAGTGATAGGATTGGAGAGGTTCGGTGAGCAAACGAAGACCCTTTGAAGTCATATTGCATGGTACCCATTCCACGTGTTTCAACTACCCAGGTTTAAGATATTCTTCCTTCAGCTAAAACATGCATGTGGAACCCAGAGTATGATCAACCGTGTGAACGGGAGACGTGTTCAAATATGTCTCAGTTTTCCTCCCCTGGTACTCGGGTGCAACATTCCAGACGCTTTACTAACACTCTCCCCACTTGGAGAATCAGCGCCTTTAACCTCCTGTTTGGCCCAGTTTGCAATTTCTGCGGAAGATGAACAGGAATAGGGATAACCAATGAGAGACTAGCTGGAGGTGTCTGGACGGGCAAATTTAACTCTCATTTCCCACCAGGAAGAGGAAATAATCAAAGGCTCAGCGTGCCATGCCGGAACCAGATTAGGGCCTGAAGCCATCCTGCGGTGTTGCGGCCAGCTCACAAGAAAGTGAGTTGAAGAAAGGCGCTCAGGGACACTGTAATTCACAAACCTGCAGAGTTATAAATGACAGCTATCGTCCAAAAATATACTGAAGTAAGGCTGCCAAGAGGACTTGAAAGCGGGGCAGAATTGCAGGAAACCGATTTCAGGAGGTAGACTGGAATTGCATTGAAAGCATAGGAAAAGAGGCAGAACGTCCACAATGATGCACTTGGCCAAAAAGGGCGTATGCGTTTTCTCCTGAATATATTCAGGAAAACACGCATACGCCCTTTTTGGCCAACCAAGCAAGCTTGCAAAGGAAATCTGCACTACAATGAAGTCTCACTTCCCCCCGGTCAAAAGGGCCATCTGAAAAAAGTGTAAAATCCAGAAAGGCAGGACAGGCCATGGAGAACTGGGAGCCTTGTTATGCTGATGGGCGGGATGTAAATTGCCAACAGACACTCGGGAGAAGTGTATGGTGTTTCCTGAAACATCTAAAAAACAAAGCAACAGAGCCTAGGGCACTTCCACTTATGGTCCTATAGCTTAGGGAAATTAAAATCAAAAAGACACAGCCACCCCAAAGTTTGGGACGCCTCTGTTTACAAGAACCTCGTTTACCGTACAAGTTCAACATCACAGAAAGTGAAAAATGGATAAAGAACTTGTGGTACTTACGTACAATGCAGTATCACTCAGCAATGAAATCTATGTCATCAGGCCCGTAGCAGCATAATGAGTGGATTCAGGTACGATGATTCTAACTGAAATAAGTCACACAGAAAAAGAAACATCATAAGATATCACTAATACACGGAATGTAAACTTGGCTACACAGGAACTGAATTCCAAAACAGAACAGGGTCTCAAATTTAGAAAACCAACTTATGCTTGCTTAAGGGGAAAGGTGAGTTGGGGTACTGCATAAAACCAGAGATTGAAATGAGCACAGATAAAGTTCCTTAAGCCAAATATGGAATAGACAAGAGCTACTCCTTGCTCAACGAAATGGACTCAACACCACATATTAAACGCCTAAGAATGTACCTGACTAGTAAGTATCTTAAAACCTATGGATTGCTATGTCTCCGAAAGAGAATCAAGCGTGTGTACAGGGGCATAAACGCAGCAGTGATAGGATTGGAGAGGTTCGGTGAGCAAATGAAGACCCTTTGAAGTCATATTGCATGGTACCCATTCCACGGGTCTCAACTCTCCAGGTTTAAGGTATTCTTCCTTCAGCTAAAACATGCATGTGGAACCCAGAGTATGATCAACCGTGTGAACGGGAGACGTGCTCAAATATGTCTCAGTTTTCCTCCCCTGGTACTCGGGTGCAACATTCCAGACGCTTTACTAACACTCTCCCCACTTGGAGAGTCAGCGCCTTTAACCTCCTGTTTGGCCCAGTTTGCAATTTCTGCGGAAGATGAACAGGAATAGGGAGAACCAATGAGAGACTAGCTGGAGGTGTCTGGACGGGCAAATTTAACTCTCATTTCCCACCAGGAAGAGGAAATAACCAAAGGCTCAGCGTGCCGTGCCGGAACCAGATTAGGACCTGAAGCCATCCTGCTGTGTTGCGGCCAGCTCACAAGAAAGCGAGTTGAAGAAAGGAGCTCAGGGGCACTGTAATGCACAAACCTGCAGAGTTATAAATGACAGCTATCGTCCAAAAATATACTGAAGTAAGGCTGCCAAGAGGACTTGAAAGCGGGGCAGAATTGCAGGAAACCGATTTCAGGAGGTAGACTGGAATTGCATTGAAAGCATAGGAAAAGAGGCGGAACGTCCACAATGATGCACTTGGCCAAAAAGGGCGTATGCGTTTTTTCCTGAATATATTCAGGAAAAAACGCATACGCCCTTTTTGGCCAACCAAGCAAGCTTGCAAAGGAAATCTGCACTACAATGAAGTCTCACTTCCCCCCGGTCAAAAGGGCCATCTGAAAAAAGTGTAAAATCCAGAAAGGCAGGACAGGCCATGGAGAACTGGAAGCCTTGTTATGCTGATGGGCGGGATGTAAATTGCCAACAGACACTCGGGAGAAGTGTATGGTGTTTCCTGAAACATCTGAAAAACAAATCAACACAGCCTAGGGCACTTCCACTTATGGTCCTATAGCTTAGGGAAATTAAAATCAAAAAGTCACAGCACCCCAAAGTTTGGGACACCTCTGTTTACAAGAACCTCGTTTACCGTACAAGTTCAATATCACAGAAAGTGAAAAATGGATAAAGAACTTGTGGTACTTACGTACAATGCAGTATCACTCAGCAATGAAATCTATGTCATCAGGCCCGTAGCAGCATAATGAGTGGATTCAGGTATGATGATTCTAACTGAAATAAGTCACACAGAAAAAGAAACATCATAAGATATCACTAATACACGGAATGTAAACTTGGCTACACAGGAACTGAATTCCAAAACAAAACAGGGTCTCAAATTTAGAAAACCAACTTATGCTTGCTTAAGGGGAAAGGTGAGTTGGGGTGCTGCATAAAACCAGAGATTGAAATGAGCACAGATAAAGTTCCTTAAGCCAAATATGGAATAGACAAGAGCTACTCCTTGCTCAACGAAATGGACTCAACACCCCATATTAAACGCCTAAGAATGTACCTGACTAGTAAGTATCTTAAAACCTATGGATTGCTATGTCTCCAAAAGAGAATCAAGCATGTGTACAGGGGCATAAACGCAGCAGTGATAGGATTGGAGAGGTTCGGTGAGCAAATGAAGACCCTTTGAAGTCATATTGCATGGTACCCATTCCACGGGTCTCAACTCTCCAGGTTTAAGGTATTCTTCCTTCAGCTAAAACATGCATGTGGAACCCAGAGTATGATCAACCATGTGATCGGGAGACGTGTTCAAATATGTCTCAGTTTTCGTACCCTGGTACTCGGGTGCAACATTCCAGACGGTTTACTAACACTCTCCCCACTTGGAGAGTCAGCGCCTTTAACCTCCTGTTTGGCCCAGTTTGCAATTTCTGCGGAAGATGAACAGGAATAGCGAGAACCAATGAGAGACTAGCTGGAGGTGTCTGGACGGGCAAATTTAACTCTCATTTCCCACCAGGAAGAGGCATTAACCAAAGGCTCAGCGTGCCGTGCCGGAACCAGATTAGGGCGTGAAGCCATCCTGCGGTGTTGCGGCCAGGTCACAAGAAAGCGAGTTGAAGAAAGGCGCTCAGGGGCACTGTAATTCACAAACTTGCAGAGTTATAAATGACAGCTATCGTCCAAAAATATACTGAAGTAAGGCTACCAAGAGGACTTGAAAGCGGGGCAGAATTGCAGAAAACCGATTTCAGGAGGTAGACTGGAATTGCATTGAAAGCATAGGAAAAGAGGCAGAGCGTCCACAATGATGCACCTGGCCAAAAAGGGCGTATGCGTTTTTTCCTGAATATATTCAGGAAAAAACGCATACGCACTTTTTGGCCAACCAAGCAAGCTTGCAAAGGAAATCTGCACTACAATGAAGTCTCACTTCCCCCCGGTCAAAAGGGCCATCTGAAAAAAGTGTAAAATCCAGAAAGTCAGGACAGGCCATGGAGAACTGGGAGCCTTGTTATGCTTATGGGCGGGATGTAAATTGCCAACAGACACTCGGGAGAAGTGTATGGTGTTTCCTGAAACATCTAAAAAACAGAGCAACAGAGCCTAGGGCACTTCCACTTATGGTCCTATAGCTTAGGGAAATTAACATCAAAAAGACACAGCCACCCCAAAGTTTGGGACGCCTCTGTTTACAAGAACCTCGTTTACCGTACAAGTTCAATATCACAGAAAGTGAAAAATGGATAAAGAACTTGTGGTACTTACGTACAATGCAGTATCACTCAGCAATGAAATCTATGTCATCAGGCCCGTAGCAGCATAATGAGTGGATTCAGGTACGATGATTCTACCTGAAATAAGTCACACAGAAAAAGAAACATCATAAGATATCACTAATACACGGAATGTAAACTTGGCTACACAGGAACTGAATTCCAAAACAGAACAGGGTCTCAAATTTAGAAAACCAACTTATGCTTGCTTAAGGGGAAAGGTGAGTTGGGGTGCTGCATAAAACCAGAGATTGAAATGAGCACAGATAAAGTTCCTTAAGCCAAATATGGAATAGACAAGAGCTACTCCTTGCTCAACGAAATGGACTCAACACCCCATATTAAACGCCTAAGAATGTACCTGACTAGTAAGTATCTTAAAACCTATGGATTGCTATGTCTCCGAAAGCGAATCAAGCATGTGTACAGGGGCATAAACGCAGCAGTGATAGGATTGGAGAGGTTCGGTGAGCAAATGAAGACCCTTTGAAGTCATATTGCATGGTATCCATTCCACGGGTTTCAACTACCCAGGTTTAAGGTATTCTTCCTTCAGCTAAAACATGCATGTGGAACCTAGAGTATGATCAACCGTGTGATCGGGAGACGTGTTCAAATATGTCTCAGTTTTCGTACCCTGGTACTCGGGTGCAACATTCCAGATGCTTTACTAACACTCTCCCGACTTGGAGAGTCAGTCCCTTTAACCTCCTGTTTGGCCCAGTTTGCAATTTCTGCGGAAGATGAACAGGAATAGCGAGAACCAATGAGAGACTAGCTGGAGGTGTCTGGACGGGCAAATTTAACTCTCATTTCCCACCAGGAAGAGGAATTAACCAAAGGCTCAGCGTGCCGTGCCGGAACCAGATTAGGGCCTGAAGCCATCCTGTGGTGTTGCGGCCTGGTCACAAGAAAGCGAGTTGAAGAAAGGAGCTCAGGAGCACTGTAATTCACAAACCTGCAGAGTTATAAATGACAGCTATCGTCCAAAAATATACTGAAGTAAGGCTGCCAAGAGGACTTGAAAGCAGGGCAGAATTGCAGGAAACCGATTTCAGGAGGTAGACTGGAATTGCATTGAAAGCATAGGAAAAGAGGCAGAACGTCCACAATGATGCACTTGGCCAAAAAGGGCGTATGCGTTTTTTCCTGAATATATTCAGGAAAAAACGCATACGCCCTTTTTGGCCAACCAAGCAAGCTTGCAAAGGAAATCTACACTACAATGAAGTCTCACTTCCCCCCGGTCCAAAGGGCCATCTGAAAAAAGTGTAAAATCCAGAAAGGCAGGACAGGCCATGGAGAACTGGGAGCCTTGTTATGCTGATGGGAGGGATGTAAATTGCCAACAGACACTCGGGAGAAGTGTATGGTGCTTCCTGAAACATCTAAAAAACAAAGCAACAGAGCCTAGGGCACTTCCACTTATGGTCCTATAGCTTAGGGAAATTAAAATCAAAAAGACACAGCCACCCCAAAGTTTGGGACTGCTCTGTTTACAAGAACCTCGTTTACAGTACAAGTTCAACATCACAGAAAGTGAAAAATGGATAAAGAAGTTGTGGTATTTACTTATAAAGCAATATCACTCAGCAATGAAATCTATGTCATCAGGCCCTTAGCAGCACAATGAGTGGATTCAGGTATGATGATTCTAACTGAAATAAGTCACACAGAAAAAGAAACATCATAAGATATCAGTAATACATGGAATGTAAACTTGGCTACACAGGAACTGAATTACAGAACAGAACAGGGTCTCAAATTTAGAAAACCAACTTATGCTTGCTTAAGGGGAAAGGTGAGTTGGGGTGCTGCATAAAACCAGAGATTGAAATGAGCACAGATAAAGTTCCTTAAGCCAAATATGGAATAGACAAGAGCTACTCCTTGCTCAACGAAATGGACTCAACACCCCATATTAAACGCCTAAGAATGTACCTGACTAGTAAGTATCTTAAAACCTATGGATTGCTATGTCTCCAAAAGAGAATCAAGCATGTGTACAGGGGCATAAACGCAGCAGTGATAGGATTGGAGAGGTTCGGTGAGCAAATGAAGACCCTTTGAAGTCATATTGCATGGTACCCATTCCACGGGTCTCAACTCTCCAGGTTTAAGGTATTCTTCCTTCAGCTAAAACATGCATGTGGAACCCAGAGTATGATCAACCGTGTGAACGGGAGACGTGTTCAAATATGTCTCAGTTTTCCTCCCCTGGTACTCGGGTGCAACATTCCAGATGCTTTACTAACACTCTCCCCACTTGGAGAGTCAGCGCCTTTAACCTCCTGTTTGGCCCAGTTTGCAATTTCCGCGGAAGATGAACAGGAATAGGGAGAACCAATGAGAGACTAGCTGGAGGTGTCTGAACGGGAAAATTTAACTCTCATTTCCCACCAGGAAGAGGAAATAACCAAAGGCTCAGCGTGCCGTGCCGGAACCAGATTAGGGCCTGAAGCCATCCTGCAGTGTTGCGGCCAGCTCAAAAGAAAGCGAGTTGAAGAAAGGCGCTCAGGGGCACTGTAATTCACAAACCTGCAGAGTTATAAATGACAGCTATCATCCAAAAATATACTGAAGTAAGGCTGCCAAGAGGACTTGAAAGCGGGGCAGAATTGCAGGAAACCGATTTCAGGAGGTAGACTGGAATTGCATTGAAAGCATAGGAAAAGAGGCAGAACGTCCACAATGATGCACTTGGCCAAAAAGGGCGTATGCGTTTTTTCCTGAATATATTCAGGAAAAAACGCATACGCCCTTTTTGGCCAACCAAGCAAGCTTGCAAAGGAAATCTGCACTACAATGAAGTCTCACTTCCCCCCGGTCAAAAGGGCCATCTGAAAAAAGTGTAAAATCCAGAAAGGCAGGACAGGCCATGGAGAACTGGGAGCCTTGTTATGCTGATGGGCGGGATGTAAATTGCCAACAGACACTCGGGAGAAGTGTATGGTGTTTCCTGAAATATCTAAAAAACAAAGCAACAGAGCCTAGGGCACTTCCACTTATGGTCCTATAGCTTAGGGAAATTAAAATCAAAAAGACACAGCCACCCCAAAGTTTGGGACGCCTCTGTTTACAGGAACCTCGTTTACCGTACAAGTTCAATATCACAGAAAGTGAAAAATGGATAAAGAACTTGTGGTACTTACGTACAATGCAGTATCACTCAGCAATGAAATCTATGTCATCAGGCCCGTAGCAGCATAATGAGTGGATTCAGGTACGATGATTCTACCTGAAATAAGTCACACAGAAAAAGAAACATCATAAGATATCACTAATACACGGAATGTAAACTTGGCTACACAGGAACTGAATTCCAAAACAGAACAGGGTCTCAAATTTAGAAAACCAACTTATGCTTGCTTAAGGGGAAAGGTGAGTTGGGGTGCTGCATAAAACCAGAGATTGAAATGAGCACAGATAAAGTTCCTTAAGCCAAATATGGAATAGACAAGAGCTACTCCTTGCTCAACGAAATGGACTCAACACCCCATATTAAACGCCTAAGAATGTACCTGACTAGTAAGTATCTTAAAACCTATGGATTGCTATGTCTCCAAAAGAGAATCAAGCATGTGTACAGGGGCATAAACGCAGCAGTGATAGGATTGGAGAGGTTCGGTGAGCAAATGAAGACCCTTTGAAGTCATATTGCATGGTACCCATTCCACGGGTTTCAACTACCCAGGTTTAAGGTATTCTTCCTTCAGCTAAAACATGCATGTGGAACCTAGAGTATGATCAACCATGTGATCGGGAGACGTGTTCAAATATGTCTCAGTTTTCGTACCCTGGTACTCGGGTGCAACATTCCAGACGGTTTACTAACACTCTCCCCACTTGGAGAGTCAGCGCCTTTAACCTCCTGTTTGGCCCAGTTTGCAATTTCTGCGGAAGATGAACAGGAATAGCGAGAACCAATGAGAGGCTAGCTGGAGGTGTCTGGACTGGCAAATTTAACTCTCATTTCCCACCAGGAAGAGGAATTAACAAAAGGCTCAGCGTGCCGTGCCGGAACCAGATTAGGGCCTGAAGCCATCCTGTGGTGTTGCGGCCTGGTCACAAGAAAGCGAGTTGAAGAAAGGAGCTCAGGAGCACTGTAATTCACAAACCTGCAGAGTTATAAATGACAGCTATCGTCCAAAAATATACTGAAGTAAGGCTGCCAAGAGGACTTGAAAGCAGGGCAGAATTGCAGGAAACCGATTTCAGGAGGTAGACTGGAATTGCATTGAAAGCATAGGAAAAGAGGCAGAACGTCCACAATGATGCACTTGGCCAAAAAGGGCGTATGCGTTTTTTCCTGAATATATTCAGGAAAAAACGCATACGCCCTTTTTGGCCAACCAAGGAAGCTTGCAAAGGAAATCTGCACTACAATGAAGTCTCACTTCCCCCTGGTCCAAAGGGCCATCTGAAAAAAGTGTAAAATCCAGAAAGGCAGGACAGGCCATGGAGAACTGGGAGCCTTGTTATGCTGATGGGAGGGATGTAAATTGCCAACAGACACTCGGGAGAAGTGTATGGTGCTTCCTGAAACATCTAAAAAACAAAGCAACAGAGCCTAGGGCACTTCCACTTATGGTCCTATAGCTTAGGGAAATTAAAATCAAAAAGACACAGCCACCCCAAAGTTTGGGACTGCTCTGTTTACAAGAACCTCGTTTACAGTACAAGTTCAACATCACAGAAAGTGAAAAATGGATAAAGAAGTTGTGGTATTTACTTACAAAGCAATATCACTCAGCAATGAAATCTATGTCATCAGGCCCTTAGCAGCACAATGAGTGGATTCAGGTACGATGATTCTAACTGAAATAAGTCACACAGAAAAAGAAACATCATAAGATATCAGTAATACACGGAATGTAAACTTGGCTACACAGGAACTGAATTACAGAACAGAACAGGGTCTCAAATTTAGAAAACCAACTTATGCTTGCTTAAGGGGAAAGGTGAGTTGGGGTGCTGCATAAAACCAGAGATTGAAATGAGCACAGATAAAGTTCCTTAAGCCAAATATGGAATAGACAAGAGCTACTCCTTGCTCAACGAAATGGACTCAACACCCCATATTAAACGCCTAAGAATGTACCTGACTAGTAAGTATCTTAAAACCTATGGATTGCTATGTCTCCAAAAGAGAATCAAGCATGTGTACAGGGGCATAAACGCAGCAGTGATAGGATTGGAGAGGTTCGGTGAGCAAATGAAGACCCTTTGAAGTCATATTGCATGGTACCCATTCCACGGGTCTCAACTCTCCAGGTTTAAGGTATTCTTCCTTCAGCTAAAACATGCATGTGGAACCTAGAGTATGATCAACCGTGTGATCGGGAGACGTGTTCAAATATGTCTCAGTTTAAGTACCCTGGTACTCGGGTGCAACATTCCAGATGCTTTACTAACACTCTCCCGACTTGGAGAGTCAGTCCCTTTAACCTCCTGTTTGGCCCAGTTTGCAATTTCTGCGGAAGATGAACAGGAATAGCGAGAACCAATGAGAGACTAGCTGGAGGTGTCTGGACGGGCAAATTTAACTCTCATTTCCCACCAGGAAGAGGAATTAACCAAAGGCTCAGCGTGCCGTGCCGGAACCAGATTAGGGCCTGAAGCCATCCTGTGGTGTTGCGGCCTGGTCACAAGAAAGCGAGTTGAAGAAAGGAGCTCAGGAGCACTGTAATTCACAAACCTGCAGAGTTATAAATGACAGCTATCGTCCAAAAATATACTGAAGTAAGGCTGCCAAGAGGACTTGAAAGCGGGGCAGAATTGCAGGAAACCGATTTCAGGAGGTAGACTGGAATTGCATTGAAAGCATAGGAAAAGAGGCAGAACGTCCACAATGATGCACTTGGCCAAAAAGGGCGTATGCGTTTTTTCCTGAATATATTCAGGAAAAAACGCATACGCCCTTTTTGGCCAACCAAGCAAGCTTGCAAAGGAAATCTGCACTACAATGAAGTCTCACTTCCCCCCGGTCAAAAGGGCCATCTGAAAAAAGTGTAAAATCCAGAAAGTCAGGACAGGCCATGGAGAACTGGGAGCCTTGTTATGCTTATGGGCGGGATGTAAATTGCCAACAGACACTCGGGAGAAGTGTATGGTGTTTCCTGAAACATCTAAAAAACACAGCAACAGAGCCTAGGGCACTTCCACTTATGGTCCTATAGCTTAGGGAAATTAAAATCAAAAAGACACAGCCACCCCAAAGTTTGGGACGCCTCTGTTTACAAGAACCTCGTTTACCGTACAAGTTCAACATCACAGAAAGTGAAAAATGGATAAAGAACTTGTGGAACTTACGTACAATGCAGTATCACTCAGCAATGAAATCTATGTCACCAGGCCCGTAGCAGCATAATGAGTGGATTCAGGTACGATGATTCTAACTGAAATAAGTCACACAGAAAAAGAAACATCATAAGATATCACTAATACACGGAATGTAAACTTGGCTACACAGGAACTGAATTCCAAAACAGAACAGGGTCTCAAATTTAGAAAACCAACTTATGCTTGCTTAAGGGGAAAGGTGAGTTGGGGTGCTGCATAAAACCAGAGATTGAAATGAGCACAGATAAAGTTCCTTAAGCCAAATATGGAATAGACAAGAGCTACTCCTTGCTCAACGAAATGGACTCAACACCCCATATTAAACGCCTAAGAATGTACCTGACTAGTAAGTATCTTAAAACCTATGGATTGCTATGTCTCCGAAAGAGAATCAAGCGTGTGTACAGGGGCATAAACGCAGCAGTGATAGGATTGGAGAGGTTCGGTGAGCAAATGAAGACCCTTTGAAGTCATATTGCATGGTACCCATTCCACGGGTTTCAACTACCCAGGTTTAAGGTATTCTTCCTTCAGCTAAAACATGCATGTGGAACCTAGAGTATGATCAACCATGTGATCGGGAGACGTGTTCAAATATGTCTCAGTTTTCGTACCCTGGTACTCGGGTGCAACATTCCAGATGCTTTACTAACACTCTCCCGACTTGGAGAGTCAGTCCCTTTAACCTCCTGTTTGGCCCAGTTTGCAATTTCTGCGGAAGATGAACAGGAATAGCGAGAACCAATGAGAGACTAGCTGGAGGTGTCTGGACGGGCAAATTTAACTCTCATTTCCCACCAGGAAGAGGAATTAACCAAAGGCTCAGCGTGCCGTGCCGGAACCAGATTAGGGCCTGAAGCCATCCTGTGGTGTTGCGGCCTGGTCACAAGAAAGCGAGTTGAAGAAAGGAGCTCAGGAGCACTGTAATTCACAAACCTGCAGAGTTATAAATGACAGCTATCGTCCAAAAATATACTGAAGTAAGGCTGCCAAGAGGACTTGAAAGCAGGGCAGAATTGCAGGAAACCGATTTCAGGAGGTAGACTGGAATTGCATTGAAAGCATAGGAAAAGAGGCAGAACGTCCACAATGATGCACTTGGCCAAAAAGGGCGTATGCGTTTTTTCCTGAATATATTCAGGAAAAAACGCATACGCCCTTTTTGGCCAACCAAGCAAGCTTGCAAAGGAAATCTACACTACAATGAAGTCTCACTTCCCCCCGGTCCAAAGGGCCATCTGAAAAAAGTGTAAAATCCAGAAAGGCAGGACAGGCCATGGAGAACTGGGAGCCTTGTTATGCTGATGGGAGGGATGTAAATTGCCAACAGACACTCGGGAGAAGTGTATGGTGCTTCCTGAAACATCTAAAAAACAAAGCAACAGAGCCTAGGGCACTTCCACTTATGGTCCTATAGCTTAGGGAAATTAAAATCAAAAAGACACAGCCACCCCAAAGTTTGGGACTGCTCTGTTTACAAGAACCTCGTTTACAGTACAAGTTCAACATCACAGAAAGTGAAAAATGGATAAAGAAGTTGTGGTATTTACTTATAAAGCAATATCACTCAGCAATGAAATCTATGTCATCAGGCCCTTAGCAGCACAATGAGTGGATTCAGGTATGATGATTCTAACTGAAATAAGTCACACAGAAAAAGAAACATCATAAGATATCAGTAATACACGGAATTTAAACTTGGCTACACAGGAACTGAATTACAGAACAGAACAGGGTCTCAAATTTAGAAAACCAACTTATGCTTGCTTAAGGGGAAAGGTGAGTTGGGGTGCTGCATAAAACCAGAGATTGAAATGAGCACAGATAAAGTTCCTTAAGCCAAATATGGAATAGACAAGAGCTACTCCTTGCTCAACGAAATGGACTCAACACCCCATATTAAACGCCTAAGAATGTACCTGACTAGTAAGTATCTTAAAACCTATGGATTGCTATGTCTCCAAAAGAGAATCAAGCATGTGTACAGGGGCATAAACGCAGCAGTGATAGGATTGGAGAGGTTCGGTGAGCAAATGAAGACCCTTTGAAGTCATATTGCATGGTACCCATTCCACGGGTCTCAACTCTCCAGGTTTAAGGTATTCTTCCTTCAGCTAAAACATGCATGTGGAACCCAGAGTATGATCAACCGTGTGAACGGGAGACGTGTTCAAATATGTCTCAGTTTTCCTCCCCTGGTACTCGGGTGCAACATTCCAGACGCTTTACTAACACTCTCCCCACTTGGAGAGTCAGCGCCTTTAACCTCCTGTTTGGCCCAGTTTGCAATTTCTGCGGAAGATGAACAGGAATAGGGATAACCAATGAGAGACTAGCTGGAGGTGTCTGGACGGGCAAATTTAACTCTCATTTCCCACCAGGAAGAGGAAATAACCAAAGGCTCAGCGTGCCGTGCCGGAACCAGATTAGGGCCTGAAGCCATCCTGCAGTGTTGCGGCCAGCTCAAAAGAAAGCGAGTTGAAGAAAGGCGCTCAGGGGCACTGTAATTCACAAACCTGCAGAGTTATAAATGACAGCTATCGTCCAAAAATATACTGAAGTAAGGCTGCCAAGAGGACTTGAAAGCGGGGCAGAATTGCAGGAAACCGATTTCAGGAGGTAGACTGGAATTGCATTGAAAGCATAGGAAAAGAGGCAGAACGTCCACAATGATGCACTTGGCCAAAAAGGGCGTATGCGTTTTTTCCTGAATATATTCAGGAAAAAACGCATACGCCCTTTTTGGCCAACCAAGCAAGCTTGCAAAGGAAATCTGCACTACAATGAAGTCTCACTTCCCCCCAGTCAAAAGGGCCATCTGAAAAAAGTGTAAAATCCAGAAAGTCAGGACAGGCCATGGAGAACTGGGAGCCTTGTTATGCTTATGGGCGGGATGTAAATTGCCAACAGACACTCGGGAGAAGTGTATGGTGTTTCCTGAAATATCTAAAAAACAAAGCAACAGAGCCTAGGGCACTTCCACTTATGGTCCTATAGCTTAGGGAAATTAAAATCAAAAAGACACAGCCACCCCAAAGTTTGGGACGCCTCTGTTTACAAGAACCTCGTTTACCGTACAAGTTCAATATCACAGAAAGTGAAAAATGGATAAAGAACTTGTGGTACTTACGTACAATGCAGTATCACTCAGCAATGAAATCTATGTCATCAGGCCCTTAGCAGCACAATGAGTGGATTCAGGTATGATGATTCTAACTGAAATAAGTCACACAGAAAAAGAAACATCATAAGATATCAGTAATACACGGAATTTAAACTTGGCTACACAGGAACTGAATTACAGAACAGAACAGGGTCTCAAATTTAGAAAACCAACTTATGCTTGCTTAAGGGTAAAGGTGAGTTGGGGTGCTGCATAAAACCAGAGATTGAAATGAGCACAGATAAATTTCCTTAAGCCACATATGGAATAGACAAGAGCTACTCCTTGCTCAACGAAATGGACTCAACACCCCATATTAAACGCCTAAGAATGTACCTGACTAGTAAGTATCTTAAAACCTATGGATTGCTATGTCTCCAAAAGAGAATCAAGCGTGTGTACAGGGGCATAAACGCAGCAGTGATAGGATTGGAGAGGTTCGGTGAGCAAATGAAGACCCTTTGAAGTCATATTGCATGGTACCCATTCCACGGGTCTCAACTCTCCAGGTTTAAGGTATTCTTCCTTCAGCTAAAACATGCATGTGGAACCCAGAGTATGATCAACCGTGTGAACGGGAGACGTGCTCAAATATGTCTCAGTTTTCCTCCCCTGGTACTCGGGTGCAACATTCCAGACGCTTTACTAACACTCTCCCCACTTGGAGAGTCAGCGCCTTTAACCTCCTGTTTGGCCCAGTTTGCAATTTCTGCGGAAGATGAACAGGAATAGGGAGAACCAATGAGAGACTAGCTGGAGGTGTCTGGACGGGCAAATTTAACTCTCATTTCCCACCAGGAAGAGGAAATAACCAAAGGCTCAGCGTGCCGTGCCGGAACCAGATTAGGGCCTGAAGCCATCCTGCAGTGTTGCGGCCAGCTCTAAAGAAAGCGAGTTGAAGAAAGGCGCTCAGGGGCACTGTAATTCACAAACCTGCAGAGTTATAAATGACAGCTATCGTCCAAAAATATACTGAAGTAAGGCTGCCAAGAGGACTTGAAAGCGGGGCAGAATTGCAGGAAACCGATTTCAGGAGGTAGACTGGAATTGCATTGAAAGCATAGGAAAAGAGGCAGAACGTCCACAATGATGCACTTGGCCAAAAAGGGCGTATGCGTTTTTTCCTGAATATATTCAGGAAAAAACGCATACGCACTTTTTGGCCAACCAAGCAAGCTTGCAAAGGAAATCTGCACTACAATGAAGTCTCACTTCCCCCCGGTCAAAAGGGCCATCTGAAAAAAGTGTAAAATCCAGAAAGTCAGGACAGGCCATGGAGAACTGGGAGCCTTGTTATGCTTATGGGCGGGATGTAAATTGCCAACAGACACTCGGGAGAAGTGTATGGTGTTTCCTGAAATATCTAAAAAACAAAGCAACAGAGCCTAGGGCACTTCCACTTATGGTCCTATAGCTTAGGGAAATTAAAATCAAAAAGACACAGCCACCCCAAAGTTTGGGACGCCTCTGTTTACAAGAACCTCGTTTACCGTACAAGTTCAATATCACAGAAAGTGAAAAATGGATAAAGAACTTGTGGTACTTACGTACAATGCAGTATCACTCAGCAATGAAATCTATGTCATCAGGCCCGTAGCAGCATAATGAGTGGATTCAGGTACGATGATTCTACCTGAAATAAGTCACACAGAAAAAGAAACATCATAAGATATCACTAATACACGGAATGTAAACTTGGCTACACAGGAACTGAATTCCAAAACAGAACAGGGTCTCAAATTTAGAAAACCAACTTATGCTTGCTTAAGGGGAAAGGTGAGTTGGGGTGCTGCATAAAACCAGAGATTGAAATGAGCACAGATAAAGTTCCTTAAGCCAAATATGGAATAGACAAGAGCTACTCCTTGCTCAACGAAATGGACTCAACACCCCATATTAAACGCCTAAGAATGTACCTGACTAGTAAGTATCTTAAAACCTATGGATTGCTATGTCTCCGAAAGAGAATCAAGCATGTGTACAGGGGCATAAACGCAGCAGTGATAGGATTGGAGAGGTTCGGTGAGCAAATGAAGACCCTTTGAAGTCATATTGCATGGTACCCATTCCACGGGTTTCAACTACCCAGGTTTAAGGTATTCTTCCTTCAGCTAAAACATGCATGTGGAACCTAGAGTATGATCAACCATGTGATCGGGAGACGTGTTCAAATATGTCTCAGTTTTCGTACCCTGGTACTCGGGTGCAACATTCCAGATGCTTTACTAACACTCTCCCGACTTGGAGAGTCAGTCCCTTTAACCTCCTGTTTGGCCCAGTTTGCAATTTCTGCGGAAGATGAACAGGAATAGCGAGAACCAATGAGAGACTAGCTGGAGGTGTCTGGACGGGCAAATTTAACTCTCATTTCCCACCAGGAAGAGGAATTAACCAAAGGCTCAGCGTGCCGTGCCGGAACCAGATTAGGGCCTGAAGCCATCCTGTGGTGTTGCGGCCTGGTCACAAGAAAGCGAGTTGAAGAAAGGAGCTCAGGAGCACTGTAATTCACAAACCTGCAGAGTTATAAATGACAGCTATCGTCCAAAAATATACTGAAGTAAGGCTGCCAAGAGGACTTGAAAGCAGGGCAGAATTGCAGGAAACCGATTTCAGGAGGTAGACTGGAATTGCATTGAAAGCATAGGAAAAGAGGCAGAACGTCCACAATGATGCACTTGGCCAAAAAGGGCGTATGCGTTTTTTCCTGAATATATTCAGGAAAAAACGCATACGCCCTTTTTGGCCAACCAAGCAAGCTTGCAAAGGAAATCTACACTACAATGAAGTCTCACTTCCCCCTGGTCCAAAGGGCCATCTGAAAAAAGTGTAAAATCCAGAAAGGCAGGACAGGCCATGGAGAACTGGGAGCCTTGTTATGCTGATGGGAGGGATGTAAATTGCCAACAGACACTCGGGAGAAGTGTATGGTGCTTCCTGAAACATCTAAAAAACAAAGCAACAGAGCCTAGGGCACTTCCACTTATGGTCCTATAGCTTAGGGAAATTAAAATCAAAAAGACACAGCCACCCCAAAGTTTGGGACTGCTCTGTTTACAAGAACCTCGTTTACAGTACAAGTTCAACATCACAGAAAGTGAAAAATGGATAAAGAAGTTGTGGTATTTACTTATAAAGCAATATCACTCAGCAATGAAATCTATGTCATCAGGCCCTTAGCAGCACAATGAGTGGATTCAGGTATGATGATTCTAACTGAAATAAGTCACACAGAAAAAGAAACATCATAAGATATCAGTAATACACGGAATTTAAACTTGGCTACACAGGAACTGAATTACAGAACAGAACAGGGTCTCAAATTTAGAAAACCAACTTATGCTTGCTTAAGGGGAAAGGTGAGTTGGGGTGCTGCATAAAACCAGAGATTGAAATGAGCACAGATAAAGTTCCTTAAGCCAAATATGGAATAGACAAGAGCTACTCCTTGCTCAACGAAATGGACTCAACACCCCATATTAAACGCCTAAGAATGTACCTGACTAGTAAGTATCTTAAAACCTATGGATTGCTATGTCTCCAAAAGAGAATCAAGCATGTGTACAGGGGCATAAACGCAGCAGTGATAGGATTGGAGAGGTTCGGTGAGCAAATGAAGACCCTTTGAAGTCATATTGCATGGTACCCATTCCACGGGTCTCAACTCTCCAGTTTTAAGGTATTCTTCCTTCAGCTAAAACATGCATGTGGAACCCAGAGTATGATCAACCGTGTGAACGGGAGACGTGCTCAAATATGTCTCAGTTTTCCTCCCCTGGTACTCGGGTGCAACATTCCAGACGCTTTACTAACACTCTCCCCACTTGGAGAGTCAGCGCCTTTAACCTCCTGTTTGGCCCAGTTTGCAATTTCTGCGGAAGATGAACAGGAATAGGGAGAACCAATGAGAGACTAGCTGGAGGTGTCTGGACGGGCAAATTTAACTCTCATTTCCCACCAGGAAGAGGAAATAACCAAAGGCTCAGCGTGCCGTGCCGGAACCAGATTAGGGCCTGAAGCCATCCTGCTGTGTTGCGGCCAGCTCTAAAGAAAGCGAGTTGAAGAAAGGCGCTCAGGGGCACTGTAATTCACAAACCTGCAGAGTTATAAATGACAGCTATCGTCCAAAAATATACTGAAGTAAGGCTGCCAAGAGGACTTGAAAGCGGGGCAGAATTGCAGGAAACCGATTTCAGGAGGTAGACTGGAATTGCATTGAAAGCATAGGAAAAGAGGCAGAACGTCCACAATGATGCACTTGGCCAAAAAGGGCGTATGCGTTTTTTCCTGAATATATTCAGGAAAAAACGCATACGCCCTTTTTGGCCAACCAAGCAAGCTTGCAAAGGAAATCTGCACTACAATGAAGTCTCACTTCCCCCCGGTCAAAAGGGCCATCTGAAAAAAGTGTAAAATCCAGAAAGTCAGGACAGGCCATGGAGAACTGGGAGCCTTGTTATGCTTATGGGCGGGATGTAAATTGCCAACAGACACTCGGGAGAAGTGTATGGTGTTTCCTGAAATATCTAAAAAACAAAGCAACAGAGCCTAGGGCACTTCCACTTATGGTCCTATAGCTTAGGGAAATTAAAATCAAAAAGACACAGCCACCCCAAAGTTTGGGACGCCTCTGTTTACAAGAACCTCGTTTACCGTACAAGTTCAATATCACAGAAAGTGAAAAATGGATAAAGAACTTGTGGTACTTACGTACAATGCAGTATCACTCAGCAATGAAATCTATGTCATCAGGCCCGTAGCAGCATAATGAGTGGATTCAGGTACGATGATTCTACCTGAAATAAGTCACACAGAAAAAGAAACATCATAAGATATCACTAATACACGGAATGTAAACTTGGCTACACAGGAACTGAATTCCAAAACAGAACAGAGTCTCAAATTTAGAAAACCAACTTATGCTTGCTTAAGGGGAAAGGTGAGTTGGGGTGGTGCATAAAACCAGAGATTGAAATGAGCACAGATAAAGTTCCTTAAGCCAAATATGGAATAGACAAGAGCTACTCCTTGCTCAACGAAATGGACTCAACACCCCATATTAAACGCCTAAGAATGTACCTGACTAGTAAGTATCTTAAAACCTATGGATTGCTATGTCTCCGAAAGAGAATCAAGCATGTGTACAGGGGCATAAACGCAGCAGTGATAGGATTGGAGAGGTTCGGTGAGCAAATGAAGACCCTTTGAAGTCATATTGCATGGTACCCATTCCACGGGTTTCAACTACCCAGGTTTAAGGTATTCTTCCTTCAGCTAAAACATGCATGTGGAACCTAGAGTATGATCAACCATGTGATCGGGAGACGTGTTCAAATATGTCTCAGTTTTCGTACCCTGGTACTCGGGTGCAACATTCCAGACGCTTTACTAACACTCTCCCCACTTGGAGAGTCAGCGCCTTAAACCTCCTGTTTGGCCCAGTTTGCAATTTCTGCGGAAGATGAACAGGAATAGCGAGAACCAATGAGAGACTAGCTGGAGGTGTCTGGACGGGCAAATTTAACTCTCATTTCCCACCAGGAAGAGGAATTAACCAAAGGCTCAGCGTGCAGTGCCGGAACCAGATTAGGGCCTGAAGCCATCCTGTGGTGTTGCGGCCTGGTCACAAGAAAGCGAGTTGAAGAAAGGAGCTCAGGAGCACTGTAATTCACAAACCTGCAGAGTTATAAATGACAGCTATCGTCCAAAAATATACTGAAGTAAGGCTGCCAAGAGGACTTGAAAGCAGGGCAGAATTGCAAGAAACCGATTTCAGGAGGTAGACTGGAATTGCATTGAAAGCATAGGAAAAGAGGCAGAACGTCCACAATGATGCACTTGGCCAAAAAGGGCGTATGCGTTTTTTCCTGAATATATTCAGGAAAAAACGCATACGCCCTTTTTGGCCAACCAAGCAAGCTTGCAAAGGAAATCTGCACTACGATGAAGTCTCACTTCCCCCCGGTCAAAAGGGCCATCTGAAAAAAGTGTAAAATCCAGAAAGGCAGGACAGGCCATGGAGAACTGGGAGCCTTGTTATGCTGATGGGCGGGATGTAAATTGCCAACAGACACTTGGGAGAAGTTTATGGTGTTTCCTGAAACATCTAAAAAACAAAGCAACAGAGCCTAGGGCACTTCCACTTATGGTCCTATAGCTTAGGGAAATTAAAATCAAAAAGACACAGCCACCCCATAGTTTGGGATGGCTCGCTTCACAAGAACCTCGTTTACAGTACAAGTTCAACATCGCAGAAAGTGAAAAATGGATAAAGAAGTTGTGGTATTTACTTACAAAGCAATATCACTCAGCAATGAAATCTATGTCATCAGGCCCTTAGCAGCACAATGAGTGGATTCAGGTATGATGATTCTAACTGAAATAAGTCACACAGAAAAAGAAACATCATAAGATATCAGTAATACACGGAATGTAAACTTGGCTACACAGGAACTGAATTACAGAACAGAACAGGGTCTCAAATTTAGAAAACCAACTTATGCTTGCTTAAGGGGAAAGGTGAGTTGGGGTGCTGCATAAAACCAGAGATTGAAATGAGCACAGATAAAGTTCCTTAAGCCAAATATGGAATAGACAAGAGCTACTCCTTGCTCAACGAAATGGACTCAACACCCCATATTAAACGCCTAAGAATGTACCTGACTAGTAAGTATCTTAAAACCTATGGATTGCTATGTCTCCAAAAGAGAATCAAGCGTGTGTACAGGGGCATAAACGCAGCAGTGATAGGATTGGAGAGGTTCGGTGAGCAAATGAAGACCCTTTGAAGTCATATTGCATGGTACCCATTCCACGGGTCTCAACTCTCCAGGTTTAAGGTATTCTTCCTTCAGCTAAAACATGCATGTGGAACCCAGAGTATGATCAACCGTGTGAACGGGAGACGTGTTCAAATATGTCTCAGTTTTCCTCCCCTGGTACTCGGGTGCAACATTCCAGACGCTTTACTAACACTCTCCCCACTTGGAGAGTCAGCGCCTTTAACCTCCTGTTTGGTCCAGTTTGCAATTTCTGCGGAAGATGAACAGGAATAGGGAGAACCAATGAGAGACTAGCTGGAGGTGTCTGGACGGGCAAATTTAACTCTCATTTCCCACCAGGAAGAGGAAATAACCAAAGGCTCAGCGTGCCGTGCCGGAACCAGATTAGGGCCTGAAGCCATCCTGCAGTGTTGCGGCCAGCTCTAAAGAAAGCGAGTTGAAGAAAGGCGCTCAGGGGCACTGTAATTCACAAACCTGCAGAGATATAAATGACAGCTATCGTCCAAAAATATACTGAAGTAAGGCTGCCAAGAGGACTTGAAAGCGGGGCAGAATTGCAGGAAACCGATTTCAGGAGGTAGACTGGAATTGCATTGAAAGCATAGGAAAAGAGGCAGAACGTCCACAATGATGCACTTGGCCAAAAAGGGCGTATGCGTTTTTTCCTGAATATATTCAGGAAAAAACGCATACGCCCTTTTTGGCCAACCAAGCAAGCTTGCAAAGGAAATCTGCACTACAATGAAGTGTCACTTCCCCCCGGTCAAAAGGGCCATCTGAAAAAAGTGTAAAATCCAGAAAGGCAGGACAGGCCATGGAGAACTGGGAGCCTTGTTATGCTTATGGGCGGGATGTAAATTGCCAACAGACACTCGGGAGAAGTGTATGGTGTTTCCTGAAACATCTAAAAAACAAAGCAACAGAGCCTAGGGCACTTCCACTTATGGTCCTATAGCTTAGGGAAATTAAAATCAAAAAGACACAGCCACCCCAAAGTTTGGGACGCCTCTGTTTACAAGAACCTCGTTTACCGTACAAGTTCAATATCACAGAAAGTGAAAAATGGATAAAGAACTTGTGGTACTTACGTACAATGCAGTATCACTCAGCAATGAAATCTATGTCATCAGGCCCGTAGCAGCATAATGAGTGGATTCAGGTACGATGATTCTACCTGAAATAAGTCACACAGAAAAAGAAACATCATAAGATATCACTAATACACGGAATGTAAACTTGGCTACACAGGAACTGAATTCCAAAACAGAACAGGGTCTCAAATTTAGAAAACCAACTTATGCTTGCTTAAGGGGAAAGGTGAGTTGGGGTGCTGCATAAAACCAGAGATTGAAATGAGCACAGATAAAGTTCCTTAAGCCAAATATGGAATAGACAAGAGCTACTCCTTGCTCAACGAAATGGACTCAACACCCCATATTAAACGCCTAAGAATGTACCTGACTAGTAAGTATCTTAAAACCTATGGATTGCTATGTCTCCAAAAGAGAATCAAGCATGTGTACAGGGGCATAAACGCAGCAGTGATAGGATTGGAGAGGTTCGGTGAGCAAATGAAGACCCTTTGAAGTCATATTGCATGGTACCCATTCCACGGGTTTCAACTACCCAGGTTTAAGGTATTCTTCCTTCAGCTAAAACATGCATGTGGAACCTAGAGTATGATCAACCATGTGATCGGGAGACGTGTTCAAATATGTCTCAGTTTTCGTACCCTGGTTCTCGGGTGCAACATTCCAGACACTTTACTAACACTCTCCCGACTTGGAGAGTCAGTCCCTTTAACCTCCTGTTTGGCCCAGTTTGCAATTTCTGCGGAAGGTGAACAGGAATAGCGAGAACCAATGAGAGACTAGCTGGAGGTGTCTGGACGGGCAAATTTAACTCTCATTTCCCACCAGGAAGAGGAATTAACCAAAGCCTCAGCGTGCCGTGCCGGAACCACATTAGGGCCTGAAGCCATCCTGCGGTGTTGCGGCCAGGTCACAAGAAAGCGAGTTGAAGAAAGGAGCTCAGGGGCACTGTAATGCACAAACCTGCAGAGTTATAAATGACAGCTATCGTCCAAAAATATACTGAAGTAAGGCTGCCAAGAGGACTTGAAAGCGGGGCAGAATTGCAGGAAACCGATTTCAGGAGGTAAACTGGAATTGCATTGAAAGCATAGGAAAAGAGGCAGAGCGTCCACAATGATGCACTTGGCCAAAAAGTGCGTATGCATTTTTTCCTGAATATATTCAGGAAAAAACGCATACGCACTTTTTGGCCAACCAAGCAAGCTTGCAAAGCAAATCTGCACTACAATGAAGTCTCACTTCCCCCCGGTCAAAAGGGCCATCTGAAAAAAGTGTAAAATCCAGAAAGGCAGGACAGGCCATAGATAACTGGGAGCCTTGTTATGCTGAAGGGCGGGATGTAATTTGCCAACAGTCACTAGGGAGAAGTGTATGGTGTTTCCTGAAACATCTAAAAAACAAAGCAACAGAGCCTAGGGCACTTCCACTTATGGTCCTATAGCTTAGGGAAATTAAAATCAAAAAGACACAGCCACCCCAAAGTTTGGGACGCCTCTGTTTACAAGAACCTCATTTACTGTACAAGTTCAATATCACAGAAAGTGAAAAATGGATAAAGAACTTGTGGTACTTACGTACAATGCAGTATCACTCAGCAATGAAATCTATGTCATCAGGCCCGTAGCAGCATAATGAGTGGATTCAGGTACGATGATTCTAACTGAAATAAGTCACACAGAAAAAGAAACATCATAAGATATCACTAATACACGGAATGTAAACTTGGCTACACAGGAACTGAATTCCAAAACAGAACAGGGTCTCAAATTTAGAAAACCAACTTATGCTTGCTTAAGGGGAAAGGTGAGTTGGGGTGCTGCATAAAACCAGAGATTGAAATGAGCACAGATAAAGTTCCTTAAGCTAAATATGGAATAGACAAGAGCTACTCCTTACTCAACGAAATTGGACTCAACACCGCATATTAAAAGCCTAAGAATGTACCTGACTAGTAAGTATCTTAAAACCTATGGATTGCTATGTCTCCGAAAGAGAATCAAGCATGTGTACAGGGGCATAAACGCAGCAGTGATAGGATTGGAGAGGTTCGGTGAGCAAATGAAGACCCTTTGAAGTCATATTGCATGGTACCCATTCCAAGGGTTTCAACTACCCAGGTTTAAGGTATTCCTCCTTCAGCTAAAACATGCATGTGGAACCTAGAGTATGATCAACCATGTGATCGGGAGACGTGTTCAAATATGTCTCAGTTTTCGTACCCTGGTACTCGGGTGCAACATTCCAGACGCTTTACTAACACTCTCCCGACTTGGAGAGTCAGTCCCTTTAACCTCCTGTTTGGCCCAGTTTGCAATTTCTGCGGAAGATGAACAGGAATAAGGAGAACCAATGAGAGACTAGCTGGAGGTGTCTGGACGGGCAAATTTAACTCTCATTTCCCACCAGGAAGAGGAAATAACCAAAGGTTCAGCGTGCCGTGCCGGAACCAGATTAGGGCCTGAAGCCATCGAGCGGTGTTGCGGCCAGCTCACAAGAAAGCGAGTTGAAGAAAGGAGCTCAGGGGCACTGTAATTCACAAACCTGCAGAGTTATAAATGACAGCTATCGTCCAAAAATATACTGAAGTAAGGCTGCCAAGAGGACTTGAAAGCGGGGCAGAATTGCAGGAAACCGATTTCAGGAGGTAGACTGGAATTGCATTGAAAGCATAGGAAAAGAGGCAGAACGTCCACAATGATGCACTTGGCCAAAAAGGGCGTATGCGTTTTTTCCTGAATATATTCAGGAAAAAACGCATACGCCCTTTTTGGCCAACCAAGCAAGTTTGCAAAGGAAATCTGCACTACAATGAAGTCTCACTTCCCCCCGGTCAAAAGGGCCATCTGAAAAAAGTGTAAAATCCAGAAAGGCAGGACAGGCCATGGAGAACTGGGAGCCTTGTTATGCTGATGGGCGGGATGTAAATTGCCAACAGACACTCCGGAGAAGTGTATGGTGTTTGCTGAAACATCTAAAAAACAAAGCAACAGAGCCTAGGGCACTTCCACTTATGGTCCTATAGCTTAGGGAAATTAAAATCAAAAAGGCACAGCCTCCCCAAAGTTTGGGTTGCCTCTGTTGACCAGAATCTCGTTTACAGTACAAGTTCAACATCGCAGAAAGTGAAAAATGGATAAAGAAGTTGTGGTATTTAATTACAAAGCAATATCACTCAGCAATGAAATCTATGTCATCAGCCTCGTAGCAGAATAATGAGTGGATTCAGGTATGATGATTCTAACTGAAATAAGTCACACAGAAAAAGAAACATCATAACATATCACTAATACAGGGAATGTAAACTTGGCTACACAGGAACTGAATTCCAAAACAAAACAGGGTCTCAAATTTAGAAAACCTACTTATGCTTGCTTAAGGGGAAAGGTGAGTTGGGGTGCTGCATAAAACCAGAGATTGAAATGAGCACAGATAAAGTTCCTTAAGCCAAATATGGAATAGACAAGAGCTACTCCTTGCTCAACGAAATGGACTCAACACCCCATATTAAACGCCTAAGAATGTACCTGACTAGTAAGTATCTTAAAACCTATGGATTGCTATGTCTCCAAAAGAGAATCAAGCGTGTGTACAGGGGCATAAACGCAGCAGTGATAGGATTGGAGAGGTTCGGTGAGCAAATGAAGACCCTTTGAAGTCATATTGCATGGTACCCATTCCACGGGTTTCAACTACCCAGGTTTAAGGTATTCTTCCTTCAGCTAAAACATGCATGTGGAACCTAGAGTATGATCAACCGTGTGATCGGGAGACGTGTTCAAATATGTCTCAGTTTAAGTACCCTGGTACTCGGGTGCAACATTCCAGATGCTTTACTAACACTCTCCCGACTTGGAGAGTCAGTCCCTTTAACCTCCTGTTTGGCCCAGTTTGCAATTTCTGCGGAAGATGAACAGGAATAGCGAGAACCAATGAGAGACTAGCTGGAGGTGTCTGGACGGGCAAATTTAACTCTCATTTCCCACCAGGAAGAGGAATTAACCAAAGGCTCAGCGTGCCGTGCCGGAACCAGATTAGGGCCTGAAGCCATCCTGTGGTGTTGCGGCCTGGTCACAAGAAAGCGAGTTGAAGAAAGGAGCTCAGGAGCACTGTAATTCACAAACCTGCAGAGATATAAATGACAGCTATCGTCCAAAAATATACTGAAGTAAGGCTGCCAAGAGGACTTGAAAGCAGGGCAGAATTGCAGGAAACCGATTTCAGGAGGTAGACTGGAATTGCATTGAAAGCATAGGAAAAGAGGCAGAACGTCCACAATGATGCACTTGGCCAAAAAGGGCGTATGCGTTTTTTCCTGAATATATTCAGGAAAAAACGCATACGCCCTTTTTGGCCAACCAAGCAAGCTTGCAAAGGAAATCTACACTACAATGAAGTCTCACTTCCCCCCGGTCCAAAGGGCCATCTGAAAAAAGTGTAAAATCCAGAAAGGCAGGACAGGCCATGGAGAACTGGGAGCCTTGTTATGCTGATGGGAGGGATGTAAATTGCCAACAGACACTCGGGAGAAGTGTATGGTGCTTCCTGAAACATCTAAAAAACAAAGCAACAGAGCCTAGGGCACTTCCACTTATGGTCCTATAGCTTAGGGAAATTAAAATCAAAAAGACACAGCCACCCCAAAGTTTGGGACTGCTCTGTTTACAAGAACCTCGTTTACAGTACAAGTTCAACATCACAGAAAGTGAAAAATGGATAAAGAAGTTGTGGTATTTACTTATAAAGCAATATCACTCAGCAATGAAATCTATGTCATCAGGCCCTTAGCAGCACAATGAGTGGATTCAGGTATGATGATTCTAACTGAAATAAGTCACACAGAAAAAGAAACATCATAAGATATCAGTAATACACGGAATGTAAACTTGGCTACACAGGAACTGAATTCCAAAACAGAACAGGGTCCCAAATTTAGAAAACCAACTTATGCTTGCTTAAGGGGAAAGGTGAGTTGGGGTGCTGCATAAAACCAGAGATTGAAATGAGCACAGATAAAGTTCCTTAAGCCAAATATGGAATAGACAAGAGCTACTCCTTGCTCAACGAAATGGACTCAACACCCCATATTAAACGCCTAAGAATGTACCTGACTAGTAAGTATCTTAAAACCTATGGATTGCTATGTCTCCAAAAGAGAATCAAGCATGTGTACAGGGGCATAAACGCAGCAGTGATAGGATTGGAGAGGTTCGGTGAGCAAATGAAGACCCTTTGAAGTCATATTGCATGGTACCCATTCCACGGGTCTCAACTCTCCAGGTTTAAGGTATTCTTCCTTCAGCTAAAACATGCATGTGGAACCCAGAGTATGATCAACCGTGTGAACGGGAGACGTGTTCAAATATGTCTCAGTTTTCCTCCCCTGGTACTCGGGTGCAACATTCCAGACGCTTTACTAACACTCTCCCCACTTGGAGAGTCAGCGCCTTTAACCTCCTGTTTGGCCCAGTTTGCAATTTCTGCGGAAGATGAACAGGAATAGGGAGAACCAATGAGAGACTAGCTGGAGGTGTCTGGACGGGCAAATTTAACTCTCATTTCCCACCAGGAAGAGGAAATAACCAAAGGCTCAGCGTGCCGTGCCAGAACCAGATTAGGGCCTGAAGCCATCCTGCAGTGTTGCGGCCAGCTCAAAAGAAAGCGAGTTGAAGAAAGGCGCTCAGGGGCACTGTAATTCACAAACCTGCAGAGTTATAAATGACAGCTATCGTCCAAAAATATACTGAAGTAAGGCTGCCAAGAGGACTTGAAAGCGGGGCAGAATTGCAGGAAACCGATTTCAGGAGGTAGACTGGAATTGCATTGAAAGCATAGGAAAAGAGGCAGAACGTCCACAATGATGCACTTGGCCAAAAAGGGCGTATGCGTTTTTTCCTGAATATATTCAGGAAAAAACGCATACGCCCTTTTTGGCCAACCAAGCAAGCTTGCAAAGGAAATCTGCACTACAATGAAGTCTCACTTCCCCCCGGTCAAAAGTGCCATCTGAAAAAAGTGTAAAATCCAGAAAGTCAGGACAGGCCATGGAGAACTGGGAGCCTTGTTATGCTTATGGGCGGGATGTAAATTGCCAACAGACACTCGGGAGAAGTGTATGGTGTTTCCTGAAACATCTAAAAAACAAAGCAACAGAGCCTAGGGCACTTCCACTTATGGTCCTATAGCTTAGGGAAATTAAAATCAAAAAGACACAGCCACCCCAAAGTTTGGGATGGCTCTGTTTACAAGAACTTCGTTTATCGTACAAGTTCAACATCACAGAAAGTGAAAAATGGATAAAGAAGTTGTGGTATTTACTTACAAAGCAATATCACTCAGCAATGAAATCTATGTCATCAGGCCCTTAGCAGCACAATGAGTGGATTCAGGTATGATGATTCTAACTGAAATAAGTCACACAGAAAAAGAAACATCATAAGATATCAGTAATACACGGAATGTAAACTTGGCTACACAGGAACTGAATTACAGAACAGAACAGGGTCTCAAATTTAGAAAACCAACTTATGCTTGCTTAAGGGGAAAGGTGAGTTGGGGTGCTGCATAAAACCAGAGATTGAAATGAGCACAGATAAAGTTCCTTAAGCCAAATATGGAATAGACAAGAGCTACTCCTTGCTCAACGAAATGGACTCAACACCGCATATTAAACACCTAAGAATGTACCTGACTAGTAAGTATCTTAAAACCTATGGATTGCTATGTCGCCAAAAGAGAATCAAGCATGTGTACAGGGGCATAAACGCAGCAGTGATAGGATTGGAGAGGTTCGGTGAGCAAATGAAGACCCTTTGAAGTCATATTGCATGGTACCCATTCCACGGGTTTCAACTACCCAGGTTTAAGGTATTCTTCCTTCAGCTAAAACATGCATGTGGAACCTAGAGTATGATCAACCATGTGATCGGGAGACGTGTTCAAATATGTCTCAGTTTTCGTACCCTGGTACTCGGGTGCAACATTCCAGACGCTTTACTAACACTCTCCCGACTTGGAGAGTCAGTCCCTTTAACCTCCTGTTTGGCCCAGTTTGCAATTTCTGCGGAAGATGAACAGGAATAGGGAGAACCAATGAGAGACTAGCTGGAGGTGTCTGGACGGGCAAATTTAACTCTCATTTCCCACCAGGAAGAGGAATTAACCAAAGCCTCAGCGTGCCGTGCCGGAACCACATTAGGGCCTGAAGCCATCCTGTGGTGTTGCGGCCAAGTCACAAGAAAGCGAGTTGAAGAAAGAAGCTCAGGGGCACTGTAATGCACAAACCTGCAGAGTTATAAATGACAGCTATCGTCCAAAAATATACTGAAGTAAGGCTGTCAAGAGGACTTGAAAGCGGGGCAGAATTGCAGGAAACCGATTTCAGGAGGTAAACTGGAATTGCATTGAAAGCATAGGAAAAGAGGCAGAGCGTCCACAATGATGCACTTGGCCAAAAAGTGCGTATGCATTTTTTCCTGAATATATTCAGGAAAAAACGCATACGCACTTTTTGGCCAACCAAGCAAGCTTGCAAAGCAAATCTGCACTACAATGAAGTCTCACTTCCCCCCGGTCAAAAGGGCCATCTGAAAAAAGTGTAAAATCCAGAAAGGCAGGACAGGCCATAGAGAACTGGGAGCCTTGTTATGCTGAAGGGCGGGATGTAAATTGCCAACAGTCACTAGGGAGAAGTGTATGGTGTTTCCTGAAACATCTAAAAAACAAAGCAACAGAGCCTAGGGCACTTCCACTTATGGTCCTATAGCTTAGGGAAATTAAAATCAAAAAGACACAGCCACCCCAAAGGTTGGAATGGCTCTGTTTACAAGAACCTCATTTACTGTACAAGTTCAGTATCACAGAAAGTGAAAAATGGATAAAGAACTTGTGGTACTTACGTACAATGCAGTATCACTCAGCAATGAAATCTATGTCATCAGGCCCATAGCAGCATAATGAGTGGATTCAGGTACGATGATTCTAACTGAAATAAGTCACACAGAAAAAGAAACATCATAAGATATCACTAATACACGGAATGTAAACTTGGCTACACAGGAACTGAATTACAGAACAGAACAGGGTCTCAAATTTAGAAAACCAACTTATGCTTGCTTAAGGGGAAAGGTGAGTTGGGGTGCTGCATAAAACCAGAGATTGAAATGAGCACAGATAAAGTTCCTTAAGCTAAATATGGAATAGACAAGAGCTACTCCTTACTCAACGAAATTGGACTCAACACCGCATATTAAAAGCCTAAGAATGTACCTGACTAGTAAGTATCTTAAAACCTATGGATTGCTATGTCTCCGAAAGAGAATCAAGCATGTGTACAGGGGCATAAACGCAGCAGTGATAGGATTGGAGAGGTTCGGTGAGCAAATGAAGACCCTTTGAAGTCATATTGCATGGTACCCTTTCCAAGGGTTTCAACTACCCAGGTTTAAGGTATTCTTCCTTCAGCTAAAACATGCATGTGGAACCTAGAGTATGATCAACCATGTGATCGGGAGACGTGTTCAAATATGTCTCAGTTTTCGTACCCTGGTACTCGGGTGCAACATTCCAGACGCTTTACTAACACTCTCCCGACTTGGAGAGTCAGTCCCTTTAACCTCCTGTTTGGCCCAGTTTGCAATTTCTGCGGAAGATGAACAGGAATAAGGAGAACCAATGAGAGACTAGCTGGAGGTGTCTGGACGGGCAAATTTAACTCTCATTTCCCCCCAGGAAGAGGAAATAACCAAAGGCTCAGCGTGCCGTGCCGGAACCAGATTAGGGCCTGAAGCCATCCAGCGGTGTTGCGGCCAGCTCACAAGAAAGCGAGTTGAAGAAAGGAGCTCAGGGGCACTGTAATTCACAAACCTGCAGAGTTATAAATGACAGCTATCGTCCAAAAATATACTGAAGTAAGGCTGCCAAGAGGACTTGAAAGCGGGGCAGAATTGCAGGAAACCGATTTCAGGAGGTAGACTGGAATTGCATTGAAAGCATAGGAAAAGAGGCAGAACGTCCACAATGATGCACTTGGCCAAAAAGGGCGTATGTGTTTTTTTCTGAATATATTCAGGAAAAAACGCATACGCCCTTTTTGGCCAACCAAGCAAGCTTGCAAAGGAAATCTGCACTACAATGAAGTCTCACTTCCCCCCGGTCAAAAGGGCCATCTGAAAAAAGTGTAAAATGCAGAAAGGCAGGACAGGCCATGGAGAACTGGGAGCCTTGTTATGCTGATGGGCGGGATGTAAATTGCCAACAGACACTCGGGAGAAGTGTATGGTGTTTCCTGAAACATCTAAAAAACAAAGCAACAGAGCCTAGGGCACTTCCACTTATGGTCCTATAGCTTAGGGAAATTAAAATCAAAAAGGCACAGCCACCCCAAAGTTTGGGTTGCCTCTGTTGACAAGAACCTCGTTTACAGTACAAGTTCAACATCGCAGAAAGTGAAAAATAGATAAAGAAGTTGTGGTATTTACTTACAAAGCAATATCACTCAGCAATGAAATCTATGTCATCAGGCCCTAAGCAGCAAAATGAGTGGTTTCAGGTATGATGATTCTAACTGAAATAAGTCACACAGAAAAAGAAACATCATAAGATATCAGTAATACACGGAATGTAAACTTGGCTACACAGGAACTGAATTACAGAACAGAACAGGGTCTCAAATTTAGAAAACCAACTTATGCTTGCTTAAGGGGAAAGGTGAGTTGGGGTGCTGCATAAAACCAGAGATTGAAATGAGCACAGATAAAGTTCCTTAAGCCAAATATGGAATAGACAAGAGCTACACCTTGCTCAACGAAATGGACTCAACACCGCATATTAAACGCCTAAGAATGTACCTGACTAGTAAGTATCTTAAAACCTATGGATTGCTATGTCTCCGAAAGAGAATCAAGCATGTGTACAGGGGCATAAACGCAGCAGTGATAGGATTGGAGAGGTTCGGTGAGCAAATGAAGCCCCTTTGAAGTCATATTGCATGGTACCCATTCCACGGGTTTCAACTACCCAGGTTTAAGGTATTCTTCCTTCAGCTACAACATGCATGTGGAACCTAGAGTATGATCAACCGTGTGAACGGGAGACGTGTTCAAATATGTCTCAGTTTTCGTACCCTGGTACTCGGGTGCAACATTCCAGACGCTTTACTAACACTCTCCCGACTTGGAGAGTCAGCGCCTTTAACCTCCTGTTTGGCCCAGTTTGCAATTTCTGCGGAAGATGAACAGGAATAGCGAGAACCAATGAGAGACTAGCTGGAGGTGTCTGGACGGGCAAATTTAACTCTCATTTCCCACCAGGAAGAGGAAATAACCAAAGGCTCAGCGTGCCGTGCCGGAACCAGATTAGGGCCTGAAGCCATGCTGCGGTGTTGCGGCCAGGTCACAAGAAAGCGAGTTGAAGAAAGGAGCTCAGGGGCACTGTAATTCACAAACCTGCAGAGTTATAAATGACAGCTATCGTCCAAAAATATACTGAAGTAAGGCTGCCAAGAGGACTTGAAAGCGGGGCAGAATTGCAGGAAACCGATTTCAGGAGGTAGACTGGAATTGCATTGAAAGCATAGGAAAAGAGACAGAACGTCCACAATGATGCACTTGGCCAAAAAGGGCGTATGCGGTTTTTCCTGAATATATTCAGGAAAAAACGCATACGCCCTTTTTGGCCAACCAAGCAAGCTTGCAAAGGAAATCTGCACTACAATGAACTCTCACTTCCCCCCAGTCAAAAGGGCCATCTGAAAAAAGTGTAAAATCCAGAAAGGCAGGACAGGCCATGGAGAACTGGGAGCCTTGTTATGCTGATGGGCGGGATGTAAATTGCCAACAGACACTCGGGAGAAGTGTATGGTGTTTCCTGAAACATCTAAAAAACAAAGCAACAGAGCCTAGGGCACTTCCACTTATGGTCCTATAGCTTAGGGAAATTAAAATCAAAAAGACACAGCCACCCCATAGTTTGGGACGGCTCGCTTTACAAGAACCTCGTTTACAGTACAAGTTCAACATCGCAGAAAGTGAAAAATGGATAAAGAAGTTGTGGTATTTACTTACAAAGCAATATCACTCAGCAATGAAATCTATGTCATCAGGCCCTTAGCAGCACAATGAGTGGATTCAGGTACGATGATTCTAACTGAAATAAGTCACACAGAAAAAGAAACATCATAAGATATCAGTAATACACGGAATGTAAACTTGGCTACACAGGAACTGAATTACAGAACAGAACAGGGTCTCAAATTTAGAAAACCAACTTATGCTTGCTTAAGGGGAAAGGTGAGTTGGGGTGCTGCATAAAACCAGAGATTGAAATGAGCACAGATAAAGTTCCTTAAGCCAAATATGGAATAGACAAGAGCTACTCCTTGCTCAACGAAATGGACTCAACACCCCATATTAAACGCCTAAGAATGTACCTGACTAGTAAGTATCTTAAAACCTATGGATTGCTATGTCTCCAAAAGAGAATCAAGCGTGTGTACAGGGGCATAAACGCAGCAGTGATAGGATTGGAGAGGTTCGGTGAGCAAATGAAGACCCTTTGAAGTCATATTGCATGGTACCCATTCCACGGGTCTCAACTCTCCAGGTTTAAGGTATTCTTCCTTCAGCTAAAACATGCATGTGGAACCCAGAGTATGATCAACCGTGTGAACGGGAGACGTGTTCAAATATGTCTCAGTTTTCCTCCCCTGGTACTCGGGTGCAACATTCCAGACGCTTTACTAACACTCTCCCCACTTGGAGAGTCAGCGCCTTTAACCTCCTGTTTGGCCCAGTTTGCAATTTCTGCGGAAGATGAACAGGAATAGGGAGAACCAATGAGAGACTAGCTGGAGGTGTCTGGACGGGCAAATTTAACTCTCATTTCCCACCAGGAAGAGGAAATAACCAAAGGCTCAGCGTGCCGTGCCGGAACCAGATTAGGGCCTGAAGCCATCCTGCAGTGTTGCGGCCAGGTCACAAGAAAGCGAGTTGAAGAAAGGAGCTCAGGGGCACTGTAATTCACAAACCTGCAGAGTTATAAATGACAGCTATCGTCCAAAAATATACTGAAGTAAGGCTGCCAAGAGGACTTGAAAGCGGGGCAGAATTGCAGGAAACCGATTTCAGGAGGTAGACTGGAATTGCATTGAAAGCATAGGAAAAGAGGCAGAACGTCCACAATGATGCACTTGGCCAAAAAGGGCGTATGCGTTTTTTCCTGAATATATTCAGGAAAAAACGCATACGCCCTTTTTGGCCAACCAAGCAAGCTTGCAAAGGAAATCTGCACTACAATGAAGTCTCACTTCCCCCCGGTCAAAAGGGCCATCTGAAAAAAGTGTAAAATCCAGAAAGGCAGGACAGGCCATGGAGAACTGGGAGCCTTGTTATGCTTATGGGCGGGATGTAAATTGCCAACAGACACTCGGGAGAAGTGTATGGTGTTTCCTGAAATATCTAAAAAACAAAGCAACAGAGCCTAGGGCACTTCCACTTATGGTCCTATAGCTTAGGGAAATTAAAATCAAAAAGACACAGCCACCCCAAAGTTTGGGACGCCTCTGTTTACAAGAACCTCGTTTACCGTACAAGTTCAATATCACAGAAAGTGAAAAATGGATAAAGATCTTGTGGTACTTACGTACAATGCAGTATCACTCAGCAATGAAATCTATGTCATCAGGCCCGTAGCAGCATAATGAGTGGATTCAGGTACGATGATTCTACCTGAAATAAGTCACACAGAAAAAGAAACATCATAAGATATCACTAATACACGGAATGTAAACTTGGCTACACAGGAACTGAATTCCAAAACAGAACAGGGTCTTAAATTTAGAAAACCAACTTATGCTTGCTTAAGGGGAAAGGTGAGTTGGGGTGCTGCATAAAACCAGAGATTGAAATGAGCACAGATAAAGTTCCTTAAGCCAAATATGGAAAAGTCAAGAGCTACTCCTTGCTCAACGAAATGGACTCAACACCCCATATTAAACGCCTAAGAATGTACCTGACTAGTAAGTATCTTAAAACCTATGGATTGCTATGTCTCCGAAAGAGAATCAAGCATGTGTACAGGGGCATAAACGCAGCAGTGATAGGATTGGAGAGGTTCGGTGAGCAAATGAAGACCCTTTGAAGTCATATTGCATGGTACCCATTCCACGGGTTTCAACTACCCAGGTTTAAGGTATTCTTCCTTCAGCTAAAACATGCAAGTGGAACCTAGAGTATGATCAACCATGTGATCGTGAGACGTGTTCAAATATGTCTCAGTTTTCGTACCCTGGTACTCGGGTGCAACATTCCAGACGGTTTACTAACACTCTCCCCACTTCAAGAGTCAGTCCCTTTAACCTCCTGTTTGGCCCAGTTTGCAATTCCTGCGGAAGATGAACAGGAATAGCGAAAACCAATGAGAGACTAGCTGGAGGTGTCTGGACGGGCAAATTTAACTCTCATTTCCCACCAGGAAGAGGAATTAACCAAAGGCTCAGCGTGCCGTGCCGGAACCAGATTAGGGCCTGAAGCCTTCCTGCAGTGTTGCGGCCAGCTCAAAAGAAAGCGAGTTGAAGAAAGGAGCTCAGGGGCACCGTAATTCACAAACCTGCAGAGTTATAAATGACAGCTATCGTCCAAAAATATACTGAAGTAAGGCTGCCAAGAGGACTTGAAAGCGGGGCAGAATTGCAGGAAACCGATTTCAGGAGGTAGACTGGAATTGCATTGAAAGCATAGGAAAAGAGGCAGAACGTCCACAATGATGCACTTGGCCAAAAAGGGCGTATGCGTTTTTTCCTGAATATATTCAGGAAAAAACGCATACGCCCTTTTTGGCCAACCAAGCAAGCTTGCAAAGGAAATCTGCACTACAATGAAGTCTCACTTCCCCCCGGTCAAAAGGGCCATCTGAAAAAAGTGTAAAATCCAGAAAGGCAGGACAGGCCATGGAGAACTGGGAGCCTTGTTATGCTGATGGGAGGGATGTAAATTGCCAACAGACACTCGGGAGAAGTGTATGGTGCTTCCTGAAACATCTAAAAAACAAAGCAACAGAGCCTAGGGCACTTCCACTTATGGTCCTATAGCTTAGGGAAATTAAAATCAAAAAGACACAGCCACCCCAAAGTTTGGGACGCCTCTGTTTACAAGAACCTCGTTTACAGTACAAGTTCAACATCACAGAAAGTGAAAAATGGATAAAGAAGTTGTGGTATTTACTTACAAAGCAATATCACTCAGCAATGAAATCTATGTCATCAGGCCCTTAGCAGCACAATGAGTGGATTCAGGTACGATGATTCTAACTGAAATAAGTCACACAGAAAAAGAAACATCATAAGATATCAGTAATACACGGAATGTAAACTTGGCTACACAGGAACTGAATTACAGAACAGAACAGGGTCTCAAATTTAGAAAACCAACTTATGCTTGCTTAAGGGGAAAGGTGAGTTGGGGTGCTGCATAAAACCAGAGATTGAAATGAGCACAGATAAAGTTCCTTAAGCCAAATATGGAATAGACAAGAGCTACTCCTTGCTCAACGAAATGGACTCAACACTGCATATTAAACGCCTAAGAATGTACCTGACTAGTAAGTATCTTAAAACCTATGGATTGCTATGTCTCTGAAAGAGAAACAAGCATGTGTACAGGGGCATAAAACGCAGCAGTGATAGGATTGGAGAGGTTCGGTGAGCAAATGAAGACCCTTTGAAGTCATATTGCATGGTACCCATTCCACGGGTCTCAACTCTCCAGGTTTAAGGTATTCTTCCTTCAGCTAAAACATGCATGTGTAACCCAGAGTATGATCAACCATGTGATCGTGAGACGTGTTCAAATATGTCTCAGTTTTCGTACACTGGTACTCGGGTGCAACATTCCAGACGCTTTACTAACACTCTCCCCACTTGGAGAGTCAGTCCCTTTAACCTCCTGTTTGGCCCAGTTTGCAATTTCTGCGGAAGATGAACAGGAATAGCGAGAACCAATGAGAGACTAGCTGGAGGTGTCTGGACGGGCAAATTTAACTCTCATTTCCCACCAGGAAGAGGAATTAACCAAAGGCTCAGCGTGCCGTGCCGGAACCAGATTAGGGCCTGAAGCCATCCTGTGGTGTTGCGGCCAGCTCACAAGAAAGCGAGTTGAAGAAAGGAGCTCAGGGGCACTGTAATTCACAAACCTGCAGAGTTATAAATGACAGCTATCGTCCAAAAATATACTGAAGTAAGGCTGCCAAGAGGACTTGAAAGCGGGGCAGAATTGCAGGAAACCGATTTCAGGAGGTAGACTGGAATTGCATTGAAAGCATAGGAAAAGAGGCAGAACGTCCACAATGATGCACTTGGCCAAAAAGGGCGTATGCGTTTTTTCCTGAATATATTCAGGAAAAAACGCATACGCACTTTTTGGCCAACCAAGCAAGCTTGCAAAGGAAATGTGCACTACGATGAAGTCTCACTTCCCCCCGGTCAAAAGGGCCATCTGAAAAAAGTGTAAAATCCAGAAAGGCAGGACAGGCCATGGAGAACTGGGAGCCTTGTTATGCTGATGGGCGGGATGTAAATTGCCAACAGACACTTGGGAGAAGTTTATGGTGTTTCGGGAAACATCTAAAAAACAAAGCAACAGAGCCTAGGGCACTTCCACTTATGGTCCTATAGCTTAGGGAAATTAAAATCAAAAAGACACAGCCACCCCATAGTTTGGGACGGCTCGCTTTACAAGAACCTCGTTTACAGTACAAGTTCAACATCGCAGAAAGTGAAAAATGGATAAAGAAGTTGTGGTATTTACTTACAAAGCAATATCACTCAGCAATGAAATCTATGTCATCAGGCCCTTAGCAGCACAATGAGTGGATTCAGGTACGATGATTCTAACTGAAATAAGTCACACAGAAAAAGAAACATCATAAGATATCAGTAATACACGGAATGTAAACTTGGCTACACAGGAACTGAATTACAGAACAGAACAGGGTCTCAAATTTAGAAAACCAACTTATGCTTGCTTAAGGGGAAAGGTGAGTTGGGGTGCTGCATAAAACCAGAGATTGAAATGAGCACAGATAAAGTTCCTTAAGCCAAATATGGAATAGACAAGAGCTACTCCTTGCTCAACGAAATGGACTCAACACCCCATATTAAACGCCTAAGAATGTACCTGACTAGTAAGTATCTTAAAACCTATGGATTGCTATGTCTCCAAAAGAGAATCAAGCGTGTGTACAGGGGCATAAACGCAGCAGTGATAGGATTGGAGAGGTTCGGTGAGCAAATGAAGACCCTTTGAAGTCATATTGCATGGTACCCATTCCACGGGTCTCAACTCTCCAGGTTTAAGGTATTCTTCCTTCAGCTAAAACATGCATGTGGAACCCAGAGTATGATCAACCGTGTGAACGGGAGACGTGTTCAAATATGTCTCAGTTTTCCTCCCCTGGTACTCGGGTGCAACATTCCAGACGCTTTACTAACACTCTCCCCACTTGGAGAGTCAGCGCCTTTAACCTCCTGTTTGGCCCAGTTTGCAATTTCTGCGGAAGATGAACAGGAATAGGGAGAACCAATGAGAGACTAGCTGGAGGTGTCTGGACGGGCAAATTTAACTCTCATTTCCCACCAGGAAGAGGAAATAACCAAAGGCTCAGCGTGCCGTGCCGGAACCAGATTAGGGCCTGAAGCCATCCTGCAGTGTTGCGGCCAGGTCACAAGAAAGCGAGTTGAAGAAAGGAGCTCAGGGGCACTGTAATTCACAAACCTGCAGAGTTATAAATGACAGCTATCGTCCAAAAATATACTGAAGTAAGGCTGCCAAGAGGACTTGAAAGCGGGGCAGAATTGCAGGAAACCGATTTCAGGAGGTAGACTGGAATTGCATTGAAAGCATAGGAAAAGAGGCAGAACGTCCACAATGATGCACTTGGCCAAAAAGGGCGTATGCGTTTTTTCCTGAATATATTCAGGAAAAAACGCATACGCCCTTTTTGGCCAACCAAGCAAGCTTGCAAAGGAAATCTGCACTACAATGAAGTCTCACTTCCCCCCGGTCAAAAGGGCCATCTGAAAAAAGTGTAAAATCCAGAAAGGCAGGACAGGCCATGGAGAACTGGGAGCCTTGTTATGCTTATGGGCGGGATGTAAATTGCCAACAGACACTCGGGAGAAGTGTATGGTGTTTCCTGAAATATCTAAAAAACAAAGCAACAGAGCCTAGGGCACTTCCACTTATGGTCCTATAGCTTAGGGAAATTAAAATCAAAAAGACACAGCCACCCCAAAGTTTGGGACGCCTCTGTTTACAAGAACCTCGTTTACCGTACAAGTTCAATATCACAGAAAGTGAAAAATGGATAAAGATCTTGTGGTACTTACGTACAATGCAGTATCACTCAGCAATGAAATCTATGTCATCAGGCCCGTAGCAGCATAATGAGTGGATTCAGGTACGATGATTCTACCTGAAATAAGTCACACAGAAAAAGAAACATCATAAGATATCACTAATACACGGAATGTAAACTTGGCTACACAGGAACTGAATTCCAAAACAGAACAGGGTCTTAAATTTAGAAAACCAACTTATGCTTGCTTAAGGGGAAGGGTGAGTTGGGGTGCTGCATAAAACCAGAGATTGAAATGAGCACAGATAAAGTTCCTTAAGCCAAATATGGAATAGACAAGAGCTACTCCTTGCTCAACGAAATGGACTCAACACCCCATATTAAACGCCTAAGAATGTACCTGACTAGTAAGTATCTTAAAACCTATGGATTGCTATGTCTCCGAAAGAGAATCAAGCGTGTGTACAGGGGCATAAACGCAGCAGTGATAGGATTGGAGAGGTTCGGTGAGCAAATGAAGACCCTTTGAAGTCATATTGCATGGTACCCATTCCACGGGTCTCAACTCTCCAGGTTTAAGGTATTCTTCCTTCAGCTAAAACATGCATGTGGAACCCAGAGTATGATCAACAATGTGAACGGGAGACGTGTTCAAATATGTCTCAGTTTTCGTACACTGGTACTCGGGTGCAACATTCCAGACGCTTTACTAACACTCTCCCGACTTGGAGAGTCAGTCCCTTTAACCTCCTGTTTGGCCCAGTTTGCAATTTCTGCGGAAGATGAACAGGAATAGCGAGAGCCAATGAGAGACTAGCTGGAGGTGTCTGGACGGGCAAATTTAACTCTCATTTCCCACCAGGAAGAGGAATTAACCAAAGGCTCAGCGTGCCGTGCCGGAACCAGATTAGGGCCTGAAGCCATCCTGTGGTGTTGCGGCCAGCTCACAAGAAAGCGAGTTGAAGAAAGGAGCTCAGGGGCACTGTAATTCACAAACCTGCAGAGTTATAAATGACAGCTATCGTCCAAAAATATACTGAAGTAAGGCTGCCAAGAGGACTTGAAAGCGGGGCAGAATTGCAGGAAACCGATTTCAGGAGGTAGACTGGAATTGCATTGAAAGCATAGGAAAAGAGGCAGAACGTCCACAATGATGCACTTGGCCAAAAAGGGCGTATGCGTTTTTTCCTGAATATATTCAGGAAAAAACGCATACGCCCTTTTTGGCCAACCAAGCAAGCTTGCAAAGGAAATCTGCACTACAATGAAGTCTCACTTCCCCCCGGTCAAAAGGGCCATCTGAAAAAAGTGTAAAATCCAGAAAGGCAGGACAGGCCATGGAGAACTGGGAGCCTTGTTATGCTGATGGGCGGGATGTAAATTGCCAACAGACACTTGGGAGAAGTTTATGGTGTTTCCTGAAACATCTAAAAAACAAAGCAACAGAGCCTAGGGCACTTCCACTTATGGTCCTATAGCTTAGGGAAATTAAAATCAAAAAGACACAGCCACCCCATAGTTTGGGACGGCTCGCTTTACAAGAACCTCGTTTACAGTACAAGTTCAACATCGCAGAAAGTGAAAAATGGATAAAGAAGTTGTGGTATTTACTTACAAAGCAATATCACTCAGCAATGAAATCTATGTCATCAGGCCCTTAGCAGCACAATGAGTGGATTCAGGTATGATGATTCTAACTGAAATAAGTCACACAGAAAAAGAAACATCATAAGATATCACTAATACATGGAATGTAAACTTGGCTACACAGGAACTGAATTACAGAACAGAACAGGGTCTCAAATTTAGAAAACCAACTTATGCTTGCTTAAGGGTAAAGGTGAGTTGGGGTGCTGCATAAAACCAGAGATTGAAATGAGCACAGATAAAGTTCCTTAAGCCAAATATGGAATAGACAAGAGCTACTCCTTGCTCAACGAAATGGACTCAACACCCCATATTAAACGCCTAAGAATGTACCTGACTAGTAAGTATCTTAAAACCTATGGATTGCTATGTCTCCAAAAGAGAATCAAGCGTGTGTACAGGGGCATAAACGCAGCAGTGATAGGATTGGAGAGTTTCGGTGAGCAAATGAAGACCCTTTGAAGTCATATTGCATGGTACCCATTCCACGGGTCTCAACTCTCCAGGTTTAAGGTATTCTTCCTTCAGCTAAAACATGCATGTGGAACCCAGAGTATGATCAACCGTGTGAACGGAGACGTGTTCAAATATGTCTCAGTTTTCCTCCCCTGGTACTCGGGTGCAACATTCCAGACGCTTTACTAACACTCTCCCCACTTGGAGAGTCAGCGCCTTTAACCTCCTGTTTGGCCCAGTTTGCAATTTCTGCGGAAGATGAACAGGAATAGGGAGAACCAATGAGAGACTAGCTGGAGGTGTCTGGACGGGCAAATTTAACTCTCATTTCCCACCAGGAAGAGGAAATAACCAAAGGCTCAGCGTGCCGTGCCGGAACCAGATTAGGGCCTGAAGCCATCCTGCAGTGTTGCGGCCAGCTCAAAAGAAAGCGAGTTGAAGAAAGGAGCTCAGGGACACTGTAATTCACAAACCTGCAGAGTTATAAATGACAGCTATCGTCCAAAAATATACTGAAGTAAGGCTGCCAAGAGGACTTGAAAGCGGGGCAGAATTGCAGGAATCCGATTTCAGGAGGTAGACTGGAATTGCATTGAAAGCATAGGAAAAGAGGCAGAACGTCCACAATGATGCACTTGGCCAAAAAGGGCGTATGCGTTTTTTCCTGAATATATTCAGGAAAAAACGCATACGCCCTTTTTGGCCAACCAAGCAAGCTTGCAAAGGAAATCTGCACTACAATGAAGTCTCACTTCCCCCCGGTCAAAAGGGCCATCTGAAAAAAGTGTAAAATCCAGAAAAGCAGGACAGGCCATGGAGAACTGGGAGCCTTGTTATGCTGATGGGCGGGATGTAAATTGCCAACAGACACTCGGGAGAAGTGTATGGTGTTTCCTGAAGCATCTAAAAAACAAAGCAACAGAGCCTAGGGCACTTCCACTTATGGTCCTATAGATTAGGGAAATTAAAATCAAAAAGACACAGCCACCCCAAAGTTTGGGACGCCTCTGTTTACAAGAACCTCGTTTACTGTACAAGTTCAATATCACAGAAAGTGAAAAATGGATAAAGAACTTGTGGTACTTACGTACAATGCAGTATCACTCAGCAATGAAATCTATGTCATCAGGCCCGTAGCAGCATAATGAGTGGATTCAGGTACGATGATTCTAACTGAAATAAGTCACACAGAAAAAGAAACATCATAAGATGTCACTAATACACGGAATGTAAACTTGGCTACACAGGAACTGAATTACAGAACAGAACAGGGTCTCAAATTTAGAAAACCAACTTATGCTTGCTTAAGGGTAAAAGTGAGTTGGGGTGCTGCATAAAACCAGAGATTGAAATGAGCACAGATAAAGTAACTTAAGCCAAATATGGAATAGACAAGAGCTAATCCTTGCTCAACGAAATGGACTCAACACCGCATATTAAACGCCTAAGAATGTACCTGACTAGTAAGTATCTTAAAACCTATGGATTGCTATGTCTCCGAAAGAGAATCAAGCATGTGTACAGGGGCATAAACGCAGCAGTGATAGGATTGGAGAGGTTCGGTGAGCAAATGAAGACCCTTTGAAGTCATATTGCATGGTACCCATTCCACGGGTCTCAACTCTCCAGGTTTAAAGTATTCTTCCTTCAGCTAAAACATGCATGTGGAACCCAGAGTATGATCAACCATGTGATCGTGAGACGTGTTCAAATATGTCTCAGTTTTCGTACACTGGTACTCGGGTGCAACATTCCAGACGCTTTACTAACACTCTCCCGACTTGGAGAGTCAGTCCCTTTAACCTCCTGTTTGGCCCAGTTTGCAATTTCTGCGGAAGATGAACAGGAATAGCGAGAACCAATGAGAGACTAGCTGGAGGTGTCTGGACGGGCAAATTTAACTCTCATTTCCCACCAGGAAGAGGAATTAACCAAAGGCTCAGCGTGCCGTGCCGGAACCAGATTAGGGCCTGAAGCCATCCTGTGGTGTTGCGGCCAGCTCAAAAGAAAGCGAGTTGAAGAAAGGAGCTCAGGGACACTGTAATTCACAAACCTGCAGAGTTATAAATGACAGCTATCGTCCAAAAATATACTGAAGTAAGGCTGCCAAGAGGACTTGAAAGCGGGGCAGAATTGCAGGAAACCGATTTCAGGAGGTAGACTGGAATTGCATTGAAAGCATAGGAAAAGAGGCAGAACGTCCACAATGATGCACTTGGCCAAAAAGGGCGTATGCGTTTTTTCCTGAATATATTCAGGAAAAAACGCATACACCCTTTTTGGCCAACCAAGCAAGCTTGCAAAGGAAATCTGCACTACGATGAAGTCTCACTTCCCCCCGGTCAAAAGGGCCATCTGAAAAAAGTGTAAAATCCAGAAAGGCAGGACAGGCCATGGAGAACTGGGAGCCTTGTTATGCTGATGGGCGGGATGTAAATTGCCAACAGACACTTGGGAGAAGTTTATGGTGTTTCCTGAAACATCTAAAAAACAAAGCAACAGAGCCTAGGGCACTTCCACTTATGGTCCTATAGCTTAGGGAAATTAAAATCAAAAAGACACAGCCACCCCATAGTTTGGGACGGCTCGGTTTACAAGAACCTCGTTTACAGTACAAGTTCAACATCGCAGAAAGTGAAAAATGGATAAAGAAGTTGTGGTATTTACTTACAAAGCAATATCACTCAGCAATGAAATCTATGTCATCAGGCCCTTAGCAGCACAATGAGTGGATTCAGGTATGATGATTCTAACTGAAATAAGTCACACAGAAAAAGAAACATCATAAGATATCAGTAATACACGGAATGTAAACTTGGCTACACAGGAACTGAATTACAGAACAGAACAGGGTCTCAAATTTAGAAAACCAACTTATGCTTGCTTAAGGGGAAAGGTGAGTTGGGGTGCTGCATAAAACCAGAGATTGAAATGAGCACAGATAAAGTTCCTTAAGCCAAATATGGAATAGACAAGAGCTACTCCTTGCTCAACGAAATGGACTCAACACCCCATATTAAACGCCTAAGAATGTACCTGACTAGTAAGTATCTTAAAACCTATGGATTGCTATGTCTCCAAAAGAGAATCAAGCATGTGTACACGGGCATAAACTCAGCAGTGATAGGATTGGAGAGGTTCGGTGAGCAAATGAAGACCCTTTGAAGTCATATTGCATGGTACCCATTCCACGGGTCTCATCTCTCCAGGTTTAAGGTATTCTTCCTTCAGCTAAAACATGCATGTGGAACCCAGAGTATGATCAACCGTGTGAACGGGAGACGTGTTCAAATATGTCTCAGTTTTCCTCCCCTGGTACTCGGGTGCAACATTCCAGACGCTTTACTAACACTCTCCCCACTTGGAGAGTCAGCGCCTTTAACCTCCTGTTTGGCCCAGTTTGCAATTTCTGCGGAAGATGAACAGGAATAGGGAGAACCAATGAGAGACTAGCTGGAGGTGTCTGGACGGGCAAATTTAACTCTCATTTCCCACCAGGAAGAGGAAATAACCAAAGGCTCAGCGTGCCGTGCCGGAACCAGATTAGGGCCTGAAGCCATCCTGCAGTGTTGCGGCCAGCTCAAAAGAAAGCGAGTTGAAGAAAGGAGCTCAGGGGCACTGTAATTCACAAACCTGCAGAGTTATAAATGACAGCTATCGTCCAAAAATATACTGAAGTAAGGCTGCCAAGAGGACTTGAAAGCGGGGCAGAATTGCAGAAAACCGATTTCAGGAGGTAGACTGGAATTGCATTGAAAGCATAGGAAAAGAGGCAGAACGTCCACAATGATGCACTTGGCCAAAAAGGGCGTATGCGTTTTTTCCTGAATATATTCAGGAAAAAACGCATACGCCCTTTTTGGCCAACCAAGCAAGCTTGCAAAGGAAATCTGCACTACAATGAAGTCTCACTTCCCCCCGGTCAAAAGGGCCATCTGAAAAAAGTGTAAAATCCAGAAAGGCAGGACAGGCCATGGAGAACTGGGAGCCTTGTTATGCTGATGGGCGGGATGTAAATTGCCAACAGACACTCGGGAGAAGTGTATGGTGTTTCCTGAAATATCTAAAAAACAAAGCAACAGAGCCTAGGGCACTTCCACTTATGGTCCTATAGCTTAGGGAAATTAAAATCAAAAAGACACAGCCACCCCAAAGTTTGGGACGCCTCTGTTTACAAGAACCTCGTTTACCGTACAAGTTCAATATCACAGAAAGTGAAAAATGGATAAAGAACTTGTGGTACTTACGTACAATGCAGTATCACTCAGCAATGAAATCTATGTCATCAGGCCCGTAGCAGCATAATGAGTGGATTCAGGTACGATGATTCTACCTGAAATAAGTCACACAGAAAAAGAAACATCATAAGATATCACTAATACACGGAATGTAAACTTGGCTACACAGGAACTGAATTCCAAAACAGAACAGGGTCTCAAATTTAGAAAACCAACTTATGCTTGCTTAAGGGGAAAGGTGAGTTGGGGTGCTGCATAAAACCAGAGATTGAAATGAGCACAGATAAAGTTCCTTAAGCCAAATATGGAATAGACAAGAGCTACTCCTTGCTCAACGAAATGGACTCAACACCCCATATTAAACGCCTAAGAATGTACCTGACTAGTAAGTATCTTAAAACCTATGGATTGCTATGTCTCCGAAAGCGAATCAAGCATGTGTACAGGGGCATAAACGCAGCAGTGATAGGATTTGAGAGGTTCGGAGAGCAAATGAAGACCCTTTGAAGTCATATTGCATGGTACCCATTCCACGGATTTCAACTACCCAGGTTTAAGGTATTCTTCCTTCAGCTAAAACATGCATGTGGAACCTAGAGTATGATCAACCATGTGATTGGGAGACGTGTTCAAATATGTCTCAGTTTTCGTACCCTGGTACTCGGGTGCAACATTCCAGACGGTTTACTAACACTCTCCCCACTTGGAGAGTCAGCGCCTTTAACCTCCTGTTTGGCCCAGTTTGCAATTCCTGCGGAAGATGAACAGGAATAGCGAGAACCAATGAGAGACTAGCTGGAGGTGTCTGGACGGGCAAATTTAACTCTCATTTCCCACCAGGAAGAGGAATTAACCAAAGGCTCAGCGTGCCGTGCCGGAACCAGATTAGGGCCTGAAGCCATCCTGCGGTGTTGCGGCCAGCTCACAAGAAAGCGAGTTGAAGAAAGGAGCTCAGGGGCACTGCAATTCAAAAACCTGCAGAGTTATAAATGACAGCTATCGTCCAAAAATATACTGAAGTAAGGCTGCCAAGAGGACTTGAAAGAAGGGCAGAATTGTAGGAAACCGATTTCAGGAGGTAGACTGGAATTGCATTGAAAGCATAGGAAAAGAGGCAGAACGTCCACAATAATGCACTTGGCCAAAAAGGGCATATGCGTTTTTTCCTGAATATATTCAGGAAAAAACGCATACGCCCTTTTTGGCCAACCAAGCAAGCTTGCAAAGGAAATCTGCACTACAATGAAGTCTCACTTCCCCCCGGTCAAAAGGGCCATCTGAAAAAAGTGTAAAATCCAGAAAGGCAGGACAGGCCATGGAGAACTGGGAGCCTTGTTATGCTGATGGGTGGGATGTAAATTGCCAACAGACACTTGGGAGAAGTGTATGGTGTTTCCTGAAACATCTAAAAAACAAAGCAACAGAGCCTAGGGCACTTCCACTTATGGTCCTATAGCTTAGGGAAATTAAAATCAAAAAGACACAGCCACCCCAAAGTTTGGGACGCCTCTGTTTACAAGAACCTCGTTTACCGTACAAGTTCAATATCACAGAAAGTGAAAAATGGATAAAGAACTTGTGGTACTTACGTACAATGCAGTATCACTCAGCAATGAAATCTATGTCATCAGGCCCGTAGCAGCATAATGAGTGGATTCAGGTACGATGATTCTAACTGAAATAAGTCACACAGAAAAAGAAACATCATAAGATATCAGTAATACACGGAATGTAAACTTGGCTACACAGGAACTGAATTACAGAACAGAACAGGGTCTCAAATTTAGAAAACCAACTTATGCTTGCTTAAGGGTAAAGGTGAGTTGGGGTGCTGCATAAAACCAGAGATTGAAATGAGCACAGATAAAGTTCCTTAAGCCAAATATGGAATAGACAAGAGCTACTCCTTGCTCAACGAAATGGACTCAACACTGCATATTAAACGCCTAAGAATGTACCTGACTAGTAAGTATCTTAAAACCTATGGATTGCTATGTCTCCGAAAGAGAATCAAGCATGTGTACAGGGGCATAAAACGCAGCAGTGATAGGATTGGAGAGGTTCGGTGAGCAAATGAAGACCCTTTGAAGTCATATTGCATGGTACCCATTCCACGGGTCTCAACTCTCCAGGTTTAAGGTATTCTTCCTTCAGCTAAAACATGCATGTGGAACCCAGAGTATGATCAACAATGTGAACGGGAGACGTGTTCAAATATGTCTCAGTTTTCGTACACTGGTACTCGGGTGCAACATTCCAGACGCTTTACTAACACTCTCCCGACTTGGAGAGTCAGTCCCTTTAACCTCCTGTTTGGCCCAGTTTGCAATTTCTGCGGAAGATGAACAGGAATAGCGAGAACCAATGAGAGACTAGCTGGAGGTGTCTGGACGGGCAAATTTAACTCTCATTTCCCACCAGGAAGAGGAATTAACCAAAGGCTCTGCGTGCCGTGCCGGAACCAGATTAGGGCCTGAAGCCATCCTGTGGTGTTGCGGCCAGCTCACAAGAAAGCGAGTTGAAGAAAGGAGCTCAGGGGCACTGTAATTCACAAACCTGCAGAGTTATAAATGACAGCTATCGTCCAAAAATATACTGAAGTAAGGCTGCCAAGAGGACTTGAAAGCGGGGCAGAATTGCAGGAAACCGATTTCAGGAGGTAGACTGGAATTGCATTGAAAGCATAGGAAAAGAGGCAGAACGTCCACAATGATGCACTTGGCCAAAAAGGGCGTATGCGTTTTTTCCTGAATATATTCAGGAAAAAACGCATACGCCCTTTTTGGCCAACCAAGCAAGCTTGCAAAGGAAATCTGCACTACAATGAAGTCTCACTTCCCCCCGGTCAAAAGGGCCATCTGAAAAAAGTGTAAAATCCAGAAAGGCAGGACAGGCCATGGAGAACTGGGAGCCTTGTTATGCTGATGGGCGGGATGTAAATTGCCAACAGACACTTGGGAGAAGTTTATGGTGTTTCCTGAAACATCTAAAAAACAAAGCAACAGAGCCTAGGGCACTTCCACTTATGGTCCTATAGCTTAGGGAAATTAAAATCAAAAAGACACAGCCACCCCATAGTTTGGGACGGCTCGCTTTACAAGAACCTCGTTTACAGTACAAGTTCAACATCGCAGAAAGTGAAAAATGGATAAAGAAGTTGTGGTATTTACTTACAAAGCAATATCACTCAGCAATGAAATCTATGTCATCAGGCCCTTAGCAGCACAATGAGTGGATTCAGGTATGATGATTCTAACTGAAATAAGTCACACAGAAAAAGAAACATCATAAGATATCAGTAATACACGGAATGTAAACTTGGCTACACAGGAACTGAATTACAGAACAGAACAGGGTCTCAAATTTAGAAAACCAACTTATGCTTGCTTAAGGGGAAAGGTGAGTTGGGGTGCTGCATAAAACCAGAGATTGAAATGAGCACAGATAAAGTTCCTTAAGCCAAATATGGAATAGACAAGAGCTACTCCTTGCTCAACGAAATGGACTCAACACCCCATATTAAACGCCTAAGAATGTACCTGACTAGTAAGTATCTTAAAACCTATGGATTGCTATGTCTCCAAAAGAGAATCAAGCGTGTGTACAGGGGCATAAACGCAGCAGTGATAGGATTGGAGAGGTTCGGTGAGCAAATGAAGACCCTTTGAAGTCATATTGCATGGTACCCATTCCACGGGTCTCAACTCTCCAGGTTTAAGGTATTCTTCCTTCAGCTAAAACATGCATGTGGAACCCAGAGTATGATCAACCGTGTGAACGGAGACGTGTTCAAATATGTCTCAGTTTTCCTCCCCTGGTACTCGGGTGCAACATTCCAGACGCTTTACTAACACTCTCCCCACTTGGAGAGTCAGCGCCTTTAACCTCCTGTTTGGCCCAGTTTGCAATTTCTGCGGAAGATGAACAGGAATAGGGAGAACCAATGAGAGACTAGCTGGAGGTGTCTGGACGGGCAAATTTAACTCTCATTTCCCACCAGGAAGAGGAAATAACCAAAGGCTCAGCGTGCCGTGCCGGAACCAGATTAGGGCCTGAAGCCATCCTGCAGTGTTGCGGCCAGCTCAAAAGAAAGCGAGTTGAAGAAAGGAGCTCAGGGACACTGTAATTCACAAACCTGCAGAGTTATAAATGACAGCTATCGTCCAAAAATATACTGAAGTAAGGCTGCCAAGAGGACTTGAAAGCGGGGCAGAATTGCAGGAATCCGATTTCAGGAGGTAGACTGGAATTGCATTGAAAGCATAGGAAAAGAGGCAGAACGTCCACAATGATGCACTTGGCCAAAAAGGGCGTATGCGTTTTTTCCTGAATATATTCAGGAAAAAACGCATACGCCCTTTTTGGCCAACCAAGCAAGCTTGCAAAGGAAATCTGCACTACAATGAAGTCTCACTTCCCCCCGGTCAAAAGGGCCATCTGAAAAAAGTGTAAAATCCAGAAAAGCAGGACAGGCCATGGAGAACTGGGAGCCTTGTTATGCTGATGGGCGGGATGTAAATTGCCAACAGACACTCGGGAGAAGTGTATGGTGTTTCCTGAAGCATCTAAAAAACAAAGCAACAGAGCCTAGGGCACTTCCACTTATGGTCCTATAGATTAGGGAAATTAAAATCAAAAAGACACAGCCACCCCAAAGTTTGGGACGCCTCTGTTTACAAGAACCTCGTTTACTGTACAAGTTCAATATCACAGAAAGTGAAAAATGGATAAAGAACTTGTGGTACTTACGTACAATGCAGTATCACTCAGCAATGAAATCTATGTCATCAGGCCCGTAGCAGCATAATGAGTGGATTCAGGTACGATGATTCTAACTGAAATAAGTCACACAGAAAAAGAAACATCATAAGATGTCACTAATACACGGAATGTAAACTTGGCTACACAGGAACTGAATTACAGAACAGAACAGGGTCTCAAATTTAGAAAACCAACTTATGCTTGCTTAAGGGTAAAAGTGAGTTGGGGTGCTGCATAAAACCAGAGATTGAAATGAGCACAGATAAAGTAACTTAAGCCAAATATGGAATAGACAAGAGCTAATCCTTGCTCAACGAAATGGACTCAACACCGCATATTAAACGCCTAAGAATGTACCTGACTAGTAAGTATCTTAAAACCTATGGATTGCTATGTCTCCGAAAGAGAATCAAGCATGTGTACAGGGGCATAAACGCAGCAGTGATAGGATTGGAGAGGTTCGGTGAGCAAATGAAGACCCTTTGAAGTCATATTGCATGGTACCCATTCCACGGGTCTCAACTCTCCAGGTTTAAAGTATTCTTCCTTCAGCTAAAACATGCATGTGGAACCCAGAGTATGATCAACCATGTGATCGTGAGACGTGTTCAAATATGTCTCAGTTTTCGTACACTGGTACTCGGGTGCAACATTCCAGACGCTTTACTAACACTCTCCCGACTTGGAGAGTCAGTCCCTTTAACCTCCTGTTTGGCCCAGTTTGCAATTTCTGCGGAAGATGAACAGGAATAGCGAGAACCAATGAGAGACTAGCTGGAGGTGTCTGGACGGGCAAATTTAACTCTCATTTCCCACCAGGAAGAGGAATTAACCAAAGGCTCAGCGTGCCGTGCCGGAACCAGATTAGGGCCTGAAGCCATCCTGTGGTGTTGCGGCCAGCTCAAAAGAAAGCGAGTTGAAGAAAGGAGCTCAGGGACACTGTAATTCACAAACCTGCAGAGTTATAAATGACAGCTATCGTCCAAAAATATACTGAAGTAAGGCTGCCAAGAGGACTTGAAAGCGGGGCAGAATTGCAGGAAACCGATTTCAGGAGGTAGACTGGAATTGCATTGAAAGCATAGGAAAAGAGGCAGAACGTCCACAATGATGCACTTGGCCAAAAAGGGCGTATGCGTTTTTTCCTGAATATATTCAGGAAAAAACGCATACACCCTTTTTGGCCAACCAAGCAAGCTTGCAAAGGAAATCTGCACTACGATGAAGTCTCACTTCCCCCCGGTCAAAAGGGCCATCTGAAAAAAGTGTAAAATCCAGAAAGGCAGGACAGGCCATGGAGAACTGGGAGCCTTGTTATGCTGATGGGCGGGATGTAAATTGCCAACAGACACTTGGGAGAAGTTTATGGTGTTTCCTGAAACATCTAAAAAACAAAGCAACAGAGCCTAGGGCACTTCCACTTATGGTCCTATAGCTTAGGGAAATTAAAATCAAAAAGACACAGCCACCCCATAGTTTGGGACGGCTCGGTTTACAAGAACCTCGTTTACAGTACAAGTTCAACATCGCAGAAAGTGAAAAATGGATAAAGAAGTTGTGGTATTTACTTACAAAGCAATATCACTCAGCAATGAAATCTATGTCATCAGGCCCTTAGCAGCACAATGAGTGGATTCAGGTATGATGATTCTAACTGAAATAAGTCACACAGAAAAAGAAACATCATAAGATATCAGTAATACACGGAATGTAAACTTGGCTACACAGGAACTGAATTACAGAACAGAACAGGGTCTCAAATTTAGAAAACCAACTTATGCTTGCTTAAGGGTAAAGGTGAGTTGGGGTGCTGCATAAAACCAGAGATTGAAATGAGCACAGATAAAGTTCCTTAAGCCAAATATGGAATAGACAAGAGCTACTCCTTGCTCAACGAAATGGACTCAACACCCCATATTAAACGCCTAAGAATGTACCTGACTAGTAAGTATCTTAAAACCTATGGATTGCTATGTCTCCAAAAGAGAATCAAGCGTGTGTACACGGGCATAAACTCAGCAGTGATAGGATTGGAGAGGTTCGGTGAGCAAATGAAGACCCTTTGAAGTCATATTGCATGGTACCCATTCCACGGGTCTCATCTCTCCAGGTTTAAGGTATTCTTCCTTCAGCTAAAACATGCATGTGGAACCCAGAGTATGATCAACCGTGTGAACGGGAGACGTGTTCAAATATGTCTCAGTTTTCCTCCCCTGGTACTCGGGTGCAACATTCCAGACGCTTTACTAACACTCTCCCCACTTGGAGAGTCAGCGCCTTTAACCTCCTGTTTGGCCCAGTTTGCAATTTCTGCGGAAGATGAACAGGAATAGGGAGAACCAATGAGAGACTAGCTGGAGGTGTCTGGACGGGCAAATTTAACTCTCATTTCCCACCAGGAAGAGGAAATAACCAAAGGCTCAGCGTGCCGTGCCGGAACCAGATTAGGGCCTGAAGCCATCCTGCAGTGTTGCGGCCAGCTCAAAAGAAAGCGAGTTGAAGAAAGGAGCTCAGGGGCACTGTAATTCACAAACCTGCAGAGTTATAAATGACAGCGATCGTCCAAAAATATACTGAAGTAAGGCTGCCAAGAGGACTTGAAAGCGGGGCAGAATTGCAGAAAACCGATTTCAGGAGGTAGACTGGAATTGCATTGAAAGCATAGGAAAAGAGGCAGAACGTCCACAATGATGCACTTGGCCAAAAAGGGCGTATGCGTTTTTTCCTGAATATATTCAGGAAAAAACGCATACGCCCTTTTTGGCCAACCAAGCAAGCTTGCAAAGGAAATCTGCACTACAATGAAGTCTCACTTCCCCCCGGTCAAAAGGGCCATCTGAAAAAAGTGTAAAATCCAGAAAGGCAGGACAGGCCATGGAGAACTGGGAGCCTTGTTATGCTGATGGGCGGGATGTAAATTGCCAACAGACACTCGGGAGAAGTGTATGGTGTTTCCTGAAATATCTAAAAAACAAAGCAACAGAGCCTAGGGCACTTCCACTTATGGTCCTATAGCTTAGGGAAATTAAAATCAAAAAGACACAGCCACCCCAAAGTTTGGGACGCCTCTGTTTACAAGAACCTCGTTTACCGTACAAGTTCAATATCACAGAAAGTGAAAAATGGATAAAGAACTTGTGGTACTTACGTACAATGCAGTATCACTCAGCAATGAAATCTATGTCATCAGGCCCGTAGCAGCATAATGAGTGGATTCAGGTACGATGATTCTACCTGAAATAAGTCACACAGAAAAAGAAACATCATAAGATATCACTAATACACGGAATGTAAACTTGGCTACACAGGAACTGAATTCCAAAACAGAACAGGGTCTCAAATTTAGAAAACCAACTTATGCTTGCTTAAGGGGAAAGGTGAGTTGGGGTGCTGCATAAAACCAGAGATTGAAATGAGCACAGATAAAGTTCCTTAAGCCAAATATGGAATAGACAAGAGCTACTCCTTGCTCAACGAAATGGACTCAACACCCCATATTAAACGCCTAAGAATGTACCTGACTAGTAAGTATCTTAAAACCTATGGATTGCTATGTCTCCGAAAGCGAATCAAGCATGTGTACAGGGGCATAAACGCAGCAGTGATAGGATTGGAGAGGTTCGGAGAGCAAATGAAGACCCTTTGAAGTCATATTGCATGGTACCCATTCCACGGATTTCAACTACCCAGGTTTAAGGTATTCTTCCTTCAGCTAAAACATGCATGTGGAACCTAGAGTATGATCAACCATGTGATCGGGAGATGTGTTCAAATATGTCTCAGTTTTCGTACCCTGGTACTCGGGTGCAACATTCCAGACGGTTTACTAACACTCTCCCCACTTGGAGAGTCAGCGCCTTTAACCTCCTGTTTGGCCCAGTTTGCAATTCCTGCGGAAGATGAACAGGAATAGCGAGAACCAATGAGAGACTAGCTGGAGGTGTCTGGACGGGCAAATTTAACTCTCATTTCCCACCAGGAAGAGGAATTAACCAAAGGCTCAGCGTGCCGTGCCGGAACCAGATTAGGGCCTGAAGCCATCCTGCGGTGTTGCGGCCAGCTCACAAGAAAGCGAGTTGAAGAAAGGAGCTCAGGGGCACTGCAATTCAAAAACCTGCAGAGTTATAAATGACAGCTATCGTCCAAAAATATACTGAAGTAAGGCTGCCAAGAGGACTTGAAAGAAGGGCAGAATTGTAGGAAACCGATTTCAGGAGGTAGACTGGAATTGCATTGAAAGCATAGGAAAAGAGGCAGAACGTCCACAATGATGCACTTGGCCAAAAAGGGCGTATGCGTTTTTTCCTGAATATATTCAGGAAAAAACGCATACGCCCTTTTTGGCCAACCAAGCAAGCTTGCAAAGGAAATCTGCACTACAATGAAGTCTCACTTCCCCCCGGTCAAAAGGGCCATCTGAAAAAAGTGTAAAATCCAGAAAGGCAGGACAGGCCATGGAGAACTGGGAGCCTTGTTATGCTGATGGGCGGGATGTAAATTGCCAACAGACACTCGGGAGAAGTGTATGGTGTTTCCTGAAATATCTAAAAAACAAAGCAACAGAGCCTAGGGCACTTCCACTTATGGTCCTATAGCTTAGGGAAATTAAAATCAAAAAGACACAGCCACCCCAAAGTTTGGGACGCCTCTGTTTACAAGAACCTCGTTTACCGTACAAGTTCAATATCACAGAAAGTGAAAAATGGATAAAGAACTTGTGGTACTTACGTACAATGCAGTATCGCTCAGCAATGAAATCTATGTCATCAGGCCCGTAGCAGCATAATGAGTGGATTCAGGTACGATGATTCTACCTGAAATAAGTCACACAGAAAAAGAAACATCATAAGATATCACTAATACACGGAATGTAAACTTGGCTACACAGGAACTGAATTCCAAAACAGAACAGGGTCTCAAATTTAGAAAACCAACTTATGCTTGCTTAAGGGGAAAGGTGAGTTGGGGTGCTGCATAAAACCAGAGATTGAAATGAGCACAGATAAAGTTCCTTAAGCCAAATATGGAATAGACAAGAGCTACTCCTTGCTCAACGAAATGGACTCAACACCGCATATTAAACGCCTAAGAATGTACCTGACTAGTAAGTATCTTAAAACCTATGGATTGCTATGTCTCCGAAAGAGAATCAAGCATGTGTACAGGGGCATAAACGCAGCAGTGATAGGATTGGAGAGGTTCGGTGAGCAAATGAAGACCCTTTGAAGTCATATTGCATGGTACCCATTCCACGGGTTTCAACTACCCAGGTTTAAGGTATTCTTCCTTCAGCTAAAACATGCATGTGGAACCTAGAGTATGATCAACCATGTGATCGGGAGACGTGTTCAAATATGTCTCAGTTTTCGTACCCTGGTACTCGGGTGCAACATTCCAGACGGTTTACTAACACTCTCCCCACTTGGAGAGTCAGTGCCTTTAACCTCCTGTTTGGCCCAGTTTGCAATTCCTGCGGAAGATGAACAGGAATAGCGAAAACCAATGAGAGACTAGCTGGAGGTGTCTGGACGGGCAAATTTAACTCTCATTTCCCACCAGGAAGAGGAATTAACCAAAGGCTCAGCGTGCCGTGCCGGAACCAGATTAGGGCCTGAAGCCATCCTGCGGTGTTGCGGCCAGCTCAAAAGAAAGCGAGTTGAAGAAAGGAGCTCAGGGGCACTGCAATTCACAAACCTGCAGAGTTATAAATGACAGCTATCATCCAAAAATATACTGAAGTAAGGCTGCCAAGAGGACTTGAAAGCGGGGCAGAATTGCAGGAATCCGATTTCAGGAGGTAGACTGGAATTGCATTGAAAGCATAGGAAAAGAGACAGAACGTCCACAATGATGCACTTGGCCAAAAAGGGCGTATGCGTTTTTTCCTGAATATATTCAGGAAAAAACGCATACGCCCTTTTTGGCCAACCAAGCAAGCTTGCAAAGGAAATCTGCACTACAATGAAGTCTCACTTCCCCCCGGTCAAAAGGGCCATCTGAAAAAAGTGTAAAATCCAGAAAGGCAGGACAGGCCATGGAGAACTGGGAGCCTTGTTATGCTGATGGGCGGGATGTAAATTGCCAACAGACACTCGGGAGAAGTGTATGGTGTTTCCTGAAATATCTAAAAAACAAAGCAACAGAGCCTAGGGCACTTCCACTTATGGTCCTATAGCTTAGGGAAATTAAAATCAAAAAGACACAGCCACCCCAAAGTTTGGGACGCCTCTGTTTACAAGAACCTCGTTTACCGTACAAGTTCAATATCACAGAAAGTGAAAAATGGATAAAGAACTTGTGGTACTTACGTACAATGCAGTATCACTCAGCAATGAAATCTATGTCATCAGGCCCGTAGCAGCATAATGAGTGGATTCAGGTACGATGATTCTACCTGAAATAAGTCACACAGAAAAAGAAACATCATAAGATATCACTAATACACGGAATGTAAACTTGGCTACACAGGAACTGAATTCCAAAACAGAACAGGGTCTCAAATTTAGAAAACCAACTTATGCTTGCTTAAGGGGAAAGGTGAGTTGGGGTGCTGCATAAAACCAGAGATTGAAATGAGCACAGATAAAGTTCCTTAAGCCAAATATGGAATAGACAAGAGCTACTCCTTGCTCAACGAAATGGACTCAACACCCCATATTAAACGCCTAAGAATGTACCTGACTAGTAAGTATCTTAAAACCTATGGATTGCTATGTCTCCGAAAGCGAATCAAGCATGTGTACAGGGGCATAAACGCAGCAGTGATAGGATTGGAGAGGTTCGGAGAGCAAATGAAGACCCTTTGAAGTCATATTGCATGGTACCCATTCCACGGATTTCAACTACCCAGGTTTAAGGTATTCTTCCTTCAGCTAAAACATGCATGTGGAACCTAGAGTATGATCAACCATGTGATCGGGAGATGTGTTCAAATATGTCTCAGTTTTCGTACCCTGGTACTCGGGTGCAACATTCCAGACGGTTTACTAACACTCTCCCCACTTGGAGAGTCAGCGCCTTTAACCTCCTGTTTGGCCCAGTTTGCAATTCCTGCGGAAGATGAACAGGAATAGCGAGAACCAATGAGAGACTAGCTGGAGGTGTCTGGACGGGCAAATTTAACTCTCATTTCCCACCAGGAAGAGGAATTAACCAAAGGCTCAGCGTGCCGTGCCGGAACCAGATTAGGGCCTGAAGCCATCCTGCGGTGTTGCGGCCAGCTCACAAGAAAGCGAGTTGAAGAAAGGAGCTCAGGGGCACTGCAATTCAAAAACCTGCAGAGTTATAAATGACAGCTATCGTCCAAAAATATACTGAAGTAAGGCTGCCAAGAGGACTTGAAAGAAGGGCAGAATTGTAGGAAACCGATTTCAGGAGGTAGACTGGAATTGCATTGAAAGCATAGGAAAAGAGGCAGAACGTCCACAATGATGCACTTGGCCAAAAAGGGCGTATGCGTTTTTTCCTGAATATATTCAGGAAAAAACGCATACGCCCTTTTTGGCCAACCAAGCAAGCTTGCAAAGGAAATCTGCACTACAATGAAGTCTCACTTCCCCCCGGTCAAAAGGGCCATCTGAAAAAAGTGTAAAATCCAGAAAGGCAGGACAGGCCATGGAGAACTGGGAGCCTTGTTATGCTGATGGGCGGGATGTAAATTGCCAACAGACACTCGGGAGAAGTGTATGGTGTTTCCTGAAATATCTAAAAAACAAAGCAACAGAGCCTAGGGCACTTCCACTTATGGTCCTATAGCTTAGGGAAATTAAAATCAAAAAGACACAGCCACCCCAAAGTTTGGGACGCCTCTGTTTACAAGAACCTCGTTTACCGTACAAGTTCAATATCACAGAAAGTGAAAAATGGATAAAGAACTTGTGGTACTTACGTACAATGCAGTATCGCTCAGCAATGAAATCTATGTCATCAGGCCCGTAGCAGCATAATGAGTGGATTCAGGTACGATGATTCTACCTGAAATAAGTCACACAGAAAAAGAAACATCATAAGATATCACTAATACACGGAATGTAAACTTGGCTACACAGGAACTGAATTCCAAAACAGAACAGGGTCTCAAATTTAGAAAACCAACTTATGCTTGCTTAAGGGGAAAGGTGAGTTGGGGTGCTGCATAAAACCAGAGATTGAAATGAGCACAGATAAAGTTCCTTAAGCCAAATATGGAATAGACAAGAGCTACTCCTTGCTCAACGAAATGGACTCAACACCGCATATTAAACGCCTAAGAATGTACCTGACTAGTAAGTATCTTAAAACCTATGGATTGCTATGTCTCCGAAAGAGAATCAAGCATGTGTACAGGGGCATAAACGCAGCAGTGATAGGATTGGAGAGGTTCGGTGAGCAAATGAAGACCCTTTGAAGTCATATTGCATGGTACCCATTCCACGGGTTTCAACTACCCAGGTTTAAGGTATTCTTCCTTCAGCTAAAACATGCATGTGGAACCTAGAGTATGATCAACCATGTGATCGTGAGACGTGTTCAAATATGTCTCAGTTTTCGTACCCTGGTACTCGGGTGCAACATTCCAGACGGTTTACTAACACTCTCCCCACTTGGAGAGTCAGTGCCTTTAACCTCCTGTTTGGCCCAGTTTGCAATTCCTGCGGAAGATGAACAGGAATAGCGAAAACCAATGAGAGACTAGCTGGAGGTGTCTGGACGGGCAAATTTAACTCTCATTTCCCACCAGGAAGAGGAATTAACCAAAGGCTCAGCGTGCCGTGCCGGAACCAGATTAGGGCCTGAAGCCATCCTGCGGTGTTGCGGCCAGCTCAAAAGAAAGCGAGTTGAAGAAAGGAGCTCAGGGGCACTGCAATTCACAAACCTGCAGAGTTATAAATGACAGCTATCATCCAAAAATATACTGAAGTAAGGCTGCCAAGAGGACTTGAAAGCGGGGCAGAATTGCAGGAATCCGATTTCAGGAGGTAGACTGGAATTGCATTGAAAGCATAGGAAAAGAGACAGAACGTCCACAATGATGCACTTGGCCAAAAAGGGCGTATGCGTTTTTTCCTGAATATATTCAGGAAAAAACGCATACGCCCTTTTTGGCCAACCAAGCAAGCTTGCAAAGGAAATCTGCACTACAATGAAGTCTCACTTCCCCCCGGTCAAAAGGGCCATCTGAAAAAAGTGTAAAATCCAGAAAGGCAGGACAGGCCATGGAGAACTGGGAGCCTTGTTATGCTGATGGGCGGGATGTAAATTGCCAACAGACACTCGGGAGAAGTTTATGGTGTTTCCTGAAGCATCTAAAAAACAAAGCAACAGAGCCTAGGGCACTTCCACTTATGGTCCTATAGCTTAGGGAAATTAAAATCAAAAAGACACAGCCACCCCAAAGTTTGGGACGCCTCTGTTTACAAGAACCTCGTTTACCGTACAAGTTCAATATCACAGAAAGTGAAAAATGGATAAAGAACTTGTGGTACTTACGTACAATGCAGTATCACTCAGCAATGAAATCTATGTCATCAGGCCCGTAGCAGCATAATGAGTGGATTCAGGTACGATGATTCTACCTGAAATAAGTCACACAGAAAAAGAAACATCATAAGATATCACTAATACACGGAATGTAAACTTGGCTACACAGGAACTGAATTCCAAAACAGAACAGGGTCTCAAATTTAGAAAACCAACTTATGCTTGCTTAAGGGGAAAGGTGAGTTGGGGTGCTGCATAAAACCAGAGATTGAAATGAGCACAGATAAAGTTCCTTAAGCCAAATATGGAATAGACAAGAGCTACTCCTTGCTCAACGAAATGGACTCAACACCGCATATTAAACGCCTAAGAATGTACCTGACTAGTAAGTATCTTAAAACCTATGGATTGCTATGTCTCCGAAAGAGAATCAAGCATGTGTACAGGGGCATAAACGCAGCAGTGATAGGATTGGAGAGGTTCGGTGAGCAAATGAAGACCCTTTGAAGTCATATTGCATGGTACCCATTCCACGGGTTTCAACTACCCAGGTTTAAGGTATTCTTCCTTCAGCTAAAACATGCATGTGGAACCTAGAGTATGATCAACCATGTGATCATGAGACGTGTTCAAATATGTCTCAGTTTTCGTACCCTGGTACTCGGGTGCAACATTCCAGACGGTTTACTAACACTCTCCCCACTTGGAGAGTCAGTGCCTTTAACCTCCTGTTTGGCCCAGTTTGCAATTCCTGCGGAAGATGAACAGGAATAGCGAAAACCAATGAGAGACTAGCTGGAGGTGTCTGGACGGGCAAATTTAACTCTCATTTCCCACCAGGAAGAGGAATTAACCAAAGGCTCAGCGTGCCGTGCCGGAACCAGATTAGGGCCTGAAGCCATCCTGCGGTGTTGCGGCCAGGTCACAAGAAAGCGAGTTGAAGAAAGGAGCTCAGGGGCACTGTAATTCACAAACCTGCAGAGTTATAAATGACAGCTATCATCCAAAAATATACTGAAGTAAGGCTGCCAAGAGGACTTGAAAGCGGGGCAGAATTGCAGGAATCCGATTTCAGGAGGTAGACTGGAATTGCATTGAAAGCATAGGAAAAGAGACAGAACGTCCACAATGATGCACTTGGCCAAAAAGGGCGTATGCGTTTTTTCCTGAATATATTCAGGAAAAAACACATACGCCCTTTTTGGCCAACCAAGCAAGCTTGCAAAGGAAATCTGCACTACAATGAAGTCTCACTTCCCCCCGGTCAAAAGGGCCATCTGAAAAAAGTGTAAAATCCAGAAAGGCAGGACAGGCCATGGAGAACTGGGAGCCTTGTTATGCTGATGGGCGGGATGTAAATTGCCAACAGACACTCGGGAGAAGTGTATGGTGTTTCCTGAAGCATCTAAAAAACAAAGCAACAGAGCCTAGGGCACTTCCACTTATGGTCCTATAGATTAGGGAAATTAAAATCAAAAAGACACAGCCACCCCAAAGTTTGGAACGCCTCTGTTTACAAGAACCTCGTTTACCGTACAAGGTCAATATCACAGAAAGTGAAAAATGGATAAAGAACTTGTGGTACTTACGTACAATGCAGTATCACTCAGCAATGAAATCTATGTCATCAGGCCCGTAGCAGCATAATGAGTGGATTCAGGTACGATGATTCTAACTGAAATAAGTCACACAGAAAAAGAAACATCATAAGATATCACTAATACACGGAATGTAAACTTGGCTACACAGGAACTGAATTCCAAAACAGAACAGGGTCTCAAATTTAGAAAACCAACTTATGCTTGCTTAAGGGGAAAGGTGAGTTGGGGTGCTGCATAAAACCAGAGATTGAAATGAGCACAGATAAAGTTCCTTAAGCCAAATATGGAATAGACAAGAGCTACTCCTTGCTCAACGAAATGGACTCAACACCGCATATTAAACGCCTAAGAATGTACCTGACTAGTAAGTATCTTAAAACCTATGGATTGCTATGTCTCCGAAAGAGAATCAAGCATGTGTACAGGGGCATAAATGCAGCAGTGATAGGATTGGAGAGGTTCGGTGAGCAAATGAAGACCCTTTGAAGTCATATTGCATGGTACCCATTCCACGGGTTTCAACTACCCAGGTTTAAGGTATTCTTCCTTCAGCTAAAACATGCATGTGGAACCTAGAGTATGATCAACCATGTGATCGTGAGACGTGTTCAAATATGTCTCAGTTTTCGTACCCTGGTACTCGGGTGCAACATTCCAGACGGTTTACTAACACTCTCCCCACTTGGAGAGTCAGTGCCTTTAACCTCCTGTTTGGCCCAGTTTGCAATTCCTGCGGAAGATGAACAGGAATAGCGAAAACCAATGAGAGACTAGCTGGAGGTGTCTGGACGGGCAAATTTAACTCTCATTTCCCACCAGGAAGAGGAATTAACCAAAGGCTCAGCGTGCCGTGCCGGAACCAGATTAGGGCCTGAAGCCATCCTGCGGTGTTGCGGCCAGGTCACAAGAAAGCGAGTTGAAGAAAGGAGCTCAGGGGCACTGTAATTCACAAACCTGCAGAGTTATAAATGACAGCTATCATCCAAAAATATACTGAAGTAAGGCTGCCAAGAGGACTTGAAAGCGGGGCAGAATTGCAGGAATCCGATTTCAGGAGGTAGACTGGAATTGCATTGAAAGCATAGGAAAAGAGACAGAACGTCCACAATGATGCACTTGGCCAAAAAGGGCGTATGCGTTTTTTCCTGAATATATTCAGGAAAAAACGCATACGCCCTTTTTGGCCAACCAAGCAAGCTTGCAAAGGAAATCTGCACTACAATGAAGTCTCACTTCCCCCCGGTCAAAAGGGCCATCTGAAAAAAGTGTAAAATCCAGAAAGGCAGGACAGGCCATGGAGAACTGGGAGCCTTGTTATGCTGATGGGCGGGATGTAAATTGCCAACAGACACTCGGGAGAAGTTTATGGTGTTTCCTGAAGCATCTAAAAAACAAAGCAACAGAGCCTAGGGCACTTCCACTTATGGTCCTATAGATTAGGGAAATTAAAATCAAAAAGACACAGCCACCCCAAAGTTTGGAACGCCTCTGTTTACAAGAACCTCGTTTACTGTACAAGGTCAATATCACAGAAAGTGAAAAATGGATAAAGAACTTGTGGTACTTACGTACAATGCAGTATCACTCAGCAATGAAATCTATGTCATCAGGCCCGTAGCAGCATAATGAGTGGATTCAGGTACGATGATTCTAACTGAAATAAGTCACACAGAAAAAGAAACATCATAAGATATCACTAATACACGGAATGTAAACTTGGCTACACAGGAACTGAATTCCAAAACAGAACAGGGTCTCAAATTTAGAAAACCAACTTATGCTTGCTTAAGGGGAAAGGTGAGTTGGGGTGCTGCATAAAACCAGAGATTGAAATGAGCACAGATAAAGTTCCTTAAGCCAAATATGGAATAGACAAGAGCTACTCCTTGCTCAACGAAATGGACTCAACACCGCATATTAAACGCCTAAGAATGTACCTGACTAGTAAGTATCTTAAAACCTATGGATTGCTATGTCTCCGAAAGAGAATCAAGCATGTGTACAGGGGCATAAACGCAGCAGTGATAGGATTGGAGAGGTTCGGTGAGCAAATGAAGACCCTTTGAAGTCATATTGCATGGTACCCATTCCACGGGTTTCAACTACCCAGGTTTAAGGTATTCTTCCTTCAGCTAAAACATGCATGTGGAACCTAGAGTATGATCAACCATGTGATCGTGAGACGTGTTCAAATATGTCTCAGTTTTCGTACCCTGGTACTCGGGTGCAACATTCCAGACGGTTTACTAACACTCTCCCCACTTGGAGAGTCAGTGCCTTTAACCTCCTGTTTGGCCCAGTTTGCAATTCCTGCGGAAGATGAACAGGAATAGCGAAAACCAATGAGAGACTAGCTGGAGGTGTCTGGACGGGCAAATTTAACTCTCATTTCCCACCAGGAAGAGGAATTAACCAAAGGCTCAGCGTGCCGTGCCGGAACCAGATTAGGGCCTGAAGCCATCCTGCGGTGTTGCGGCCAGGTCACAAGAAAGCGAGTTGAAGAAAGGAGCTCAGGGGCACTGTAATTCACAAACCTGCAGAGTTATAAATGACAGCTATCATCCAAAAATATACTGAAGTAAGGCTGCCAAGAGGACTTGAAAGCGGGGCAGAATTGCAGGAATCCGATTTCAGGAGGTAGACTGGAATTGCATTGAAAGCATAGGAAAAGAGACAGAACGTCCACAATGATGCACTTGGCCAAAAAGGGCGTATGCGTTTTTTCCTGAATATATTCAGGAAAAAACGCATACGCCCTTTTTGGCCAACCAAGCAAGCTTGCAAAGGAAATCTGCACTACAATGAAGTCTCACTTCCCCCCGGTCAAAAGGGCCATCTGAAAAAAGTGTAAAATCCAGAAAGGCAGGACAGGCCATGGAGAACTGGGAGCCTTGTTATGCTGATGGGCGGGATGTAAATTGCCAACAGACACTCGGGAGAAGTTTATGGTGTTTCCTGAAGCATCTAAAAAACAAAGCAACAGAGCCTAGGGCACTTCCACTTATGGTCCTATAGATTAGGGAAATTAAAATCAAAAAGACACAGCCACCCCAAAGTTTGGAACGCCTCTGTTTACAAGAACCTCGTTTACTGTACAAGGTCAATATCACAGAAAGTGAAAAATGGATAAAGAACTTGTGGTACTTACGTACAATGCAGTATCACTCAGCAATGAAATCTATGTCATCAGGCCCGTAGCAGCATAATGAGTGGATTCAGGTACGATGATTCTAACTGAAATAAGTCACACAGAAAAAGAAACATCATAAGATGTCACTAATACACGGAATGTAAACTTGGCTACACAGGAACTGAATTACAGAACAGAACAGGGTCTCAAATTTAGAAAACCAACTTATGCTTGCTTAAGGGTAAAAGTGAGTTGGGGTGCTGCATAAAACCAGAGATTGAAGTGAGCACAGATAAAGTAACTTAAGCCAAATATGGAATAGACAAGAGCTACTCCTTGCTCAACGAAATGAACTCAACACCCCATATTAAACGCCTAAGAATGTACCTGACTAGTAAGTATCTTAAAACCTATGGATTGCTATGTCTCCGAAAGAGAATCAAGCATGTGTACAGGGGCATAAACGCAGCAGTGATAGGATTGGAGAGGTTCGGTGAGCAAATGAAGACCCTTTGAAGTCATATTGCATGGTACCCATTCCACGGGTCTCAACTCTCCAGGTTTAAGGTATTCTTCTTTCAGCTAAAACATGCATGTGGAACCCAGAGTATGATCAACAATGTGAACGGGAGACGTGTTCAAATATGTCTCAGTTTTCCTCCCCTGGTACTCGGGTGCAACATTCCAGACACTTTACTAACACTCTCCCCACTTGGAGAGTCAGCGCCTTTAACCTCCTGTTTGGCCCAGTTTGCAATTTCTGCGGAAGATGAACAGGAATAGCGAGAACCAATGAGAGACTAGCTGGAGGTGTCTGGACGGGCAAATTTAACTCTCATTTCCCACCAGGAAGAGGAATTAACCAAAGGCTCAGCGTGCCGTGCCGGAACCAGATTAGGGCCTGAAGCCATCCTGTGGTGTTGCGGCCAGCTCACAAGAAAGCGAGTTGAAGAAAGGAGCTCAGGGGCACTGTAATTCACAAACCTGCAGAGTTATAAATGACAGCTATCGTCCAAAAATATACTGAAGTAAGGCTGCCAAGAGGACTTGAAAGGGGGGCAGAATTGCAGGAAACCGATTTCAGGAGGTAGACTGGAATTGCATTGAAAGCATAGGAAAAGAGGCAGAACGTCCACAATGATGCACTTGGCCAAAAAGGGCGTATGCATTTTTTCCTGAATATATTCAGGAAAAAACGCATACGCCCTTTTTGGCCAACCAAGCAAGCTTGCAAAGGAAATCTGCACTACGATGAAGTCTCACTTCCCCCCAGTCAAAAGGGCCATCTGAAAAAAGTGTAAAATCCAGAAAGGCAGGACAGGCCATGGAGAACTGGGAGCCTTGTTATGCTGATGGGCGGGATGTAAATTGCCAACAGACACTTGGGAGAAGTTTATGGTGTTTCCTGAAACATCTAAAAAACAAAGCAACAGAGCCTAGGGCACTTCCACTTATGGTCCTATAGCTTAGGGAAATTAAAATCAAAAAGACACAGCCACCCCATAGTTTGGGACGGCTCGGTTTACAAGAACCTCGTTTACAGTACAAGTTCAACATCGCAGAAAGTGAAAAATGGATAAAGAAGTTGTGGTATTTACTTACAAAGCAATATCACTCAGCAATGAAATCTATGTCATCAGGCCCTTAGCAGCACAATGAGTGGATTCAGGTATGATGATTCTAACTGAAATAAGTCACACAGAAAAAGAAACATCATAAGATATCAGTAATACACGGAATGTAAACTTGGCTACACAGGAACTGAATTCCAAAACAGAACAGGGTCTCAAATTTAGAAAACCAACTTATGCTTGCTTAAGGGGAAAGGTGAGTTGGGGTGCTGCATAAAACCAGAGATTGAAATGAGCACAGATAAAGTTCCTTAAGCCAAATATGGAATAGACAAGAGCTACTCCTTGCTCAACGAAATGGACTCAACACCCCATATTAAACGCCTAAGAATGTACCTGACTAGTAAGTATCTTAAAACCTATGGATTGCTATGTCTCCGAAAGAGAATCAAGCGTGTGTACAGGGGCATAAACGCAGCAGTGATAGGATTGGAGAGGTTCGGTGAGCAAATGAAGACCCTTTGAAGTCATATTGCATGGTACCCATTCCACGGGTCTCAACTCTCCAGGTTTAAGGTATTCTTCCTTCAGCTAAACATGCATGTGGAACCTAGAGTATGATCAACCATGTGATCGTGAGACGTGTTCAAATATGTCTCAGTTTTCGTACCCTGGTACTCGGGTGCAACATTCCAGACGGTTTACTAACACTCTCCCCACTTGGAGAGTCAGTGCCTTTAACCTCCTGTTTGGCCCAGTTTGCAATTCCTGCGGAAGATGAACAGGAATAGCGAAAACCAATGAGAGACTAGCTGGAGGTGTCTGGACGGGCAAATTTAACTCTCATTTCCCACCAGGAAGAGGAATTAACCAAAGGCTCAGCGTGCCGTGCCGGAACCAGATTAGGGCCTGAAGCCATCCTGCGGTGTTGCGGCCAGGTCACAAGAAAGCGAGTTGAAGAAAGGAGCTCAGGGGCACTGTAATTCACAAACCTGCAGAGTTATAAATGACAGCTATCATCCAAAAATATACTGAAGTAAGGCTGCCAAGAGGACTTGAAAGCGGGGCAGAATTGCAGGAATCCGATTTCAGGAGGTAGACTGGAATTGCATTGAAAGCATAGGAAAAGAGACAGAACGTCCACAATGATGCACTTGGCCAAAAAGGGCGTATGCGTTTTTTCCTGAATATATTCAGGAAAAAACGCATACGCCCTTTTTGGCCAACCAAGCAAGCTTGCAAAGGAAATCTGCACTACAATGAAGTCTCACTTCCCCCCGGTCAAAAGGGCCATCTGAAAAAAGTGTAAAATCCAGAAAGGCAGGACAGGCCATGGAGAACTGGGAGCCTTGTTATGCTGATGGGCGGGATGTAAATTGCCAACAGACACTTGGGAGAAGTTTATGGTGTTTCCTGAAACATCTAAAAAACAAAGCAACAGAGCCTAGGGCACTTCCACTTATGGTCCTATAGCTTAGGGAAATTAAAATCAAAAAGACACAGCCACCCCATAGTTTGGGACGGCTCGGTTTACAAGAACCTCGTTTACAGTACAAGTTCAACATCGCAGAAAGTGAAAAATGGATAAAGAAGTTGTGGTATTTACTTACAAAGCAATATCACTCAGCAATGAAATCTATGTCATCAGGCCCTTAGCAGCACAATGAGTGGATTCAGGTATGATGATTCTAACTGAAATAAGTCACACAGAAAAAGAAACATCATAAGATATCAGTAATACACGGAATGTAAACTTGGCTACACAGGAACTGAATTCCAAAACAGAACAGGGTCTCAAATTTAGAAAACCAACTTATGCTTGCTTAAGGGGAAAGGTGAGTTGGGGTGCTGCATAAAACCAGAGATTGAAATGAGCACAGATAAAGTTCCTTAAGCCAAATATGGAATAGACAAGAGCTACTCCTTGCTCAACGAAATGGACTCAACACCCCATATTAAACGCCTAAGAATGTACCTGACTAGTAAGTATCTTAAAACCTATGGATTGCTATGTCTCCGAAAGAGAATCAAGCGTGTGTACAGGGGCATAAACGCAGCAGTGATAGGATTGGAGAGGTTCGGTGAGCAAATGAAGACCCTTTGAAGTCATATTGCATGGTACCCATTCCACGGGTCTCAACTCTCCAGGTTTAAGGTATTCTTCCTTCAGCTAAACATGCATGTGGAACCTAGAGTATGATCAACCATGTGATCGTGAGACGTGTTCAAATATGTCTCAGTTTTCGTACCCTGGTACTCGGGTGCAACATTCCAGACGGTTTACTAACACTCTCCCCACTTGGAGAGTCAGTGCCTTTAACCTCCTGTTTGGCCCAGTTTGCAATTCCTGCGGAAGATGAACAGGAATAGCGAAAACCAATGAGAGACTAGCTGGAGGTGTCTGGACGGGCAAATTTAACTCTCATTTCCCACCAGGAAGAGGAATTAACCAAAGGCTCAGCGTGCCGTGCCGGAACCAGATTAGGGCCTGAAGCCATCCTGCGGTGTTGCGGCCAGGTCACAAGAAAGCGAGTTGAAGAAAGGAGCTCAGGGGCACTGTAATTCACAAACCTGCAGAGTTATAAATGACAGCTATCATCCAAAAATATACTGAAGTAAGGCTGCCAAGAGGACTTGAAAGCGGGGCAGAATTGCAGGAATCCGATTTCAGGAGGTAGACTGGAATTGCATTGAAAGCATAGGAAAAGAGACAGAACGTCCACAATGATGCACTTGGCCAAAAAGGGCGTATGCGTTTTTTCCTGAATATATTCAGGAAAAAACGCATACGCCCTTTTTGGCCAACCAAGCAAGCTTGCAAAGGAAATCTGCACTACAATGAAGTCTCACTTCCCCCCGGTCAAAAGGGCCATCTGAAAAAAGTGTAAAATCCAGAAAGGCAGGACAGGCCATGGAGAACTGGGAGCCTTGTTATGCTGATGGGCGGGATGTAAGTTGCCAACAGACACTCGGGAGAAGTGTATGGTGTTTCCTGAAATATCTAAAAAACAAAGCAACAGAGCCTAGGGCACTTCCACTTATGGTCCTATAGCTTAGGGAAATTAAAATCAAAAAGACACAGCCACCCCAAAGTTTGGGACGCCTCTGTTTACAAGAACCTCGTTTACCGTACAAGTTCAATATCACAGAAAGTGAAAAATGGATAAAGAACTTGTGGTACTTACGTACAATGCAGTATCACTCAGCAATGAAATCTATGTCATCAGGCCCGTAGCAGCATAATGAGTGGATTCAGGTACGATGATTCTACCTGAAATAAGTCACACAGAAAAAGAAACATCATAAGATATCACTAATACACGGAATGTAAACTTGGCTACACAGGAACTGAATTCCAAAACAGAACAGGGTCTCAAATTTAGAAAACCAACTTATGCTTGCTTAAGGGGAAAGGTGAGTTGGGGTGCTGCATAAAACCAGAGATTGAAATGAGCACAGATAAAGTTCCTTAAGCCAAATATGGAATAGACAAGAGCTACTCCTTGCTCAACGAAATGGACTCAACACCGCATATTAAACGCCTAAGAATGTACCTGACTAGTAAGTATCTTAAAACCTATGGATTGCTATGTCTCCGAAAGAGAATCAAGCATGTGTACAGGGGCATAAACGCAGCAGTGATAGGATTGGAGAGTTTCGGTGAGCAAATGAAGACCCTTTGAAGTCATATTGCATGGTACCCATTCCACGGGTTTCAACTACCCAGGTTTAAGGTATTCTTCCTTCAGCTAAAACATGCATGTGGAACCTAGAGTATGATCAACCATGTGATCGGGAGACGTGTTCAAATATGTCTCAGTTTTCGTACCCTGGTACTCGGGTGCAACATTCCAGACGGTTTACTAACACTCTCCCCACTTGGAGAGTCAGTGCCTTTAACCTCCTGTTTGGCCCAGTTTGCAATTCCTGCGGAAGATGAACAGGAATAGCGAAAACCAATGAGAGACTAGCTGGAGGTGTCTGGACGGGCAAATTTAACTCTCATTTCCCACCAGGAAGAGGAATTAACCAAAGGCTCAGCGTGCCGTGCCGGAACCAGATTAGGGCCTGAAGCCATCCTGCGGTGTTGCGGCCAGGTCACAAGAAAGCGAGTTGAAGAAAGGAGCTCAGGGGCACTGTAATTCACAAACCTGCAGAGTTATAAATGACAGCTATCATCCAAAAATATACTGAAGTAAGGCTGCCAAGAGGACTTGAAAGCGGGGCAGAATTGCAGGAATCCGATTTCAGGAGGTAGACTGGAATTGCATTGAAAGCATAGGAAAAGAGACAGAACGTCCACAATGATGCACTTGGCCAAAAAGGGCGTATGCGTTTTTTCCTGAATATATTCAGGAAAAAACGCATACGCCCTTTTTGGCCAACCAAGCAAGCTTGCAAAGGAAATCTGCACTACAATGAAGTCTCACTTCCCCCCCGGTCAAAAGGGCCATCTGAAAAAAGTGTAAAATCCAGAAAGGCAGGACAGGCCATGGAGAACTGGGAGCCTTGTTATGCTGATGGGCGGGATGTAAATTGCCAACAGACACTCGGGAGAAGTGTATGGTGTTTCCTGAAGCATCTAAAAAACAAAGCAACAGAGCCTAGGGCACTTCCACTTATGGTCCTATAGATTAGGGAAATTAAAATCAAAAAGTCACAGCCACCCCAAAGTTTGGAACGCCTCTGTTTACAAGAACCTCGTTTACTGTACAAGTTCAATATCACAGAAAGTGAAAAATGGATAAAGAACTTGTGGTACTTACGTACAATGCAGTATCACTCAGCAATGAAATCTATGTCATCAGGCCCGTAGCAGCATAATGAGTGGATTCAGGTACGATGATTCTAACTGAAATAAGTCACACAGAAAAAGAAACATCATAAGATGTCACTAATACACGGAATGTAAACTTGGCTACACAGGAACTGAATTACAGAACAGAACAGGGTCTCAAATTTAGAAAACCAACTTATGCTTGCTTAAGGGTAAAAGTGAGTTGGGGTGCTGCATAAAACCAGAGATTGAAGTGAGCACAGATAAAGTAACTTAAGCCAAATATGGAATAGACAAGAGCTACTCCTTGCTCAACGAAATGAACTCAACACCCCATATTAGACGCCTAAGAATGTACCTGACTAGTAAGTATCTTAAAACCTATGGATTGCTATGTCTCCGAAAGAGAATCAAGCATGTGTACAGGGGCATAAACGCAGCAGTGATAGGATTGGAGAGGTTCGGTGAGCAAATGAAGACCCTTTGAAGTCATATTGCATGGTACCCATTCCACGGGTCTCAACTCTCCAGGTTTAAGGTATTCTTCTTTCAGCTAAAACATGCATGTGGAACCCAGAGTATGATCAACAATGTGAACGGGAGACGTGTTCAAATATGTCTCAGTTTTCCTCCCCTGGTACTCGGGTGCAACATTCCAGACACTTTACTAACACTCTCCCCACTTGGAGAGTCAGCGCCTTTAACCTCCTGTTTGGCCCAGTTTGCAATTTCTGCGGAAGATGAACAGGAATAGCGAAAACCAATGAGAGACTAGCTGGAGGTGTCTGGACGGGCAAATTTAACTCTCATTTCCCACCAGGAAGAGGAATTAAACAAAGGCTCAGCGTGCCGTGTCGGAACCAGATTAGAGCCTGAAGCCATCCTGCGGTGTTGCGGCCAGCTCACAAGAAAGCGAGTTGAAGAAAGGAGCTCAGGGGCACTGTAATTCACAAACCTGCAGAGTTATAAATGACAGCTATCGTCCAAAAATATACTGAAGTAAGGCTGCCAAGAGGACTTGAAAGCGGGGCAGAATTGCAGGAAACCGATTTCAGGAGGTAGACTGGAATTGCATTGAAAGCATAGGAAAAGAGACAGAACGTCCACAATGATGCACTTGGCCAAAAAGGGCGTATGCGTTTTTTCCTGAATATATTCAGGAAAAAACGCATACGCCCTTTTTGGCCAACCAAGCAAGCTTGCAAAGGAAATCTGCACTACAATGAAGTGTCACTTCCCCCCGGTCAAAAGGGCCATCTGAAAAAAGTGTAAAATCCAGAAAGGCAGGACAGGCCATGGAGAACTGGGAGCCTTGTTATGCTGATGGGCGGGATGTAAATTGCCAACAGACACTCGGGAGAAGTGTATGGTGTTTCCTGAAACATCTAAAAAACAAAGCAACAGAGCCTAGGGCACTTCCACTTATGGTCCTATAGCTTAGGGAAATTAAAATCAAAAAGACACAGCCACCCCAAAGGTTGGGATGGCTCTGTTTACAAGAACATCGTTTACAGTACAAGTTCAACATCGCAGAAAGTGAAAAAAGGATAAAGAAGTTGTGGTATTTACTTACAAAGGAATATCACTCAGCAATGAAATCTATGTCATCAGGCCCTTAGCAACACAATGAGTGGATTCAGGTATGATGATTCTAACTGAAATAAGTCACACAGAAAAAGAAACATCATAAGATATCAGTAATACACGGAATGTAAACTTGGCTACACAGGAACTGAATTACAGAACAGAACAGGGTCTCAAATTTAGAAAACCAACTTATGCTTGCTTAAGGGGAAAGGTGAGTTGGTGTGCTGCATAAAACCAGAGATTGAAATGAGCACAGATAAAGTTCCTTAAGCCAAATATGGAATAGACAAGAGCTACTCCTTGCTCAACGAAATGGACTCAACACCCCATATTAAACGCCTAAGAATGTACCTGGCTAGTAAGTATCTTAAAACCTATGGATTGCTATGTCTCCAAAAGAGAATCAAGCGTGTGTACAGGGGCATAAACGCAGCAGTGATAGGATTGGAGAGGTTCGGTGAGCAAATGAAGACCCTTTGAAGTCATATTGCATGGTACCCATTCCACGGGTTTCAACTACCCAGGTTTAAGGTATTCTTCCTTCAGCTAAAACATGCATGTGGAACCCAGAGTATGATCAACCATGTAAACGGGAGACGTGTTCAAATATGTCTCAGTTTTCGTACGCTGGTACTCGGGTGCAACATTCCAGACGCTTTACTAACACTCTCCCGACTTGGAGAGTCAGTCCCTTTAACCTCCTGTTTGGCCCAGTTTGCAATTTCTGTGGAAGATGAACAGGAATAGCGAGAACCAATGAGAGACTAGCTGGAGGTGTCTGGACGGGTAAATTTAACTCTCATTTCCCACCAGGAAGAGGAATTAACCAAAGGCTCAGCGTGCCGTGCCGGAACCAGATTAGGGCCTGAAGCCATCCTGTGGTGTTGCGGCCAGGTCACAAGAAAGCGAGTTGAAGAAAGGAGCTCAGGGGCACTGTAATTCACAAACCTGCAGAGTTATAAATGACAACTATCGTCCAAAAATATACTGAAGTAAGGCTGCCAAGAGGATTTGAAAGCGGGGCAGAATTGCAGGAAACCGATTTCAGGAGGTAGACTGGAATTGCATTGAAAGCATAGGAAAAGAGGTAGAACGTCCTCAATGTGGCACTTGGCCAAAAAGGGCATATGCGTTTTTTCCTGAATATATTCAGGAAAAAACGCATACGCCCTTTTTGCACAACCAAGCAAGCTTCCAAAGGAAATCTGCACTAAAATGAAGTCTCACTTCCCCCCGGTAAAAGGGCCATCTGAAAAAAGTGTAAAATCCAGAAAGGCAGGACAGGCCATGGAGAACTGGGAGCCTTGTTATGCTGATGGGCGGGATGTAAATTGCCAACAGACACTTGGGAGAAGTGTATGGTGTTTCCTGAAACATCTAAAAAACAAAGCAACAGAGCCTAGGGCACTTCCACTTATGGTCCTATAGCTTAGGGAAATTAAAATCAAAAAGACACAGCCACCCCAAAGTTTGGGACGCCTCTGTTTACAAGAACCTCGTTTACCGTACAAGTTCAATATCACAGAAAGTGAAAAATGGATAAAGAACTTGTGGTACTTACGTACAATGCAGTATCACTCAGCAATGAAATCTATGTCATCAGGCCCGTAGCAGCATAATGAGTGGATTCAGGTACGATGATTCTAACTGAAATAAGTCACACAGAAAAAGAAACATCATAAGATGTCACTAATACACGGAATGTAAACTTGGCTACACAGGAACTGAATTACAGAACAGAACAGGGTCTCAAATTTAGAAAACCAACTTATGCTTGCTTAAGGGTAAAAGTGAGTTGGGGTGCTGCATAAAACCAGAGATTGAAATGAGCACAGATAAAGTTCCTTAAGCCAAATATGGAATAGACAAGAGCTACTCCTTGCTCAACGAAATGGACTCAACACCGCATATTAAACGCCTAAGAATGTACCTGACTAGTAAGTATCTTAAAACCTATGGATTGCTATGTCTCCGAAAGAGAATCAAGCATGTGTACAGGGGCATAAACGCAGCAGTGATAGGATTGGAGAGGTTCGGTGAGCAAATGAAGACCCTTTGAAGTCATATTGCATGGTACCCATTCCACGGGTCTCAACTCTCCAGGTTTAAGGTATTCTTCCTTCAGCTAAAACATGCATGTGGAACCCAGAGTATGATCAACCATGTGAACGGGAGACGTGTTCAAATATGTCTCAGTTTTCCTCCCCTGGTACTCGGGTGCAACATTCCAGACGCTTTACTAACACTCTCCCCACTTGGAGAGTCAGCGCCTTTAACCTCCTGTTTGGCCCAGTTTGCAAATTCAGCGGAAGATGAACAGGAATAGCGAGAACCAATGAGAGACTAGCTGGAGGTGTCTGGACGGGCAAATTTAACTCTCATTTCCCACCAGGAAGAGGAATTAAACAAAGGCTCAGCGTGCCATGTCGGAACCAGATTAGAGCCTGAAGCCATCCTGCGGTGTTGCGGCCAGCTCACAAGAAAGCGAGTTGAAGAAAGGAGCTCAGGGGCACTGTAATTCACAAACCTGCAGAGTTATAAATGACAGCTATCGTCCAAAAATATACTGAAGTAAGGCTGCCAAGAGGACTTGAAAGCGGGGCAGAATTGCAGGAAACCGATTTCAGGAGGTAGACTGGAATTGCATTGAAAGCATAGGAAAAGAGACAGAACGTCCACAATGATGCACTTGGCCAAAAAGGGCGTATGCGTTTTTTCCTGAATATATTCAGGAAAAAACGCATACGCCCTTTTTGGCCAACCAAGCAAGCTTGCAAAGGAAATCTGCACTACAATGAAGTCTCACTTCCCCCCGGTCAAAAGGGCCATCTGAAAAAAGTGTAAAATCCAGAAAGGCAGGACAGGCCATGGAGAACTGGGAGCCTTGTTATGCTGATGGGCGGGATGTAAATTGCCAACAGACACTCGGGAGAAGTGTATGGTGTTTCCTGAAACACCTAAAAAACAAAGCAACAGAGCCTAGGGCACTTCCACTTATGGTCCTATAGCTTAGGGAAATTAAAATCAAAAAGACACAGCCACCCCAAAGTTTCGGACGCCTCTGTTTACAAGAACCTCGTTTACCGTACAAGTTCAACATCGCAGAAAGTGAAAAATGGATAAAGAAGTTGTGGTATTTACTTACAAAGCAATATCACTCAGCAATGAAATCTATGTCATCAGGCCCTTAGCAGCACAATGAGTGGATTCAGGTACGATGATTCTAACTGAAATAAGTCACACAGAAAAACAAACATCATAAGATATCAGTAATACACGGAATGTAAACTTGGCTACACAGGAACTGATTTACAGAACAGAACAGGGTCTCAAATTTAGAAAACCAACTTATGCTTGCTTAAGGGGAAAGGTGAGTTGGGGTGCTGCATAAAACCAGAGATTGAAATGAACACAGATAAAGTTCGTTAAGCCAAATATGGAATAGACAAGAGCTACTCCTTGCTCAACGAAATGGACTCAACACCGCATATTAAACGCCTAAGAATGTACCTGACTAGTAAGTATCTTAAAACCTATGGATTGCTATGTCTCCAAAAGAGAATCAAGCATGTGTACAGGGGCATAAACGCAGCAGTGATAGGATTAGAGAGGTTCGGTGAGCAAATGAAAACCCATTGAAGGCATATTGCATGGTACCCATTCCACGGTTTTCAACTATCCAGGTTTAAGGTATTCTTCCGTCAGCTAAAACATGCATGTGGAACCCAGAGTATGATCAACCGTGTGAACGGGAGACATGTTCAAGTGTCTCAGTTTTCCTCCCCTGGTACTCGGGTGCAACATTCCAGACGCTTTACTAACACTCTTCCCACTTGGAGAGTCAGCGCCTTTAACTTCCTGTTTGGCCCAGTTTGCAATTTCTGCGGAAGATGAACAGGAATAGGGAGAACCAATGAGAGACTAGCTGGAGGTGTCTGGACGGGCAAATTTAACTCTCATTTCCCACCAGGAAGAGGAAATAACCAAATGCTCAGCGTGCTGTGCTGGAACCAGATTAGGGCCTGAAGCCATCCTGCGGTGCTGCGGCCAGCTCAAAAGAAAGCGAGTTGAAGAAAGGAGCTCAGGGGCACTGTAATTCACAAACCTGCAGAGTTATAAATGACAGCTATCGTCCAAAAATATACTGAAGTAAGGCTGCCAAGAGGACTTGAAAGTGGGGCAGAATTGCAGGAAACCGATTTCAGGAGGTAGACTGGAATTGCATTGAAAGCATAGGAAAAGAGGCAGAACGTCCACAATGATGCACTTGGCCAAAAAGGGCGTATGCGTTTTTTCCTGAATATATTCAGGAAAAAACGCATACGCCCTTTTTGGCCAACCAAGCAAGCTTGCAAAGGAAATCTGCACTACAATGAAGTGTCACTTCCCCCCGGTCAAAAGGGCCATCTGAAAAAAGTGTAAAATCCAGAAAGGCAGGACAGGCCATGGAGAACTGGGAGCCTTGTTATGCTGATGGGTAGGATGTAAATTGCCAACAGCCACTTGGGAGAAGTGTGTGGTGTTTCCTGAAACATCTAAAAAACAAAGCAACAGAGCCTAGGGCACTTCCACTTATGGTCCTGTAGCTTAGGGAAATTAAAATCAAAAAGACACAGCCACCCCAAAGTTTGGGACGCCTCTGTTTACAAGAACCTCGTTTACCGTACAAGTTCAATATTGCAGAAAGTGAAAAATGGATAAAGAAGTTGTGGTACTTACGTACAATGCAATATCACTCAGCAATGAAATCTATGTCATCAGGCCCATAGCAGCATAATGAGTGGATTCAGGTATGATGATTCTAACTGAAATAAGTCACACAGAAAATGAAACATCATGAGATATCACTAATACACGGAATGTAAACTTGGCTACACAGAAACTGAATTACATAATAGAACAGGGACTCAAATTTAGAAAACCATCTTATGCTTGCTTAAGGGGAAAGGTGAGTTGGGGTGCTGCATAAAAGCAGAGTTTGAAATTAGCACAGATACTGTTCCATAAGCCAAATATGGAATAGACAAGACCTACCCCTTGCTCAACGTAATGGATTCAGCAATGAGGTATCACCTCACACCTGGTAGAATAGGCATCATAGAAAATCTACAAACAAAAAATGCTGGAAAGGGTGTGGAGAAAAGGAACCCTCTTCCACTATTGTTGGGAATATAAATTGATACAGTCATTATGGAGAACAATATGGAATTTCTTAAGAAACTAACAATAGAATTCCCATATGATACAGCAATCCCAGTACTGGACATATACCCAGACAAATCCATAAATCAAAAAGAGACATTCACCGCAATGTTCATTGCATCACTATTTACAATATCGAGGTAATGGAAGCAACCTAAATGCCCACAGACAGACGAATGCATAAAGCCGTGGTACATATATAAAATGGAATATTACTAAGCCATGAAAAGGAATGAAATTGGGTCATTTGTAGAGACGTCGATGGATCCAGAGACTGTCATACAGAGTGAAGTAAGTCAGAAAGAGAAAAACAAATCTTGTATATTCATGCATATATGTGGAACCTAGAAAAACTGTACAGATTAACCATTTTGCAAGGCATAAATAGAGCAACAGATGTAGACAACAAACGTATGGACAACAAGGGGGGAAAGCTGTTGGGGGGGTGGTGGTGGGAGGAGTTGAGAGACTGGGATTGGCATGTATACATTTATATGTATAAAATAGATAACCAATAAGAACCTGCTGTATAAAAATATAAAATAAAATTCAAAATTAAAAAGAAATAAAATTTAAAAAATAAAACAGAAAAAACAATTATTCCCTGCACATACATGTATTTATATGAATAATTTATTTCCATGCTTATATCTGTAAATACAAAAAAGAGGAATAAAATCTACCTTGAACCAAAAACGAAAAAGAGAAAAAAAACACAGAACCCACCAGTTACACAGAAGAAAACCGTATCAGGGCACTTGCTCCAGTTGTAAACAATTCTGAAGTTGGTCAGTGGTGGGGAATCGTCTCCCATTCAGCCAGCAGCCCCCACGCAACAAGCGTCCTCATTGCAAAGCTGGGGCACCGTGCCAGGGCATCTGTGAGTAAACGTGAGCTGAGCCCCAGGCCAGTTGCTGCTGAACTATTCCCACCCGTCCCAGGTAAAACACCTGAATATATACAAGGACTTGAAAGCCTAGAGGAAGGGCCATGGAGCCACACGAGTGACAGCATGCCGGCCGACTTGGTGCCTGCAGGCCAGCCAGGATGGTCCTGGCCCTGGGTGCTCTTCTGGAAGATTTCCATTTCCCTGCCTGAGATACCCGTCCTGTCCCTGCCCCCACTGCTTTTTTCCTTCCTCACCTCTGCCCAGGGAGAAATTCCAGCAGCAGGTATGGGTGACACATCCTCTTCTTTAGCAGGTGGCAGCCTGGCAACTGCTGCAGAAAGTCCAGCAGAGCCCCACTCACACTGGGCCACCCACAAAGCCGTGGCCTCTCCCTCCCTCCCACCAGCCCAGCCCCGAGACTGCTGACAGGGCAGAGAAAATGGCGTCAGGCACGGCTGCAGGGGCTCTTGCTGCCTGGAGTGGTATTTATATTGATCTCAACCCAGGCACACCTGGGGAGGGCTGGCCGGCACGGTAAGTCTGCCCAGGTCAGCCAATCATCACCCCTCAGGGGCTCACAGTTGCAGAAAATGGAACTTGCTGAAGCGGCTAGGTCCAAGGAACAGGTGTGGGCTCCCGAGAGTCAGGATAGACAAGGGGCTGCAGCTTTGGCTTGTTTTCTAATCATTTTATCTGGCCCATGAGTGGGAGACAACTTCAAGAAAACCCTCTCCTAATGAGAGGAACCCAGGAGTCAGGGAGAGGAGGGGTGGGTGGTGGTTGGAGACAGAGGCCTGGTGCCCCGGGTGCAGTGGAAGTCTCTGGAAGACCAGGTGGAGGGAGGCCGCACGGAGTGATGCCCAGGGTCACAGACCTGTCACAGCTGCTGTTTGTTAGTTCAAGTCCTGCTCTGAGGTGCTCTGTGTCAGCTCTGAGCGACAGGTGAGCTGGGGGTGCTCTGCAATGAGGGCTATGTGCACGGTTCCTGTGTGCCCAGCCCTGCCACAGTATCTGCAAGGGTAGCTCTGTATCCTGGGAGGGGCCTGACCACGAGAGCCCCGTGGGCTGGGGTGGGGGTGGGGTACCTGCCCAGGTGAGCTCCATATTCTGGGATTGGTCTGACCACGAGAGTCCCATGGGCTGCTGGGGACCTGGTAAAGGATGTCAGGACAGTCAGTGAAGCCACCGAGGATATACCTCCAGTTGCTCCTAATTCCTACACCCTGCTGGTCATTCTACCAACCACCAGGACATGGTATTCTGTATTAGTCTTCAATGATGCCTTCTTTTGTATTCCATTAGTCCCAGAGTCACAAGAAATTTTGGCTTGTGAGTGGCAGGACTCAACATACAACTAAAACAATACTTCCGGGCCGTTCGGCCCCAAGGGTGCAAAAATTCCCACACCATCTTTGGGGAAAGCTTAGCTAAAGACCTAAAAGTTCTACCTCTGGAAAAGGAAACCCTCCTTCAATATGCAGGCGACATTCTGATCGCTAGCCCTACTAAGGAGGCCTCTGAACTACCAAGCCAATAAAGGATAGAAGTTGTCCAAGAAAAAGCTCAAATATCACAGACTGCAGTGACCTGCCTGGGCTTCGTTCTCACAGAAGGTCGGAGAAGCCCATCCCAGGAAAGGGAAGAAACCATTTTCAGCCTTACCCCTTTCTAAAACTAGAAGACAGCTTAGGGGTTCCTGGGGAGGCCAGGGTTTGCTGCTTCTGGATCCCTAACTACAGTCTACTAGCTGGGCCTCTATATGAAACACTGAAAGGAAAAGATGATGATCCTTTTGAATAGAATCCAGAAGTGGCCTTTCAAGAATGGAAAGAGCAGTCAATTCAGACCCTTGCCCTGGAACTCCCTAATTTAGCTAAACCCTTTGACCTTTACATTCCCGGTGAAAGGTGAATCGCCATTGGAGAATTAGTGCAAAAACTGGGACCACTTGAAATGGAACAATGCAAGAATGCCATCCAGGTAGGATAAACTACGGTCACTAAGGGGCTTGGCCCACTGCCACATCTGGCCAAGATACTGGCGGTATCTAAAAACCTGGAAATCAGCAGCCCCAAAGGCCACCTCCCTCCTAAGGGAAAAGGACCCCACGTGGTGATCCTAACCACCAACCATGCCCTGAAGTTGCAGGGTTCGCTCCGTGGGCACACCGACCTCGAGTGAGGAGGCCCTCCAACTCCAACATCCAGAGAGACAACCGGGGGCAACAGGGCACCATGACGACTCGTGTGAACATCACTTGACCTGGAGTTTCTCTCATAAAACAACAAGAGTGTGTCCCAAAAGAGTAGACTACTGCTTGCAGGACTTACTGCACCCAGAGGGGAGCTAATAATCTTGGCGGGGGAACAGTATACCACACTGTCACCATAGAAAAGCCTACAGACACCGTGATGATGGTGGCCAATAAGACCGGCTGGACTCCTGTTTACTTCAAAAGGCTGTTGACTCAGTGGCCATCATGGTCCTTGATCACCACTGACCCTGGACTGTCTGGGAGTTGAGCGGGCAGGGCTCTGACACCTGGTGCTGTTTGTACGTTAATTCAGGGGCCTAATTGAAGAAAGTGCAGACTACTGGTCAGAGCATCTAGGCTGGCAGAAACGGTCAGCCTAAGGTGGCCAAACAAATGTGGGGCGGGGTGAAACCGGCCCCCACAGCGTCTCTGCACATCTCTTTCCTGGACCCTTAAAGGTCATTAGAATCTATAACACTTCCAATGCTGGTGCTCAGGTGGACGAGCAGGGAGGCAGGGGTCCTGGGGACAATCAACGTCACCGGGAGGCTGCTGGGGAGAAGCTCTGACCCTCGCCCCAGGGTATGAGGGCTCCCAACTCAGCACTCAGCAGTTACAGAAGAAGGGTCTGCACCCTCAGCACTCCAAGAATGAGGAACGGGACAAAAAGCAGAGGAGGGGTTTGTCCCCAGCAAAGCCCATTAAAAATCCCTGGGAGATAAAAATAGAATCTGGGCAATAAAGTCAAGTCTAACCTTTTTTATCCTTTGTGCTTTGTCTAATTTCACGTGCTCCTAGGGTCCCGCATGCAGAGGTTCCACACCCGGCACTTCAGACCAGATTTCCTAGTGCAGAATGGCTGGGTCGACACCTCAGCTCCTGGGGCCCAGTGCAGACTCCACGATATAGAGCCTGAGCTACAGCCAACCCGGCCCTCGAGAGCTCCGCCCCCTCCCTCCCTCCCACTGACTCTGACAGGATCTCTACACAGCAGCCCAGCCCACAGCCCACGGGGTAGTGCATGCTCTCACCTCTCCATTCTCTGATCAAAATATAAAGTTTCCTTTGCTTGTGAACCAAACTCAGTCTCGATCTGTTGGCCCCAATGACACTGGGCAGGGGGACACTTGTTGGGGTCCACTCTGGAGGATCAGTAACAGAAATTGAGACTATTGTAACCTCAATGAACAGATGTGTGAGCCAAACTGTAGTTAACATAGAACAGTGTATAAGGCTCGGGTAAAATAAGATGTTTTTAACACTTCCATTTGATATTTCCATCACTTTTTATAAGCAAGTTCAGTGAAAAGGTTTGTCTTATTTGTCAGGTCAATATTAGAGAAACGAAGTGATTTCTTTCCAAGGATGTACATCTAATAATCTTGGTTAAACCTTCAATCCTGTTTTAAATGCTTTTCCATTGAAAATGATACCTCTCTTTCAGCTCCCCCATTTCTGAGAAGTATAAAATCTTATAATTTATTATTACCAAAGGGGAAAGGTGGGAGGAGGGATAAATTAACAGTTTGGAATTAACACATACACACTGCTATGTATAAAATAGATCATCAACAAGGAACTACTGTATAGCACAGGGAACTACACTCAACATTTTGCAATAACCTATAAGGGGAAATAATCTGAAAAAGAATAGATATTTTTATTGACATCATCTATCAATGACAGTTAAAGTGTAGCCTAAGGGAAGCTGGTGGTGAGTGCTTCTGACCCTGAAGACTTCAATTATCTAAAGTTTGGACTCTGCCTACTTCCCAAGGCCCTTAATGAACATATGTGTAGCCGTAGCTTAAAAACTTCCCCAGTTTGGGTTTCGGGGAGACACTGATTTTGAAAAAGCCCTGGTGTTCTCCTTACATGAATGGGACTCTTCCTACTGCTAAAACATGTCTGTCACACCCAGAGGATGGTATACCGTCTGATCGGGAAGAGTTTGGAAAAGGCATCTCATCTCCTCATCTCCTGGTGCTCGGGTTCACCCCTCCAGCATCTTTACTAACAGTCTCCCCACTTGGAGATGTCAGCACTGTCAACATCCTGTTGCGTACAGTTTGGAATTTGTCCAGAGGATGAAGCGGAAGGATGAGGAACAATGAGAGACAAGTCCTAGGTGTTCAGACAGGCACATGTCACTCTAATTTCCAATCAGGAAGACGAATTGACCAAAGGCTAGGGTTGCCCATGGAAACAGTATAGGGCTTGAGGAAATCCCGCTGCTTTGTGGCCAGTTCCCATAAACACAAGTTGAACAATGGAACTCAGGGGCAGTAAAATTCACAAAACTGCAGAGTTGAAAATATCCATCACTGAAAAATGTCTTGAGGAAAGTCAAAGAAAAGGACTTGTAAGCAAGGGAGAATGGCAGGAAAGGGATTTGAGGAGGTAGAAAGGACTCGCCATTAAGCACAAGAAAAGGAGCTGAACATTGCAGTTGGCCAAAAAGGGTGTATGCGTTTTTTTCTGTATATATTCAAGAAAAGGGCATACACTTTTTTAGCCAACCAAACAGGTGGGCACTGGAAGTCAATACTACAAAAGATATCACTTCGCATCAGTCAGAAGAGCCATCCTCATAAAGCGTAAACAACAGAAATGCAGGACAGGGCAACGAGAAGAGGGAGCCCTGTGAGACTTATAGTGGAAATGTATATTGCCAACGGCCATTCTGGAGAAGTGTATTGTGTTTACTAAAGCATCTAAAAAATGAGCTACAGAGCATAGGGCACTTGCACTCATGGGCGTATATCTTGGGAAAAACAAAAATCGAGAGGACACAGGCACCCCAATGTTTACCCCCTCTCTGTTTAAAAGATCCTCGACTAGGATATAACTTAAATGTCTCTGGAGGGAAAAAATGGATAGAGATGTGGTACTTAGGTAGAGTGGAATATTATTCAGCCTGGAAATCAATGAAATATGGCCAGTTGTAACAACTCCCGAGGAGTTACGTATGATCATTCTAAGTGACAGAATTCAAAAAGAAAAAGACACATATCATAAGCTATCACTTAAAGGTGGAATCCAAAATGGCTACACATGAAATAAATTACAAAACAAAAACATAGTCAAATATGTAGAAAACACGCATAAGGCTGCTAAACGGGAAAGGTGGGGAGGGGTGAGGCATCATCCAGGAGGTTGAAATTAGCAAAGATACCATTCCAAATACCAAACTGATAATCAACAAGGCCTACACGGTAGCTAAAAGAACTGCACTCAGCACACTCAAGTCACCGGAAAAGAATATATACGACTGGTAAGAATCTGAAAAAGAATTTATTGATGTCTCTCTGTACGTGAATCAAGTGGATGTACAGCAGCAAGAAACAGAGCTTTGAAAATCAGCTGTAACCAATATAGTAATAAATTGAAAAAAATAAACGACAGAGAGACAGAGAAAACCTCTTACAACTTTTCCTCAGGGACGGTGATGCAACATGGATTGAACACATCTAGACCCACAGCAGGATGAGACATAAGGCTGGAAACTGTTTGCGCTAAGAGAAATGTGAGGTTGGGTGAGGAAATGCACACCCTTTAAAGTAATACTACCTGGTACCCATTCAATGGGTCCCAAATCTGCAGGTTCAAGGGATCTTCCTACAGCTAAAACATGCATGGAAAACCCAGAGGACTGTACACCATGTGATCGGGAGATGTGTCTAAAATGCACCTCATTTATCCTCTCCTGGTGCTCCTGTTCACCATTCCAGCCACGCTACTTAGAATCTCCCCACTTGGAGAATCAGCACATTTAAACTTCTGTTTCACACATTTTGCAAATTGTGAGGAGGATGAACGGGAAGAGGGGGAACCAATGAGAGAATAGTTGTAGGGGTTTGGACGGGCACATATCACTCTAATTTCCCATTAAGAATAAGAATTAAAGAAAGGCTCAGCCTGCCTCGCCGGAGCCAAAATAGGGCCTGAAGCAATCCTGCGGGTTTGAGGCCAGCTCACAAAAGAGCAACTTAAAAAATGGAGCTCAGGGTCACTGCAATTCACAAACCTGCAGAGTTATAAATGAAAACTAACGTCCAAAAATATGTTGAGGTAAGGCAAAGAAGAGGATCTGAATGCAAGACAGAATTGCAAGAAACAGATTTCAAGAGATAGATTGGACTCGTCTTTAACGCACATGAAAAGCGGCAGAATTTCGACAATGATGCAGTTGGCCCAAAAGGGCGTATGCGTTTTTTCCTGATTATATCCAGGAAAAAAACGCATACGCACTTTATGGGCAATGAAGCAAGCAAGCAATGCAAATGTGCACAACAAAGAAGTCTCATTTCCCACCAGTCAAAAGGGCCATCCTAAAAAATTGTAAAAACCAGAAATGCAGGACAGGCCATGGAGAACAGGGAGCCTTTATACGCTGATGGGCAGTGTGTGAACTGCCGAGAGCCACTCTGGAGAAGTGTATGGTGGTTCCTAAATCATCTAAAAAACAGAGCTACAGAGCATAGGACACTTCCAATCATGGGAGTATATCTAGGGAAGTCTAAAATCAACAAGACACAAGCACACCACAGTTTAGGGCTACTCTGTTTACAAGAACCTCAACTTCAGTACACCTTAAATATCCCAGGAAAGAGAACAATGGATAAAGAAGATGTGGTACTTATGTACAATGGAATATCTCTTCACCATGAAATCAATGTAATAAGGCTAGTAGAAGGATAAAGAGTGGATTTAGGTCCGATAATACTACTTGAAATAAGTCAAACAGAAAAAGAAACATATCATAAGATATCACTTATAGAGGGAGGGTAAATATGGCTGCACAAGAAATGAATTACAGAACAGAACAGTGTCTCACATTTAGAAAACACACTTATGTCAGCTTAAGGGGAAAGGAGAGGTGGGGTGATGCATAAAACCAGAGTTTGAAATTAGCACAGATACCGTTCAATAAACCAAATAGGTATTAGACAAGATCTACACCTTGCTCAATGAACTGGCCTCAACACACCCTATACACCGCAGAGAAATATATCTGAGTAATAAGAATCTTAAAACCCATGTATTGATATATCTCCATAAGGGAATCAAGTGTGTGCAGAGCGGCACAAACACAGCAGTGAAAATGAGCTAAACTCCATTATAGAAATAAATTTTAAAAACAAAACGCTGAAACAATGAAAGAGAGAAAAATTCTTACAAAATTCGCTCAGGGGCTGTGATGCAACCTGGATTGACCACATATAAACCCACAGCTGGATAAGACATAAGGCTGGACACTTGGGGCTGAGAGGATTGGTGAGCTTTGGTGAGCAACTGCCGAAAGTTTAATGCAATACTTCATGCTACTCATTCCAAGGGTCCCAACACTCCAGGTTGAAGGGAATCTTCCTACAGCTAAACCATGCTTGGGAAACCCAGCGACTGGTATACCATATGATCGGGAAAGGTTTCTAAAACGCACCTCATTTTTCCTCTCCTGGGGCTCCGGATCGACATTCCAGCCACTTTACTAACAACATCCCCACATGGAGAGTCAATGCCTTTAAGTTCTGGTATTGCACAGTCTGCAGTTAGTGCGGAGGATGAATGGGAATAGGGGGAACCAGTGAGAAACTAGCTGTAGCGGTTTCAATGGGCACATGTCACTCTAATGTCACATCAGTAAGAAGAATTAACCAAAGGCACAGCAAGGTGCACCAGAAGAAAAATAGGGCTTCAAGGAATCCTGTGGTTATGGGGCAAGACCACAAAAATAAGAGCTGAAAAATGGAGCTAAGGGCCACTGCAATTCAAAAACCTGCAGAGTTATAAAGGCCAACTATTTTCAAAAAATATATTGAGGTAAGGTTATGAAGAGGCATTGAAAGCAAGGCAGAATTGCAGGAAACCGATTTCAGTAGGTAGACTGGAATTGAATTGAAAACATATGAAGAGAGTCAGAACCTCGACAATGATGCACTTGGCCAAAAAGGGCGTATGCGTTTTTTCCTGAATATATTCAGGAAAAAACGCATACGCCCTTTTTGGCCAACCAAGTAAGCTTGCAAAGGAAATCTGCACTACAATGAACTCTCACTTCCACCGGGTCAAAAGGGCCATCTGATAAAAGTGTAAAATCCATAAAGGCACCACAGGCCATGGAGAACTGGGAGCCTTCTTATGCTGATGGGCGGGATGTAAATTGCCAACAGCCACTCGGGAGAAGTGTATGGTGTTTCCTGAAACATCTAAAAAACAAAGCAACAGAGCCTAGGGCACTTCCACTTATGGTCCTATAGCTTAGGGAAATTAAAATCAAAAAGACACAGCCACCCCAAAGTTTGGGACGGCTCTGTTTACAAGAACCTCGTTTACCGTACAAGTTCAATATCGCAGAAAGTGAAAAATGGATAAAGAAGTTGTGGTACTTACGTACAATGCAATAACACTCAGCAATGAAATCTATGTCATCAGGCCCGTAGCACCATAATGAGTAGATTCAGGTATGATGATTCGAACTGAAATAAGTCACACAGAAAAGAAACATCATAAGGTATCACTAATACACAGAATGTGAACTTGGCTACACATGAACTGAGTTACAAAACAGAACAGGGTCTCAAGTTTAGAAAACCAACTTATGCTTGCTTAAGGGGGAAGGTGAGTTAGGGTGCTGCATAAAACTAGAGTTTGAAATGAGCACAGATAAATTTCCTTAAGCCAAATATGGAATAGACAAGAGCTACTCCTTGCTCAAAGAAATGGACTCAACACCCCATATTAAACGCCTAAGAATATACCTGACTAGTAAGAATCATAAAACGTATGGATGGCTATGTCTGAAAGAGAATCAAGCTTGTGTACAGGGGCATAAACACAGCTGTGACAGGATTGGAGAGGTTCAGTGAGCAAATGAAGACTCTTTGAAGTCATATTGCATGGTACCCATTCCACGGGTCTCAACTCTCCAGGTTTAAGGTATTCTTCCTTCAGCTAAAATATGCATGTGGAACCCAGAGTATGATCAACCGTGTGATCGGGAGATGTGTTCAAATATGTCTCAGTTTTCATCCCCTGGTACTCGGGTGCGACATTCCAGACGCTTTACTAACACTCTCCCCACTTGGAGAGTCAGTGCCTTTAAACTCCTGTTTGGCCCAGTTTGCAATTTCTGCGGAAGATGAACAGGAATAGGGAGAACCAATGACAGACTAGCTGGAGGTGTCTGGACGGGCAAATTTAACTCTCATTTCCCACCAGGAAGAGGAATTAACCAAAGGCTCAGCGTGCCATTCCGGAAACAGATTAGGGCCTGAAGCAATCCTGCGGTGTTGCGGCCAGCTCACAAGAAAGCGAGTTGAAGAAAGGAGCTCAGGGGCACTGTAATTCACAAACCTGCAGAGTTATAAATGACAGCTATTGTCCAAAAATATACTGAAGTAAGGCTGCCAAGAGGACTTGAAAGCGGGGCAGAATTGCAGGAAACCGATTTCAGGAGGTAGACTGGAATTGCATTGAAAGCATAGGAAAAGAGGCAGAACGTCCTCAATGATGCACTTGGCCAAAAAGGGCGTATGCGTTTTTTCCTGAATATATTCAGGAAAAAACGCATACGCCCTTTTTGGCCAACCAAGCAAACTTGCAAAGGAAATCTGCACTACAATGAAGTCTCACTTCCCCCCGGTCAAAAGGGCCATCTGAAAAAAGTGTAAAATCCAGAAAGTCAGGACAGGCCATGGAGAACTGGGAGCCTTGTTATGCTGATGGGCGGGATGTAAATTGCCAACAGACACTCGGGAGAAGTGTATGGTGTTTCCTGAAACATCTAAAAAACAAAGCAACAGAGCCTAGGGCACTTCCACTTATGGTCCTATAGCTTAGGGAAATTAAAATCAAAAAGACACAGCCACCCCAAAGTTTGGGACGCCTCTGTTTACAAGAACCTCGTTTACCGTACAAGTTCAACATCACAGAAAGTGAAAAATGGATAAAGAACTTGTGGAACTTACGTACAATGCAGTATCACTCAGCAATGAAATCTATGTCACCAGGCCCGTAGCAGCATAATGAGTGGATTCAGGTACGATGATTCTAACTGAAATAAGTCACACAGAAAAAGAAACATCATAAGATATCACTAATACACGGAATGTAAACTTGGCTACACAGGAACTGAATTCCAAAACAGAACAGGGTCTCAAATTTAGAAAACCAACTTATGCTTGCTTAAGGGGAAAGGTGAGTTGGGGTGCTGCATAAAACCAGAGATTGAAATGAGCACAGATAAAGTTCCTTAAGCCAAATATGGAATAGACAAGAGCTACTCCTTGCTCAACGAAATGGACTCAACACCGCATATTAAACGCCTAAGAATGTACCTGACTAGTAAGTATCTTAAAACCTATGGATTGCTATGTCTCCGAAAGAGAATCAAGCATGTGTACAGGGGCATAAACGCAGCAGTGATAGGATTGGAGAGGTTCGGTGAGCAAATGAAGACCCTTTGAAGTCATATTGCATGGTACCCATTCCACGGGTTTCAACTACCCAGGTTTAAGGTATTCTTCCTTCAGCTAAAACATGCATGTGGAACCTAGAGTATGATCAACCATGTGATCGGGAGACGTGTTCAAATATGTCTCAGTTTTCGTACCCTGGTACTCGGGTGCAACATTCCAGACGCTTTACTAACACTCTCCCGACTTGGAGAGTCAGTCCCTTTAACCTCCTGTTTGGCCCAGTTTGCAATTTCTGCGGAAGATGAACAGGAATAGCGAGAACCAATGAGAGATTAGCTGGAGGTGTCTGGACGGGCAAATTTAACTCTCATTTCCCACCAGGAAGAGGAATTAACCAAAGGCTCAGCGTGCCGTGCCGGAACCAGATTAGGGCCTGAAGCCATCCTGCGGTGTTGCGGCCAGCTCACAAGAAAGCGAGTTGAAGAAAGGAGCTCAGGGGCACTGTAATTCACAAACCTGCAGAGTTATAAATGACAGCTATCGTCCAAAAATATACTGAAGTAAGGCTGCCAAGAGGACTTGAAAGCGGGGCAGAATTGCAGGAAACCGATTTCAGGAGGTAGACTGGAATTGCATTGAAAGCATAGGAAAAGAGGCAGAACGTCCACAATGATGCACTTGGCCAAAAAGGGCGTATGCGTTTTTTCCTGAATATATTCAGGAAAAAACGCATACGCCCTTTTTGGCCAACCAAGCAAGCTTGCAAAGGAAATCTGCACTACAATGAAGTCTCACTTCCCCCCGGTCAAAAGGGCCATCTGAAAAAAGTGTAAAATCCAGAAAGGCAGGACAGGCCATGGAGAACTGGGAGCCTTGTTATGCTGATGGGCGGGATGTAAATTGCCAACAGACACTCGGGAGAAGTGTTTGGTGTTTCCTGAAACATCTAACAAACACAGCAACAGAGCCTAGGGCACTTCCACTTATGGTCCTATAGCTTAGAGAAATTAAAATCAAAAAGACACAGCCACCCCAAAGTTTGGGACGCCTCTGTTTACAAGAACCTCATTTACAGTACAAGTTCAACATCGCAGAAAGTGAAAAATGGATAAAGAAGTTGTGGTATTACTTACAAAGGAATATCACTCAGCAATGAAATCTATGTCATCAGGCCCTTAGCAACACAATGAGTGGATTCAGGTATGATGATTCTAACTGAAATAAGTCACACAGAAAAAGAAACATCATAAGATATCAGTAATACACGGAATGTAAACTTGACTACACAGGAACTGAATTACAGAACAGAACAGGGTCTCAAATTTAGAAAACCAACTTATGCTTGCTTAAGGGGAAAGGTGAGTTGGGGTGCTGCATAAAACCAGAGATTGAAATGAGCACAGATAAAGTTCCTTAAGCCAAATATGGAATAGACAAGAGCTACTCCTTGCTCAACGAAATGGACTCAACACCCCATATTAAACGCCTAAGAATGTACCTGACTAGTAAGTATCTTAAAACCTATGGATTGCTATGTCTCCAAAAGAGAATCAAGCATGTGTACAGGGGCATAAACGCAGCAGTGATAGGATTGGAGAGGTTCGGTGAGCAAATGAAGACCCTTTGAAGTCATATTGCATGGTACCCATTCCACGGGTTTCAACTACCCAGGTTTAAGGTATTCTTCCTTCAGCTAAAACATGCATGTGGAACCTAGAGTATGATCAACCATGTGATCGGGAGACGTGTTCAAATATGTCTCAGTTTTCGTACCCTGGTACTCGGGTGCAACATTCCAGACGCTTTACTAACACTCTCCCGACTTGGAGAGTCAGTCCCTTTAACCTCCTGTTTGGCCCAGTTTGCAATTTCTGCGGAAGATGAACAGGAATAGCGAGAACCAATGAGAGATTAGCTGGAGGTGTCTGGACGGGCAAATTTAACTCTCATTTCCCACCAGGAAGAGGAATTAACCAAAGGCTCAGCGTGCCGTGCCGGAACCAGATTACGGCCTGAAGCCATCCTGCGGTGTTGCGGCCAGCTCACAAGAAAGCGAGTTGAAGAAAGGAGCTCAGGGGCACTGTAATTCACAAACCTGCAGAGTTATAAATGACAGCTATCGTCCAAAAATATACTGAAGTAAGGCTGCCAAGAGGACTTGAAAGCGGGGCAGAATTGCAGGAAACCGATTTCAGGAGGTAGACTGGAATTGCATTGAAAGCATAGGAAAAGAGGCAGAACGTCCACAATGATGCACTTGGCCAAAAAGGGCGTATGCGTTTTTTCCTGAATATATTCAGGAAAAAACGCATACGCCCTTTTTGGCCAACCAAGCAAGCTTGCAAAAGAAATCTGCACTACAATGAAGTCTCACTTCCCCCCGGTCAAAAGGGCCATCTGAAAAAAGTGTAAAATCCAGAAAGGCAGGACAGGCCATGGAGAACTGGGAGCCTTGTTATGCTGATGGGCGGGATGTAAATTGCCAACAGACACTCGGGAGAAGTGTTTGGTGTTTCCTGAAACATCTAACAAACACAGCAACAGAGCCTAGGGCACTTCCACTTATGGTCCTATAGCTTAGAGAAATTAAAATCAAAAAGACACAGCCACCCTAAAGTTTGGGACGCCTCTGTTTACAAGAACCTCATTTACAGTACAAGTTCAACATCGCAGAAAGTGAAAAATGGATAAAGAAGTTGTGGTATTACTTACAAAGGAATATCACTCAGCAATGAAATCTATGTCATCAGGCCCTTAGCAACACAATGAGTGGATTCAGGTATGATGATTCTAACTGAAATAAGTCACACAGAAAAAGAAACATCATAAGATATCAGTAATACACGGAATGTAAACTTGACTACACAGGAACTGAATTACAGAACAGAACAGGGTCTCAAATTTAGAAAACCAACTTATGCTTGCTTAAGGGGAAAGGTGAGTTGGGGTGCTGCATAAAACCAGAGATTGAAATGAGCACAGATAAAGTTCCTTAAGCCAAATATGGAATAGACAAGAGCTACTCCTTGCTCAACGAAATGGACTCAACACCGCATATTAAACGCCTAAGAATGTACCTGACTAGTAAGTATCTTAAAACCTATGGATTGCTATGTCTCCGAAAGAGAATCAAGCATGTGTACAGGGGCATAAACGCAGCAGTGATAGGATTGGAGAGGTTCGGTGAGCAAATGAAGACCCTTTGAAGTCATATTTTATGGTACCCATTCCACGGGTTTCAACTACCCAGGTTTAAGGTATTCTTCCTTCAGCTAAAACATGCATGTGGAACCTAAAGTATGATCAACCATGTGATTGGGAGACGTGTTCAAATATGTCTCAGTTTTCGTACCCTGGTACTCGGGTGCAACATTCCAGAAGCTTTACTAACACTCTCCCGACTTGGAGAGTCAGTGCCTTTAACCTCCTGTTTGGCCCAGTTTGCAATTACTGCGGAAGATGAACAGGAATAGGGAGAACCAATGAGAGACTAGCTGGACGTGTCTGAACGGGCAAATTTAACTCTCATTTCCCACCAGGAAGAGGAATTAACCAAAGGCTCAGCGTGCAGTGCCGGAACCAGATTACGGCCTGAAGCCATCCTGCGGTGTTGCGGCCAGCTCACAAGAAAGCGAGTTGAAGAAAGGAGCTCAGGGGCACTGTAATTCACAAACCTGCAGAGTTATAAATGACAGCTATCGTCCAAAAATATACTGAAGTAAGGCTGCCAAGAGGACTTGAAAGCGGGGCAGAATTGCAGGAAACCGATTTCAGGAGGTAGACTGGAATTGCATTGAAAGCATAGGAAAAGAGGCAGAACGTCCACAATGATGCACTTGGCCAAAAAGGGCGTATGCGTTTTTTCCTGAATATATTCAGGAAAAAACGCATACGCCCTTTTTGGCCAACCAAGCAAGCTTGCAAAGGAAATCTGCACTACAATGAAGTGTCACTTCCCCCCGGTCAAAAGGGCCATCTGAAAAAAGTGTAAAATCCAGAAAGGCAGGACAGGCAATGGAGAACTGGGAGCCTTGTTATGCTGATGGGCGGGATGTAAATTGCCAACAGACACTCGGGAGAAGTGTATGGTGTTTCCTGAAACATCTAAAAAACACAGCAACAGAGCCTAGGGCACTTCCACTTATGGTCCTATAGCTTAGGGAAATTAAAATCAAAAAGACACAGCCACCCCAAAGTTTGGGACGCCTCTGTTTACAAGAACCTCGTTTACCGTACAAGTTCAACATCACAGAAAGTGAAAAATGGATAAAGAACTTGTGGAACTTACGTACAATGCAGTATCACTCAGCAATGAAATCTATGTCACCAGGCCCGTAGCAGCATAATGAGTGGATTCAGGTACGATGATTCTAACTGAAATAAGTCACACAGAAAAAGAAACATCATAAGATATCACTAATACACGGAATGTAAACTTGGCTACACAGGAACTGAATTCCAAAACAGAACAGGGTCTCAAATTTAGAAAACCAACTTATGCTTGCTTAAGGGGAAAGGTGAGTTGGGGTGCTGCATAAAACCAGAGATTGAAATGAGCACAGATAAAGTTCCTTAAGCCAAATATGGAATAGACAAGAGCTACTCCTTGCTCAACGAAATGGACTCAACACCGCATATTAAACGCCTAAGAATGTACCTGACTAGTAAGTATCTTAAAACCTATGGATTGCTATGTCTCCGAAAGAGAATCAAGCATGTGTACAGGGGCATAAACGCAGCAGTGATAGGATTGGAGAGGTTCGGTGAGCAAATGAAGACCCTTTGAAGTCATATTGCATGGTACCCATTCCACGGGTTTCAACTACCCAGGTTTAAGGTATTCTTCCTTCAGCTAAAACATGCATGTGGAACCTAGAGTATGATCAACCATGTGATCGGGAGACGTGTTCAAATATGTCTCAGTTTTCGTACCCTGGTACTCGGGTGCAACATTCCAGACGCTTTACTAACACTCTCCCGACTTGGAGAGTCAGTCCCTTTAACCTCCTGTTTGGCCCAGCTTGTAATTTCTGCGGAAGATTAACAAGAATAGCGAGAACCAATGAGAGACTAGCTGGAGGTGTCTGGACGGGCAAATTTAACTCTCATTTCCCACCAGGAAGAGGAATTAACCAAAGGCTCAGCGTGCCGTGCCGGAACCAGATTAGGGCCTGAAGCCATCCTGCGGTGTTGCGGCCAGCTCACAAGAAAGCGAGTTGAAGAAAGGAGCTCAGGGGCACTGTAATTCACAAACCTGCAGAGTTATAAATGACAGCTATCGTCCAAAAATATACCGAAGTAAGGCTGCCAAGAGGACTTGAAAGCGGGGCAGAATTGCAGGAAACCGATTTCAGGAGGTAGACTGGAATTGCATTGAAAGCATAGGAAAAGAGGCAGAACGTCCACAATGATGCACTTGGCCAAAAAGGGCATATGCGTTTTTTCCTGAATATATTCGGGAAAAAACGCATACGCCCTTTTTGGCCAACCAAGCAAGCTTGCAAAGGAAATCTGCACTACAATGAAGTCTCACTTCCCCCCGGTCAAAAGGGCCATCTGAAAAAAGTGTAAAATCCAGAAAGGCAGGACAGGCAATGGAGAACTGGGAGCCTTGTTATGCTGATGGGCGGGATGTAAATTGCCAACAGACACTCGGGAGAAGTGTATGGTGTTTCCTGAAACATCTAAAAAACACAGCAACAGAGCCTAGGGCACTTCCACTTATGGTCCTATAGCTTAGGGAAATTAAAATCAAAAAGACACAGCCACCCCAAAGTTTGGGACGCCTCTGTTTACAAGAACCTCGTTTACCGTACAAGTTCAACATCACAGAAAGTGAAAAATGGATAAAGAACTTGTGGAACTTACGTACAATGCAGTATCACTCAGCAATGAAATCTATGTCACCAGGCCCGTAGCAGCATAATGAGTGGATTCAGGTACGATGATTCTAACTGAAATAAGTCACACAGAAAAAGAAACATCATAAGATATCACTAATACACGGAATGTAAACTTGGCTACACAGGAACTGAATTCCAAAACAGAACAGGGTCTCAAATTTAGAAAACCAACTTATGCTTGCTTAAGGGGAAAGGTGAGTTGGGGTGCTGCATAAAACCAGAGATTGAAATGAGCACAGATAAAGTTCCTTAAGCCAAATATGGAATAGACAAGAGCTACTCCTTGCTCAACGAAATGGACTCAACACCGCATATTAAACGCCTAAGAATGTACCTGACTAGTAAGTATCTTAAAACCTATGGATTGCTATGTCTCCGAAAGAGAATCAAGCATGTGTACAGGGGCATAAACGCAGCAGTGATAGGATTGGAGAGGTTCGGTGAGCAAATGAAGACCCTTTGAAGTCATATTGCATGGTACCCATTCCACGGGTTTCAACTACCCAGGTTTAAGGTATTCTTCCTTCAGCTAAAACATGCATGTGGAACCTAGAGTATGATCAACCATGTGATCGGGAGACGTGTTCAAATATGTCTCAGTTTTCGTACCCTGGTACTCGGGTGCAACATTCCAGACGCTTTACTAACACTCTCCCGACTTGGAGAGTCAGTCCCTTTAACCTCCTGTTTGGCCCAGCTTGTAATTTCTGCGGAAGATGAACAAGAATAGCGAGAACCAATGAGAGACTAGCTGGAGGTGTCTGGACGGGCAAATTTAACTCTCATTTCCCACCAGGAAGAGGAATTAACCAAAGGCTCAGCGTGCCGTGCCGGAACCAGATTAGGGCCTGAAGCCATCCTGCGGTGTTGCGGCCAGCTCACAAGAAAGCGAGTTGAAGAAAGGAGCTCAGGGGCACTGTAATTCACAAACCTGCAGAGTTATAAATGACAGCTATCGTCCAAAAATATACCGAAGTAAGGCTGCCAAGAGGACTTGAAAGCGGGGCAGAATTGCAGGAAACCGATTTCAGGAGGTAGACTGGAATTGCATTGAAAGCATAGGAAAAGAGGCAGAACGTCCACAATGATGCACTTGGCCAAAAAGGGCATATGCGTTTTTTCCTGAATATATTCGGGAAAAAACGCATACGCCCTTTTTGGCCAACCAAGCAAGCTTGCAAAGGAAATCTGCACTACAATGAAGTCTCACTTCCCCCCGGTCAAAAGGGCCATCTGAAAAAAGTGTAAAATCCAGAAAGGCAGGACAGGCCATGGAGAACTGGGAGCCTTGTTATGCTGATGGGCGGGATGTAAATTGCCAACAGACACTCGGGAGAAGTGTATGGTGTTTTCTGAAACATCTAAAAAACAAAGCAACAGAGCCTAGGGCACTTCCACTTATGGTCCTATAGTTTAGGGAAATTAAAATCAAAAAGACACAGCCACCCCAAAGTTTGGGACGCCTCTGTTTACAAGAACCTCGCTTACCTTACAAGTTCAACATCACAGAAAGTGAAAAATGGATAAAGAACTTGTGGAACTTACGTACAATGCAGTATCACTCAGCAATGAAATCTCTGTCACCAGGCCCGTAGCAGCATAATGGGTGGATTCAGGTACGATGATTCTAACTGAAATAAGTCACACAGAAAAAGAAACATCATAAGATATCACTAATACACGGAATGTAAACTTGGCTACACAGGAACTGAATTCCAAAACAGAACAGGGTCCCAAATTTAGAAAACCAACTTATGCTTGCTTAAGGGGAAAGGTGAGTTGGGGTGCTGCATAAAACCAGAGATTGAAATGAGCACAGATAAAGTTCCTTAAGCCAAATATGGAATAGACAAGAGCTACTCCTTGCTCAACAAAATGGACTCAACACCCCATATTAAACGCCTAAGAATGTACCTGACTAGTAAGTATCTTAAAACCTATGGATTGCTATGTCTCCAAAAGAGAATCAAGCATGTGTACAGGGGCATAAACGCAGCAGTGATAGGATTAGAGAGGTTCGGTGAGCAAATGAAGACCCTTTGAAGTCATATTGCATGGTACCCATTCCACGTGTTTCAACTACCCAGGTTTAATGTATTCTTCCTTCAGCTAAAACATGCATGTGGAACCTAGAGTATGATCAACCATGTGATCGGGAGACGTGTTCAAATATGTCTCAGTTTTCGTACCCTGGTACTCGGGTGCAACATTCCAGACGCTTTACTAACACTCTCCCGACTTGGAGAGTCAGTCCCTTTAACCTCCTGTTTGGCCCAGTTTGCAATTTCTGCGGAAGATGAACAGGAATAGCGAGAACCAATGAGAGATTAGCTGGAGGTGTCTGGACGGGCAAATTTAACTCTCATTTCCCACCAGGAAGAGGAATTAACCAAAGGTTCAGCGTGCCGTGCCGGAACCAGATTAGGGCCTGAAGCCATCCTGCGGTGTTGCGGCCAGCTCACAAGAAAGCGAGTTGAAGAAAGGAGCTCAGGGGCACTGTAATTCACAAACCTGCAGAGTTATAAATGACAGCTATCGTCCAAAAATATACTGAAGTAAGGCTGCCAAGAGGACTTGAAAGCGGGGCAGAATTGCAGGAAACCGATTTCAGGAGGTAGACTGGAATTGCATTGAAAGCATAGGAAAAGAGGCAGAACGTCCACAATGATGCACTTGGCCAAAAAGGGCGTATGCGTTTTTTCCTGAATATATTCAGGAAAAAACGCATACGCCCTTTTTGGCCAACCAAGCAAGCTTGCAAAGGAAATCTGCACTACAATGAAGTCTCACTTCCCCCCGGTCAAAAGGGCCATCTGAAAAAAGTGTAAAATCCAGAAAGGCAGGACAGGCCATGGAGAACTGGGAGCCTTGTTATGCTGATGGGCGGGATGTAAATTGCCAACAGACACTCGGGAGAAGTGTTTGGTGTTTCCTGAAACATCTAACAAACACAGCAACAGAGCCTAGGGCACTTCCACTTATGGTCCTATAGCTTAGAGAAATTAAAATCAAAAAGACACAGCCACCCCAAAGTTTGGGACGCCTCTGTTTACAAGAACCTCATTTACAGTACAAGTTCAACATCGCAGAAAGTGAAAAATGGATAAAGAAGTTGTGGTATTACTTACAAAGGAATATCACTCAGCAATGAAATCTATGTCATCAGGCCCTTAGCAACACAATGAGTGGATTCAGGTATGATGATTCTAACTGAAATAAGTCACACAGAAAAAGAAACATCATAAGATATCAGTAATACACGGAATGTAAACTTGACTACACAGGAACTGAATTACAGAACAGAACAGGGTCTCAAATTTAGAAAACCAACTTATGCTTGCTTAAGGGGAAAGGTGAGTTGGGGTGCTGCATAAAACCAGAGATTGAAATGAGCACAGATAAAGTTCCTTAAGCCAAATATGGAATAGACAAGAGCTACTCCTTGCTCAACGAAATGGACTCAACACCGCATATTAAACGCCTAAGAATGTACCTGACTAGTAAGTATCTTAAAACCTATGGATTGCTATGTCTCCGAAAGAGAATCAAGCATGTGTACAGGGGCATAAACGCAGCAGTGATAGGATTGGAGAGGTTCGGTGAGCAAATGAAGACCCTTTGAAGTCATATTTTATGGTACCCATTCCACGGGTTTCAACTACCCAGGTTTAAGGTATTCTTCCTTCAGCTAAAACATGCATGTGGAACCTAAAGTATGATCAACCATGTGATTGGGAGACGTGTTCAAATATGTCTCAGTTTTCGTACCCTGGTACTCGGGTGCAACATTCCAGAAGCTTTACTAACACTCTCCCGACTTGGAGAGTCAGTGCCTTTAACCTCCTGTTTGGCCCAGTTTGCAATTACTGCGGAAGATGAACAGGAATAGGGAGAACCAATGAGAGACTAGCTGGACGTGTCTGAACGGGCAAATTTAACTCTCATTTCCCACCAGGAAGAGGTATTAACCAAAGGCTCAGCGTGCCGTGCCGGAACCAGATTACGGCCTGAAGCCATCCTGCGGTGTTGCGGCCAGCTCACAAGAAAGCGAGTTGAAGAAAGGAGCTCAGGGGCACTGTAATTCACAAACCTGCAGAGTTATAAATGACAGCTATCGTCCAAAAATATACTGAAGTAAGGCTGCCAAGAGGACTTGAAAGCGGGGCAGAATTGCAGGAAACCGATTTCAGGAGGTAGACTGGAATTGCATTGAAAGCATAGGAAAAGAGGCAGAACGTCCACAATGATGCACTTGGCCAAAAAGGGCGTATGCGTTTTTTCCTGAATATATTCAGGAAAAAACGCATACGCCCTTTTTGGCCAACCAAGCAAGCTTGCAAAGGAAATCTGCACTACAATGAAGTGTCACTTCCCCCCGGTCAAAAGGGCCATCTGAAAAAAGTGTAAAATCCAGAAAGGCAGGACAGGCAATGGAGAACTGGGAGCCTTGTTATGCTGATGGGCGGGATGTAAATTGCCAACAGACACTCGGGAGAAGTGTATGGTGTTTCCTGAAACATCTAAAAAACACAGCAACAGAGCCTAGGGCACTTCCACTTATGGTCCTATAGCTTAGGGAAATTAAAATCAAAAAGACACAGCCACCCCAAAGTTTGGGACACCTCTGTTTACAAGAACCTCGTTTACCGTACAAGTTCAACATCACAGAAAGTGAAAAATGGATAAAGAACTTGTGGAACTTACGTACAATGCAGTATCACTCAGCAATGAAATCTATGTCACCAGGCCCGTAGCAGCATAATGAGTGGATTCAGGTACGATGATTCTAACTGAAATAAGTCACACAGAAAAAGAAACATCATAAGATATCACTAATACACGGAATGTAAACTTGGCTACACAGGAACTGAATTCCAAAACAGAACAGGGTCTCAAATTTAGAAAACCAACTTATGCTTGCTTAAGGGGAAAGGTGAGTTGGGGTGCTGCATAAAACCAGAGATTGAAATGAGCACAGATAAAGTTCCTTAAGCCAAATATGGAATAGACAAGAGCTACTCCTTGCTCAACGAAATGGACTCAACACCGCATATTAAACGCCTAAGAATGTACCTGACTAGTAAGTATCTTAAAACCTATGGATTGCTATGTCTCCGAAAGAGAATCAAGCATGTGTACAGGGGCATAAACGCAGCAGTGATAGGATTGGAGAGGTTCGGTGAGCAAATGAAGACCCTTTGAAGTCATATTGCATGGTACCCATTCCACGGGTTTCAACTACCCAGGTTTAAGGTATTCTTCCTTCAGCTAAAACATGCATGTGGAACCTAGAGTATGATCAACCATGTGATCGGGAGACGTGTTCAAATATGTCTCAGTTTTCGTACCCTGGTACTCGGGTGCAACATTCCAGACGCTTTACTAACACTCTCCCGACTTGGAGAGTCAGTCCCTTTAACCTCCTGTTTGGCCCAGTTTGCAATTTCTGCGGAAGATGAACAGGAATAGCGAGAACCAATGAGAGATTAGCTGGAGGTGTCTGGACGGGCAAATTTAACTCTCATTTCCCACCAGGAAGAGGAATTAACCAAAGGCTCAGCGTGCCGTGCCGGAACCAGATTAGGGCCTGAAGCCATCCTGCGGTGTTGCGGCCAGCTCACAAGAAAGCGAGTTGAAGAAAGGAGCTCAGGGGCACTGTAATTCACAAACCTGCAGAGTTATAAATGACAGCTATCGTCCAAAAATATACTGAAGTAAGGCTGCCAAGAGGACTTGAAAGCGGGGCAGAATTGCAGGAAACCGATTTCAGGAGGTAGACTGGAATTGCATTGAAAGCATAGGAAAAGAGGCAGAACGTCCACAATGATGCACTTGGCCAAAAAGGGCGTATGCGTTTTTTCCTGAATATATTCAGGAAAAAACGCATACGCCCTTTTTGGCCAACCAAGCAAGCTTGCAAAGGAAATCTGCACTACAATGAAGTCTCACTTCCCCCCGGTCAAAAGGGCCATCTGAAAAAAGTGTAAAATCCAGAAAGGCAGGACAGGCCATGGAGAACTGGGAGCCTTGTTATGCTGATGGGCGGGATGTAAATTGCCAACAGACACTCGGGAGAAGTGTTTGGTGTTTCCTGAAACATCTAACAAACACAGCAACAGAGCCTAGGGCACTTCCACTTATGGTCCTATAGCTTAGAGAAATTAAAATCAAAAAGACACAGCCACCCCAAAGTTTGGGACGCCTCTGTTTACAAGAACCTCATTTACAGTACAAGTTCAACATCGCAGAAAGTGAAAAATGGATAAAGAAGTTGTGGTATTACTTACAAAGGAATATCACTCAGCAATGAAATCTATGTCATCAGGCCCTTAGCAACACAATGAGTGGATTCAGGTATGATGATTCTAACTGAAATAAGTCACACAGAAAAAGAAACATCATAAGATATCAGTAATACACGGAATGTAAACTTGACTACACAGGAACTGAATTACAGAACAGAACAGGGTCTCAAATTTAGAAAACCAACTTATGCTTGCTTAAGGGGAAAGGTGAGTTGGGGTGCTGCATAAAACCAGAGATTGAAATGAGCACAGATAAAGTTCCTTAAGCCAAATATGGAATAGACAAGAGCTACTCCTTGCTCAACGAAATGGACTCAACACCGCATATTAAACGCCTAAGAATGTACCTGACTAGTAAGTATCTTAAAACCTATGGATTGCTATGTCTCCGAAAGAGAATCAAGCATGTGTACAGGGGCATAAACGCAGCAGTGATAGGATTGGAGAGGTTCGGTGAGCAAATGAAGACCCTTTGAAGTCATATTTTATGGTACCCATTCCACGGGTTTCAACTACCCAGGTTTAAGGTATTCTTCCTTCAGCTAAAACATGCATGTGGAACCTAAAGTACGATCAACCATGTGATTGGGAGACGTGTTCAAATATGTCTCAGTTTTCGTACCCTGGTACTCGGGTGCAACATTCCAGAAGCTTTACTAACACTCTCCCGACTTGGAGAGTCAGTGCCTTTAACCTCCTGTTTGGCCCAGTTTGCAATTACTGCGGAAGATGAACAGGAATAGGGAGAACCAATGAGAGACTAGCTGGACGTGTCTGAACGGGCAAATTTAACTCTCATTTCCCACCAGGAAGAGGAATTAACCAAAGGCTCAGCGTGCCGTGCCGGAACCAGATTACGGCCTGAAGCCATCCTGCGGTGTTGCGGCCAGCTCACAAGAAAGCGAGTTGAAGAAAGGAGCTCAGGGGCACTGTAATTCACAAACCTGCAGAGTTATAAATTACAGCTATCGTCCAAAAATATACTGAAGTAAGGCTGCCAAGAGGACTTGAAAGCGGGGCAGAATTGCAGGAAACCAATTTCAGGAGGTAGACTGGAATTGCATTGAAAGCATAGGAAAAGAGGCAGAACGTCCACAATGATGCACTTGGCCAAAAAGGGCGTATGCGTTTTTTCCTGAATATATTCAGGAAAAAACGCATACGCCCTTTTTGGCCAACCAAGCAAGCTTGCAAAGGAAATCTGCACTACAATGAAGTGTCACTTCCCCCCGGTCAAAAGGGCCATCTGAAAAAAGTGTAAAATCCAGAAAGGCAGGACAGGCAATGGAGAACTGGGAGCCTTGTTATGCTGATGGGCGGGATGTAAATTGCCAACAGACACTCGGGAGAAGTGTATGGTGTTTCCTGAAACATCTAAAAAACACAGCAACAGAGCCTAGGGCACTTCCACTTATGGTCCTATAGCTTAGGGAAATTAAAATCAAAAAGACACAGCCACCCCAAAGTTTGGGACGCCTCTGTTTACAAGAACCTCGTTTACCGTACAAGTTCAACATCACAGAAAGTGAAAAATGGATAAAGAACTTGTGGAACTTACGTACAATGCAGTATCACTCAGCAATGAAATCTATGTCACCAGGCCCATAGCAGCATAATGAGTGGATTCAGGTACGATGATTCTAACTGAAATAAGTCACACAGAAAAAGAAACATCATAAGATATCACTAATACACGGAATGTAAACTTGGCTACACAGGAACTGAATTCCAAAACAGAACAGGGTCTCAAATTTAGAAAACCAACTTATGCTTGCTTAAGGGGAAAGGTGAGTTGGGGTGCTGCATAAAACCAGAGATTGAAATGAGCACAGATAAAGTTCCTTAAGCCAAATATGGAATAGACAAGAGCTACTCCTTGCTCAACGAAATGGACTCAACACCGCATATTAAACGCCTAAGAATGTACCTGACTAGTAAGTATCTTAAAACCTATGGATTGCTATGTCTCCGAAAGAGAATCAAGCATGTGTACAGGGGCATAAACGCAGCAGTGATAGGATTGGAGAGGTTCGGTGAGCAAATGAAGACCCTTTGAAGTCATATTGCATGGTACCCATTCCACGTGTTTCAACTACCCAGGTTTAAGGTATTCTTCCTTCAGCTAAAACATGCATGTGGAACCTAGAGTATGATCAACCATGTGATCGGGAGACGTGTTCAAATATGTCTCAGTTTTCGTACCCTGGTACTCGGGTGCAACATTCCAGACGCTTTACTAACACTCTCCCGACTTGGAGAGTCAGTCCCTTTAACCTCCTGTTTGGCCCAGCTTGTAATTTCTGCGGAAGATGAACAAGAATAGCGAGAACCAATGAGAGACTAGCTGGAGGTGTCTGGACGGGCAAATTTAACTCTCATTTCCCACCAGGAAGAGGAATTAACCAAAGGCTCAGCGTGCCGTGCCGGAACCAGATTAGGGCCTGAAGCCATCCTGCGGTGTTGCGGCCAGCTCACAAGAAAGCGAGTTGAAGAAAGGAGCTCAGGGGCACTGTAATTCACAAACCTGCAGAGTTATAAATGACAGCTATCGTCCAAAAATATACTGAAGTAAGGCTGCCAAGAGGACTTGAAAGCGGGGCAGAATTGCAGGAAACCGATTTCAGGAGGTAGACTGGAATTGCATTGAAAGCATAGGAAAAGAGGCAGAACGTCCACAATGATGCACTTGGCCAAAAAGGGCGTATGCGTTTTTTCCTGAATATATTCAGGAAAAAACGCATACGCCCTTTTTGGCCAACCAAGCAAGCTTGCAAAGGAAATCTGCACTACAATGAAGTGTCACTTCCCCCCGGTCAAAAGGGCCATCTGAAAAAAGTGTAAAATCCAGAAAGGCAGGACAGGCAATGGAGAACTGGGAGCCTTGTTATGCTGATGGGCGGGATGTAAATTGCCAACAGACACTCGGGAGAAGTGTATGGTGTTTCCTGAAACATCTAAAAAACACAGCAACAGAGCCTAGGGCACTTCCACTTATGGTCCTATAGCTTAGGGAAATTAAAATCAAAAAGACACAGCCACCCCAAAGTTTGGGACGCCTCTGTTTACAAGAACCTCGTTTACCGTACAAGTTCAACATCACAGAAAGTGAAAAATGGATAAAGAACTTGTGGAACTTACGTACAATGCAGTATCACTCAGCAATGAAATCTATGTCACCAGGCCCGTAGCAGCATAATGAGTGGATTCAGGTACGATGATTCTAACTGAAATAAGTCACACAGAAAAAGAAACATCATAAGATATCACTAATACACGGAATGTAAACTTGGCTACACAGGAACTGAATTCCAAAACAGAACAGGGTCTCAAATTTAGAAAACCAACTTATGCTTGCTTAAGGGGAAAGGTGAGTTGGGGTGCTGCATAAAACCAGAGATTGAAATGAGCACAGATAAAGTTCCTTAAGCCAAATATGGAATAGACAAGAGCTACTCCTTGCTCAACGAAATGGACTCAACACCGCATATTAAACGCCTAAGAATGTACCTGACTAGTAAGTATCTTAAAACCTATGGATTGCTATGTCTCCGAAAGAGAATCAAGCATGTGTACAGGGGCATAAACGCAGCAGTGATAGGATTGGAGAGGTTCGGTGAGCAAATGAAGACCCTTTGAAGTCATATTGCATGGTACCCATTCCACGGGTCTCAACTCTCCAGGTTTAAGGTATTCTTCCTTCAGCTAAAACATGCATGTGTAACCCAGAGTATGATCAACCATGTGATCGTGAGACGTGTTCAAATATGTCTCAGTTTTCGTACACTGGTACTCGGGTGCAACATTCCAGACGCTTTACTAACACTCTCCCCACTTGGAGAGTCAGTCCCTTTAACCTCCTGTTTGGCCCAGTTTGCAATTTCTGCGGAAGATGAACAGGAATAGCGAGAACCAATGAGAGACTAGCTGGAGGTGTCTGGACGGGCAAATTTAACTCTCATTTCCCACCAGGAAGAGGAATTAACCAAAGGCTCAGCGTGCCGTGCCGGAACCAGATTAGGGCCTGAAGCCATCCTGTGGTGTTGCGGCCAGCTCACAAGAAAGCGAGTTGAAGAAAGGAGCTCAGGGGCACTGTAATTCACAAACCTGCAGAGTTATAAATGACAGCTATCGTCCAAAAATATACTGAAGTAAGGCTGCCAAGAGGACTTGAAAGCGGGGCAGAATTGCAGGAAACCGATTTCAGGAGGTAGACTGGAATTGCATTGAAAGCATAGGAAAAGAGGCAGAACGTCCACAATGATGCACTTGGCCAAAAAGGGCGTATGCGTTTTTTCCTGAATATATTCAGGAAAAAACGCATACGCACTTTTTGGCCAACCAAGCAAGCTTGCAAAGGAAATGTGCACTACGATGAAGTCTCACTTCCCCCCGGTCAAAAGGGCCATCTGAAAAAAGTGTAAAATCCAGAAAGGCAGGACAGGCCATGGAGAACTGGGAGCCTTGTTATGCTGATGGGCGGGATGTAAATTGCCAACAGACACTTGGGAGAAGTTTATGGTGTTTCGGGAAACATCTAAAAAACAAAGCAACAGAGCCTAGGGCACTTCCACTTATGGTCCTATAGCTTAGGGAAATTAAAATCAAAAAGACACAGCCACCCCATAGTTTGGGACGGCTCGCTTTACAAGAACCTCGTTTACAGTACAAGTTCAACATCGCAGAAAGTGAAAAATGGATAAAGAAGTTGTGGTATTTACTTACAAAGCAATATCACTCAGCAATGAAATCTATGTCATCAGGCCCTTAGCAGCACAATGAGTGGATTCAGGTACGATGATTCTAACTGAAATAAGTCACACAGAAAAAGAAACATCATAAGATATCAGTAATACACGGAATGTAAACTTGGCTACACAGGAACTGAATTACAGAACAGAACAGGGTCTCAAATTTAGAAAACCAACTTATGCTTGCTTAAGGGGAAAGGTGAGTTGGGGTGCTGCATAAAACCAGAGATTGAAATGAGCACAGATAAAGTTCCTTAAGCCAAATATGGAATAGACAAGAGCTACTCCTTGCTCAACGAAATGGACTCAACACCCCATATTAAACGCCTAAGAATGTACCTGACTAGTAAGTATCTTAAAACCTATGGATTGCTATGTCTCCAAAAGAGAATCAAGCGTGTGTACAGGGGCATAAACGCAGCAGTGATAGGATTGGAGAGGTTCGGTGAGCAAATGAAGACCCTTTGAAGTCATATTGCATGGTACCCATTCCACGGGTCTCAACTCTCCAGGTTTAAGGTATTCTTCCTTCAGCTAAAACATGCATGTGGAACCCAGAGTATGATCAACCGTGTGAACGGGAGACGTGTTCAAATATGTCTCAGTTTTCCTCCCCTGGTACTCGGGTGCAACATTCCAGACGCTTTACTAACACTCTCCCCACTTGGAGAGTCAGCGCCTTTAACCTCCTGTTTGGCCCAGTTTGCAATTTCTGCGGAAGATGAACAGGAATAGGGAGAACCAATGAGAGACTAGCTGGAGGTGTCTGGACGGGCAAATTTAACTCTCATTTCCCACCAGGAAGAGGAAATAACCAAAGGCTCAGCGTGCCGTGCCGGAACCAGATTAGGGCCTGAAGCCATCCTGCAGTGTTGCGGCCAGGTCACAAGAAAGCGAGTTGAAGAAAGGAGCTCAGGGGCACTGTAATTCACAAACCTGCAGAGTTATAAATGACAGCTATCGTCCAAAAATATACTGAAGTAAGGCTGCCAAGAGGACTTGAAAGCGGGGCAGAATTGCAGGAAACCGATTTCAGGAGGTAGACTGGAATTGCATTGAAAGCATAGGAAAAGAGGCAGAACGTCCACAATGATGCACTTGGCCAAAAAGGGCGTATGCGTTTTTTCCTGAATATATTCAGGAAAAAACGCATACGCCCTTTTTGGCCAACCAAGCAAGCTTGCAAAGGAAATCTGCACTACAATGAAGTCTCACTTCCCCCCGGTCAAAAGGGCCATCTGAAAAAAGTGTAAAATCCAGAAAGGCAGGACAGGCCATGGAGAACTGGGAGCCTTGTTATGCTTATGGGCGGGATGTAAATTGCCAACAGACACTCGGGAGAAGTGTATGGTGTTTCCTGAAATATCTAAAAAACAAAGCAACAGAGCCTAGGGCACTTCCACTTATGGTCCTATAGCTTAGGGAAATTAAAATCAAAAAGACACAGCCACCCCAAAGTTTGGGACGCCTCTGTTTACAAGAACCTCGTTTACCGTACAAGTTCAATATCACAGAAAGTGAAAAATGGATAAAGATCTTGTGGTACTTACGTACAATGCAGTATCACTCAGCAATGAAATCTATGTCATCAGGCCCGTAGCAGCATAATGAGTGGATTCAGGTACGATGATTCTACCTGAAATAAGTCACACAGAAAAAGAAACATCATAAGATATCACTAATACACGGAATGTAAACTTGGCTACACAGGAACTGAATTCCAAAACAGAACAGGGTCTTAAATTTAGAAAACCAACTTATGCTTGCTTAAGGGGAAAGGTGAGTTGGGGTGCTGCATAAAACCAGAGATTGAAATGAGCACAGATAAAGTTCCTTAAGCCAAATATGGAAAAGTCAAGAGCTACTCCTTGCTCAACGAAATGGACTCAACACCCCATATTAAACGCCTAAGAATGTACCTGACTAGTAAGTATCTTAAAACCTATGGATTGCTATGTCTCCGAAAGAGAATCAAGCATGTGTACAGGGGCATAAACGCAGCAGTGATAGGATTGGAGAGGTTCGGTGAGCAAATGAAGACCCTTTGAAGTCATATTGCATGGTACCCATTCCACGGGTTTCAACTACCCAGGTTTAAGGTATTCTTCCTTCAGCTAAAACATGCAAGTGGAACCTAGAGTATGATCAACCATGTGATCGTGAGACGTGTTCAAATATGTCTCAGTTTTCGTACCCTGGTACTCGGGTGCAACATTCCAGACGGTTTACTAACACTCTCCCCACTTCAAGAGTCAGTCCCTTTAACCTCCTGTTTGGCCCAGTTTGCAATTCCTGCGGAAGATGAACAGGAATAGCGAAAACCAATGAGAGACTAGCTGGAGGTGTCTGGACGGGCAAATTTAACTCTCATTTCCCACCAGGAAGAGGAATTAACCAAAGGCTCAGCGTGCCGTGCCGGAACCAGATTAGGGCCTGAAGCCTTCCTGCAGTGTTGCGGCCAGCTCAAAAGAAAGCGAGTTGAAGAAAGGAGCTCAGGGGCACCGTAATTCACAAACCTGCAGAGTTATAAATGACAGCTATCGTCCAAAAATATACTGAAGTAAGGCTGCCAAGAGGACTTGAAAGCGGGGCAGAATTGCAGGAAACCGATTTCAGGAGGTAGACTGGAATTGCATTGAAAGCATAGGAAAAGAGGCAGAACGTCCACAATGATGCACTTGGCCAAAAAGGGCGTATGCGTTTTTTCCTGAATATATTCAGGAAAAAACGCATACGCCCTTTTTGGCCAACCAAGCAAGCTTGCAAAGGAAATCTGCACTACAATGAAGTCTCACTTCCCCCCGGTCAAAAGGGCCATCTGAAAAAAGTGTAAAATCCAGAAAGGCAGGACAGGCCATGGAGAACTGGGAGCCTTGTTATGCTGATGGGTGGGATGTAAATTGCCAACAGACACTTGGGAGAAGTGTATGGTGTTTCCTGAAACATCTAAAAAACAAAGCAACAGAGCCTAGGGCACTTCCACTTATGGTCCTATAGCTTAGGGAAATTAAAATCAAAAAGACACAGCCACCCCAAAGTTTGGGACGCCTCTGTTTACAAGAACCTCGTTTACCGTACAAGTTCAATATCACAGAAAGTGAAAAATGGATAAAGAACTTGTGGTACTTACGTACAATGCAGTATCACTCAGCAATGAAATCTATGTCATCAGGCCCGTAGCAGCATAATGAGTGGATTCAGGTACGATGATTCTAACTGAAATAAGTCACACAGAAAAAGAAACATCATAAGATATCAGTAATACACGGAATGTAAACTTGGCTACACAGGAACTGAATTACAGAACAGAACAGGGTCTCAAATTTAGAAAACCAACTTATGCTTGCTTAAGGGTAAAGGTGAGTTGTGGTGCTGCATAAAACCAGAGATTGAAATGAGCACAGATAAAGTTCCTTAAGCCAAATATGGAATAGACAAGAGCTACTCCTTGCTCAACGAAATGGACTCAACACCGCATATTAAACGCCTAAGAATGTACCTGACTAGTAAGTATCTTAAAACCTATGGATTGCTATGTCTCCGAAAGAGAATCAAGCATGTGTACAGGGGCATAAAACGCAGCAGTGATAGGATTGGAGAGGTTCGGTGAGCAAATGAAGACCCTTTGAAGTCATATTGCATGGTACCCATTCCACGGGTCTCAACTCTCCAGGTTTAAGGTATTCTTCCTTCAGCTAAAACATGCATGTGGAACCCAGAGTATGATCAACAATGTGAACGGGAGACGTGTTCAAATATGTCTCAGTTTTCGTACCCTGGTACTCGGGTGCAACATTCCAGACGCTTTACTAACACTCTCCCGACTTGGAGAGTCAGTCCCTTTAACCTCCTGTTTGGCCCAGTTTGCAATTTCTGCGGAAGATGAACAGGAATAGCGAGAACCAATGAGAGATTAGCTGGAGGTGTCTGGACGGGCAAATTTAACTCTCATTTCCCACCAGGAAGAGGAATTAACCAAAGGCTCAGCGTGCCGTGCCGGAACCAGATTAGGGCCTGAAGCCATCCTGCGGTGTTGCGGCCAGCTCACAAGAAAGCGAGTTGAAGAAAGGAGCTCAGGGGCACTGTAATTCACAAACCTGCAGAGTTATAAATGACAGCTATCGTCCAAAAATATACTGAAGTAAGGCTGCCAAGAGGACTTGAAAGCGGGGCAGAATTGCAGGAAAACCGATTTCAGGAGGTAGACTGGAATTGCATTGAAAGCATAGGAAAAGAGGCAGAACGTCCACAATGATGCACTTGGCCAAAAAGGGCGTATGCGTTTTTTCCTGAATATATTCAGGAAAAAACGCATACGCCCTTTTTGGCCAACCAAGCAAGCTTGCAAAGGAAATCTGCACTACAATGAAGTCTCACTTCCCCCCGGTCAAAAGGGCCATCTGAAAAAAGTGTAAAATCCAGAAAGGCAGGACAGGCCATGGAGAACTGGGAGCCTTGTTATGCTGATGGGCGGGATGTAAATTGCCAACAGACACTCGGGAGAAGTGTTTGGTGTTTCCTGAAACATCTAACAAACACAGCAACGGAGCCTAGGGCACTTCCACTTATGGTCCTATAGCTTAGAGAAATTAAAATCAAAAAGACACAGCCACCCCAAAGTTTGGGACGCCTCTGTTTACAAGAACCTCATTTACAGTACAAGTTCAACATCGCAGAAAGTGAAAAATGGATAAAGAAGTTGTGGTATTACTTACAAAGGAATATCACTCAGCAATGAAATCTATGTCATCAGGCCCTTAGCAACACAATGAGTGGATTCAGGTATGATGATTCTAACTGAAATAAGTCACACAGAAAAAGAAACATCATAAGATATCAGTAATACACGGAATGTAAACTTGACTACACAGGAACTGAATTACAGAACAGAACAGGGTCTCAAATTTAGAAAACCAACTTATGCTTGCTTAAGGGGAAAGGTGAGTTGGGGTGCTGCATAAAACCAGAGATTGAAATGAGCACAGATAAAGTTCCTTAAGCCAAATATGGAATAGACAAGAGCTACTCCTTGCTCAACGAAATGGACTCAACACCGCATATTAAACGCCTAAGAATGTACCTGACTAGTAAGTATCTTAAAACCTATGGATTGCTATGTCTCCGAAAGAGAATCAAGCATGTGTACAGGGGCATAAACGCAGCAGTGATAGGATTGGAGAGGTTCGGTGAGCAAATGAAGACCCTTTGAAGTCATATTGCATGGTACCCATTCCACGGGTTTCAACTACCCAGGTTTAAGGTATTCTTCCTTCAGCTAAAACATGCATGTGGAACCTAGAGTATGATCAACCATGTGATCGGGAGACGTGTTCAAATATGTCTCAGTTTTCGTACCCTGGTACTCGGGTGCAACATTCCAGACGCTTTACTAACACTCTCCCGACTTGGAGAGTCAGTCCCTTTAACCTCCTGTTTGGCCCAGCTTGTAATTTCTGCGGAAGATGAACAAGAATAGCGAGAACCAATGAGAGACTAGCTGGAGGTGTCTGGACGGGCAAATTTAACTCTCATTTCCCACCAGGAAGAGGAATTAACCAAAGGCTCAGCGTGCCGTGCCGGAACCAGATTAGGGCCTGAAGCCATCCTGCGGTGTTGCGGCCAGCTCACAAGAAAGCGAGTTGAAGAAAGGAGCTCAGGGGCACTGTAATTCACAAACCTGCAGAGTTATAAATGACAGCTATCGTCCAAAAATATACTGAAGTAAGGCTGCCAAGAGGACTTGAAAGCGGGGCAGAATTGCAGGAAACCGATTTCAGGAGGTAGACTGGAATTGCATTGAAAGCATAGGAAAAGAGGCAGAACGTCCACAATGATGCACTTGGCCAAAAAGGGCGTATGCGTTTTTTCCTGAATATATTCAGGAAAAAACGCATACGCCCTTTTTGGCCAACCAAGCAAGCTTGCAAAGGAAATCTGCACTACAATGAAGTGTCACTTCCCCCCGGTCAAAAGGGCCATCTGAAAAAAGTGTAAAATCCAGAAAGGCAGGACAGGCAATGGAGAACTGGGAGCCTTGTTATGCTGATGGGCGGGATGTAAATTGCCAACAGACACTCGGGAGAAGTGTATGGTGTTTCCTGAAACATCTAAAAAACACAGCAACAGAGCCTAGGGCACTTCCACTTATGGTCCTATAGCTTAGGGAAATTAAAATCAAAAAGACACAGCCACCCCAAAGTTTGGGACGCCTCTGTTTACAAGAACCTCGTTTACCGTACAAGTTCAACATCACAGAAAGTGAAAAATGGATAAAGAACTTGTGGAACTTACGTACAATGCAGTATCACTCAGCAATGAAATCTATGTCACCAGGCCCGTAGCAGCATAATGAGTGGATTCAGGTACGATGATTCTAACTGAAATAAGTCACACAGAAAAAGAAACATCATAAGATATCACTAATACACGGAATGTAAACTTGGCTACACAGGAACTGAATTCCAAAACAGAACAGGGTCTCAAATTTAGAAAACCAACTTATGCTTGCTTAAGGGGAAAGGTGAGTTGGGGTGCTGCATAAAACCAGAGATTGAAATGAGCACAGATAAAGTTCCTTAAGCCAAATATGGAATAGACAAGAGCTACTCCTTGCTCAACGAAATGGACTCAACACCGCATATTAAACGCCTAAGAATGTACCTGACTAGTAAGTATCTTAAAACCTATGGATTGCTATGTCTCCGAAAGAGAATCAAGCATGTGTACAGGGGCATAAACGCAGCAGTGATAGGATTGGAGAGGTTCGGTGAGCAAATGAAGACCCTTTGAAGTCATATTGCATGGTACCCATTCCACGGGTTTCAACTACCCAGGTTTAAGGTATTCTTCCTTCAGCTAAAACATGCATGTGGAACCTAGAGTATGATCAACCATGTGATCGGGAGACGTGTTCAAATATGTCTCAGTTTTCGTACCCTGGTACTCGGGTGCAACATTCCAGACGCTTTACTAACACTCTCCCGACTTGGAGAGTCAGTCCCTTTAACCTCCTGTTTGGCCCAGTTTGCAATTTCTGTGGAAGATGAACAGGAATAGCGAGAACCAATGAGAGATTAGCTGGAGGTGTCTGGACGGGCAAATTTAACTCTCATTTCCCACCAGGAAGAGGAATTAACCAAAGGCTCAGCGTGCCGTGCCGGAACCAGATTAGGGCCTGAAGCCATCCTGCGGTATTGCGGCCAGCTCACAAGAAAGCGAGTTGAAGAAAGGAGCTCAGGGGCACTGTAATTCACAAACCTGCAGAGTTATAAATGACAGCTATCGTCCAAAAATATACTGAAGTAAGGCTGCCAAGAGGACTTGAAAGCGGGGCAGAATTGCAGGAAACCGATTTCAGGAGGTAGACTGGAATTGCATTGAAAGCATAGGAAAAGAGGCAGAACGTCCACAATGATGCACTTGGCCAAAAAGGGCGTATGCGTTTTTTCCTGAATATATTCAGGAAAAAACGCATACGCCCTTTTTGGCCAACCAAGCAAGCTTGCAAAGGAAATCTGCACTACAATGAAGTCTCACTTCCCCCCGGTCAAAAGGGCCATCTGAAAAAAGTGTAAAATCCAGAAAGGCAGGACAGGCCATGGAGAACTGGGAGCCTTGTTATGCTGATGGGCGGGATGTAAATTGCCAACAGACACTCGGGAGAAGTGTTTGGTGTTTCCTGAAACATCTAACAAACACAGCAACGGAGCCTAGGGCACTTCCACTTATGGTCCTATAGCTTAGAGAAATTAAAATCAAAAAGACACAGCCACCCCGAAGTTTGGGACGCCTCTGTTTACAAGAACCTCATTTACAGTACAAGTTCAACATCGCAGAAAGTGAAAAATGGATAAAGAAGTTGTGGTATTACTTACAAAGGAATATCACTCAGCAATGAAATCTATGTCATCAGGCCCTTAGCAACACAATGAGTGGATTCAGGTATGATGATTCTAACTGAAATAAGTCACACAGAAAAAGAAACATCATAAGATATCAGTAATACACGGAATGTAAACTTGACTACACAGGAACTGAATTACAGAACAGAACAGGGTCTCAAATTTAGAAAACCAACTTATGCTTGCTTAAGGGGAAAGGTGAGTTGGGGTGCTGCATAAAACCAGAGATTGAAATGAGCACAGATAAAGTTCCTTAAGCCAAATATGGAATAGACAAGAGCTACTCCTTGCTCAACGAAATGGACTCAACACCGCATATTAAACGCCTAAGAATGTACCTGACTAGTAAGTATCTTAAAACCTATGGATTGCTATGTCTCCGAAAGAGAATCAAGCATGTGTACAGGGGCATAAACGCAGCAGTGATAGGATTGGAGAGGTTCGGTGAGCAAATGAAGACCCTTTGAAGTCATATTTTATGGTACCCATTCCACGGGTTTCAACTACCCAGGTTTAAGGTATTCTTCCTTCAGCTAAAACATGCATGTGGAACCTAAACTATGATCAACCATGTGATAGGGAGACGTGTTCAAATATGTCTCAGTTTTCGTACCCTGGTACTCGGGTGCAACATTCCAGAAGCTTTACTAACACTCTCCCGACTTGGAGAGTCAGTGCCTTTAACCTCCTGTTTGGCCCAGTTTGCAATTACTGCGGAAGATGAACAGGAATAGGGAGAACCAATGAGAGACTAGCTGGACGTGTCTGAACGGGCAAATTTAACTCTCATTTCCCACCAGGAAGAGGAATTAACCAAAGGCTCAGCGTGCCGTGCCGGAACCAGATTACGGCCTGAAGCCATCCTGCGGTGTTGCGGCCAGCTCACAAGAAAGCGAGTTGAAGAAAGGAGCTCAGGGGCACTGTAATTCACAAACCTGCAGAGTTATAAATTACAGCTATCGTCCAAAAATATACTGAAGTAAGGCTGCCAAGAGGACTTGAAAGCGGGGCAGAATTGCAGGAAACCAATTTCAGGAGGTAGACTGGAATTGCATTGAAAGCATAGGAAAAGAGGCAGAACGTCCACAATGATGCACTTGGCCAAAAAGGGCGTATGCGTTTTTTCCTGAATATATTCAGGAAAAAACGCATACGCCCTTTTTGGCCAACCAAGCAAGCTTGCAAAGGAAATCTGCACTACAATGAAGTGTCACTTCCCCCCGGTCAAAAGGGCCATCTGAAAAAAGTGTAAAATCCAGAAAGGCAGGACAGGCAATGGAGAACTGGGAGCCTTGTTATGCTGATGGGCGGGATGTAAATTGCCAACAGACACTCGGGAGAAGTGTATGGTGTTTCCTGAAACATCTAAAAAACACAGCAACAGAGCCTAGGGCACTTCCACTTATGGTCCTATAGCTTAGGGAAATTAAAATCAAAAAGACACAGCCACCCCAAAGTTTGGGACGCCTCTGTTTACAAGAACCTCGTTTACCGTACAAGTTCAACATCACAGAAAGTGAAAAATGGATAAAGAACTTGTGGAACTTACGTACAATGCAGTATCACTCAGCAATGAAATCTATGTCACCAGGCCCGTAGCAGCATAATGAGTGGATTCAGGTACGATGATTCTAACTGAAATAAGTCACACAGAAAAAGAAACATCATAAGATATCACTAATACACGGAATGTAAACTTGGCTACACAGGAACTGAATTCCAAAACAGAACAGGGTCTCAAATTTAGAAAACCAACTTATGCTTGCTTAAGGGGAAAGGTGAGTTGGGGTGCTGCATAAAACCAGAGATTGAAATGAGCACAGATAAAGTTCCTTAAGCCAAATATGGAATAGACAAGAGCTACTCCTTGCTCAACGAAATGGACTCAACACCGCATATTAAACGCCTAAGAATGTACCTGACTAGTAAGTATCTTAAAACCTATGGATTGCTATGTCTCCGAAAGAGAATCAAGCATGTGTACAGGGGCATAAACGCAGCAGTGATAGGATTGGAGAGGTTCGGTGAGCAAATGAAGACCCTTTGAAGTCATATTGCATGGTACCCATTCCACGTGTTTCAACTACACAGGTTTAATGTATTCTTCCTTCAGCTAAAACATGCATGTGGAACCTAGAGTATGATCAACCATGTGATCGGGAGACGTGTTCAAATATGTCTCAGTTTTCGTACCCTGGTACTCGGGTGCAACATTCCAGACGCTTTACTAACACTCTCCCGACTTGGAGAGTCAGTCCCTTTAACCTCCTGTTTGGCCCAGTTTGCAATTTCTGCGGAAGATGAACAGGAATAGCGAGAACCAATGAGAGATTAGCTGGAGGTGTCTGGACGGGCAAATTTAACTCTCATTTCCCACCAGGAAGAGGAATTAACCAAAGGCTCAGCGTGCCGTGCCGGAACCAGATTAGGGCCTGAAGCCATCCTGCGGTGTTGCGGCCAGCTCACAAGAAAGCGAGTTGAAGAAAGGAGCTCAGGGGCACTGTAATTCACAAACCTGCAGAGTTATAAATGACAGCTATCGTCCAAAAATATACTGAAGTAAGGCTGCCAAGAGGACTTGAAAGCGGGGCAGAATTGCAGGAAAACCGATTTCAGGAGGTAGACTGGAATTGCATTGAAAGCATAGGAAAAGAGGCAGAACGTCCACAATGATGCACTTGGCCAAAAAGGGCGTATGCGTTTTTTCCTGAATATATTCAGGAAAAAACGCATACGCCCTTTTTGGCCAACCAAGCAAGCTTGCAAAGGAAATCTGCACTACAATGAAGTCTCACTTCCCCCCGGTCAAAAGGGCCATCTGAAAAAAGTGTAAAATCCAGAAAGGCAGGACAGGCCATGGAGAACTGGGAGCCTTGTTATGCTGATGGGCGGGATGTAAATTGCCAACAGACACTCGGGAGAAGTGTTTGGTGTTTCCTGAAACATCTAACAAACACAGCAACGGAGCCTAGGGCACTTCCACTTATGGTCCTATAGCTTAGAGAAATTAAAATCAAAAAGACACAGCCACCCCAAAGTTTGGGACGCCTCTGTTTACAAGAACCTCATTTACAGTACAAGTTCAACATCGCAGAAAGTGAAAAATGGATAAAGAAGTTGTGGTATTACTTACAAAGGAATATCACTCAGCAATGAAATCTATGTCATCAGGCCCTTAGCAACACAATGAGTGGATTCAGGTATGATGATTCTAACTGAAATAAGTCACACAGAAAAAGAAACATCATAAGATATCAGTAATACACGGAATGTAAACTTGACTACACAGGAACTGAATTACAGAACAGAACAGGGTCTCAAATTTAGAAAACCAACTTATGCTTGCTTAAGGGGAAAGGTGAGTTGGGGTGCTGCATAAAACCAGAGATTGAAATGAGCACAGATAAAGTTCCTTAAGCCAAATATGGAATAGACAAGAGCTACTCCTTGCTCAACGAAATGGACTCAACACCGCATATTAAACGCCTAAGAATGTACCTGACTAGTAAGTATCTTAAAACCTATGGATTGCTATGTCTCCGAAAGAGAATCAAGCATGTGTACAGGGGCATAAACGCAGCAGTGATAGGATTGGAGAGGTTCGGTGAGCAAATGAAGACCCTTTGAAGTCATATTGCATGGTACCCATTCCACGGGTTTCAACTACCCAGGTTTAAGGTATTCTTCCTTCAGCTAAAACATGCATGTGGAACCTAGAGTATGATCAACCATGTGATCGGGAGACGTGTTCAAATATGTCTCAGTTTTCGTACCCTGGTACTCGGGTGCAACATTCCAGACGCTTTACTAACACTCTCCCGACTTGGAGAGTCAGTCCCTTTAACCTCCTGTTTGGCCCAGCTTGTAATTTCTGCGGAAGATGAACAAGAATAGCGAGAACCAATGAGAGACTAGCTGGAGGTGTCTGGACGGGCAAATTTAACTCTCATTTCCCACCAGGAAGAGGAATTAACCAAAGGCTCAGCGTGCCGTGCCGGAACCAGATTAGGGCCTGAAGCCATCCTGCGGTGTTGCGGCCAGCTCACAAGAAAGCGAGTTGAAGAAAGGAGCTCAGGGGCACTGTAATTCACAAACCTGCAGAGTTATAAATGACAGCTATCGTCCAAAAATATACTGAAGTAAGGCTGCCAAGAGGACTTGAAAGCGGGGCAGAATTGCAGGAAACCGATTTCAGGAGGTAGACTGGAATTGCATTGAAAGCATAGGAAAAGAGGCAGAACGTCCACAATGATGCACTTGGCCAAAAAGGGCGTATGCGTTTTTTCCTGAATATATTCAGGAAAAAACGCATACGCCCTTTTTGGCCAACCAAGCAAGCTTGCAAAGGAAATCTGCACTACAATGAAGTGTCACTTCCCCCCGGTCAAAAGGGCCATCTGAAAAAAGTGTAAAATCCAGAAAGGCAGGACAGGCAATGGAGAACTGGGAGCCTTGTTATGCTGATGGGCGGGATGTAAATTGCCAACAGACACTCGGGAGAAGTGTATGGTGTTTCCTGAAACATCTAAAAAACACAGCAACAGAGCCTAGGGCACTTCCACTTATGGTCCTATAGCTTAGGGAAATTAAAATCAAAAAGACACAGCCACCCCAAAGTTTGGGACGCCTCTGTTTACAAGAACCTCGTTTACCGTACAAGTTCAACATCACAGAAAGTGAAAAATGGATAAAGAACTTGTGGAACTTACGTACAATGCAGTATCACTCAGCAATGAAATCTATGTCACCAGGCCCGTAGCAGCATAATGAGTGGATTCAGGTACGATGATTCTAACTGAAATAAGTCACACAGAAAAAGAAACATCATAAGATATCACTAATACACGGAATGTAAACTTGGCTACACAGGAACTGAATTCCAAAACAGAACAGGGTCTCAAATTTAGAAAACCAACTTATGCTTGCTTAAGGGGAAAGGTGAGTTGGGGTGCTGCATAAAACCAGAGATTGAAATGAGCACAGATAAAGTTCCTTAAGCCAAATATGGAATAGACAAGAGCTACTCCTTGCTCAACGAAATGGACTCAACACCGCATATTAAACGCCTAAGAATGTACCTGACTAGTAAGTATCTTAAAACCTATGGATTGCTATGTCTCCGAAAGAGAATCAAGCATGTGTACAGGGGCATAAACGCAGCAGTGATAGGATTGGAGAGGTTCGGTGAGCAAATGAAGACCCTTTGAAGTCATATTGCATGGTACCCATTCCACGGGTTTCAACTACCCAGGTTTAAGGTATTCTTCCTTCAGCTAAAACATGCATGTGGAACCTAGAGTATGATCAACCATGTGATCGGGAGACGTGTTCAAATATGTCTCAGTTTTCGTACCCTGGTACTCGGGTGCAACATTCCAGACGCTTTACTAACACTCTCCCGACTTGGAGAGTCAGTCCCTTTAACCTCCTGTTTGGCCCAGTTTGCAATTTCTGCGGAAGATGAACAGGAATAGCGAGAACCAATGAGAGATTAGCTGGAGGTGTCTGGACGGGCAAATTTAACTCTCATTTCCCACCAGGAAGAGGAATTAACCAAAGGCTCAGCGTGCCGTGCCGGAACCAGATTAGGGCCTGAAGCCATCCTGCGGTATTGCGGCCAGCTCACAAGAAAGCGAGTTGAAGAAAGGAGCTCAGGGGCACTGTAATTCACAAACCTGCAGAGTTATAAATGACAGCTATCGTCCAAAAATATACTGAAGTAAGGCTGCCAAGAGGACTTGAAAGCGGGGCAGAATTGCAGGAAACCGATTTCAGGAGGTAGACTGGAATTGCATTGAAAGCATAGGAAAAGAGGCAGAACGTCCACAATGATGCACTTGGCCAAAAAGGGCGTATGCGTTTTTTCCTGAATATATTCAGGAAAAAACGCATACGCCCTTTTTGGCCAACCAAGCAAGCTTGCAAAGGAAATCTGCACTACAATGAAGTCTCACTTCCCCCCGGTCAAAAGGGCCATCTGAAAAAAGTGTAAAATCCAGAAAGGCAGGACAGGCCATGGAGAACTGGGAGCCTTGTTATGCTGATGGGCGGGATGTAAATTGCCAACAGACACTCGGGAGAAGTGTTTGGTGTTTCCTGAAACATCTAACAAACACAGCAACGGAGCCTAGGGCACTTCCACTTATGGTCCTATAGCTTAGAGAAATTAAAATCAAAAAGACACAGCCACCCCGAAGTTTGGGACGCCTCTGTTTACAAGAACCTCATTTACAGTACAAGTTCAACATCGCAGAAAGTGAAAAATGGATAAAGAAGTTGTGGTATTACTTACAAAGGAATATCACTCAGCAATGAAATCTATGTCATCAGGCCCTTAGCAACACAATGAGTGGATTCAGGTATGATGATTCTAACTGAAATAAGTCACACAGAAAAAGAAACATCATAAGATATCAGTAATACACGGAATGTAAACTTGACTACACAGGAACTGAATTACAGAACAGAACAGGGTCTCAAATTTAGAAAACCAACTTATGCTTGCTTAAGGGGAAAGGTGAGTTGGGGTGCTGCATAAAACCAGAGATTGAAATGAGCACAGATAAAGTTCCTTAAGCCAAATATGGAATAGACAAGAGCTACTCCTTGCTCAACGAAATGGACTCAACACCGCATATTAAACGCCTAAGAATGTACCTGACTAGTAAGTATCTTAAAACCTATGGATTGCTATGTCTCCGAAAGAGAATCAAGCATGTGTACAGGGGCATAAACGCAGCAGTGATAGGATTGGAGAGGTTCGGTGAGCAAATGAAGACCCTTTGAAGTCATATTTTATGGTACCCATTCCACGGGTTTCAACTACCCAGGTTTAAGGTATTCTTCCTTCAGCTAAAACATGCATGTGGAACCTAAACTATGATCAACCATGTGATAGGGAGACGTGTTCAAATATGTCTCAGTTTTCGTACCCTGGTACTCGGGTGCAACATTCCAGAAGCTTTACTAACACTCTCCCGACTTGGAGAGTCAGTGCCTTTAACCTCCTGTTTGGCCCAGTTTGCAATTACTGCGGAAGATGAACAGGAATAGGGAGAACCAATGAGAGACTAGCTGGACGTGTCTGAACGGGCAAATTTAACTCTCATTTCCCACCAGGAAGAGGAATTAACCAAAGGCTCAGCGTGCCGTGCCGGAACCAGATTACGGCCTGAAGCCATCCTGCGGTGTTGCGGCCAGCTCACAAGAAAGCGAGTTGAAGAAAGGAGCTCAGGGGCACTGTAATTCACAAACCTGCAGAGTTATAAATTACAGCTATCGTCCAAAAATATACTGAAGTAAGGCTGCCAAGAGGACTTGAAAGCGGGGCAGAATTGCAGGAAACCGATTTCAGGAGGTAGACTGGAATTGCATTGAAAGCATAGGAAAAGAGGCAGAACGTCCACAATGATGCACTTGGCCAAAAAGGGCGTATGCGTTTTTTCCTGAATATATTCAGGAAAAAACGCATACGCCCTTTTTGGCCAACCAAGCAAGCTTGCAAAGGAAATCTGCACTACAATGAAGTGTCACTTCCCCCCGGTCAAAAGGGCCATCTGAAAAAAGTGTAAAATCCAGAAAGGCAGGACAGGCAATGGAGAACTGGGAGCCTTGTTATGCTGATGGGCGGGATGTAAATTGCCAACAGACACTCGGGAGAAGTGTATGGTGTTTCCTGAAACATCTAAAAAACACAGCAACAGAGCCTAGGGCACTTCCACTTATGGTCCTATAGCTTAGGGAAATTAAAATCAAAAAGACACAGCCACCCCAAAGTTTGGGACGCCTCTGTTTACAAGAACCTCGTTTACCGTACAAGTTCAACATCACAGAAAGTGAAAAATGGATAAAGAACTTGTGGAACTTACGTACAATGCAGTATCACTCAGCAATGAAATCTATGTCACCAGGCCCGTAGCAGCATAATGAGTGGATTCAGGTACGATGATTCTAACTGAAATAAGTCACACAGAAAAAGAAACATCATAAGATATCACTAATACACGGAATGTAAACTTGGCTACACAGGAACTGAATTCCAAAACAGAACAGGGTCTCAAATTTAGAAAACCAACTTATGCTTGCTTAAGGGGAAAGGTGAGTTGGGGTGCTGCATAAAACCAGAGATTGAAATGAGCACAGATAAAGTTCCTTAAGCCAAATATGGAATAGACAAGAGCTACTCCTTGCTCAACGAAATGGACTCAACACCGCATATTAAACGCCTAAGAATGTACCTGACTAGTAAGTATCTTAAAACCTATGGATTGCTATGTCTCCGAAAGAGAATCAAGCATGTGTACAGGGGCATAAACGCAGCAGTGATAGGATTGGAGAGGTTCGGTGAGCAAATGAAGACCCTTTGAAGTCATATTGCATGGTACCCATTCCACGTGTTTCAACTACACAGGTTTAATGTATTCTTCCTTCAGCTAAAACATGCATGTGGAACCTAGAGTATGATCAACCATGTGATCGGGAGACGTGTTCAAATATGTCTCAGTTTTCGTACCCTGGTACTCGGGTGCAACATTCCAGACGCTTTACTAACACTCTCCCGACTTGGAGAGTCAGTCCCTTTAACCTCCTGTTTGGCCCAGTTTGCAATTTCTGCGGAAGATGAACAGGAATAGCGAGAACCAATGAGAGATTAGCTGGAGGTGTCTGGACGGGCAAATTTAACTCTCATTTCCCACCAGGAAGAGGAATTAACCAAAGGCTCAGCGTGCCGTGCCGGAACCAGATTAGGGCCTGAAGCCATCCTGCGGTGTTGCGGCCAGCTCACAAGAAAGCGAGTTGAAGAAAGGAGCTCAGGGGCACTGTAATTCACAAACCTGCAGAGTTATAAATGACAGCTATCGTCCAAAAATATACTGAAGTAAGGCTGCCAAGAGGACTTGAAAGCGGGGCAGAATTGCAGGAAAACCGATTTCAGGAGGTAGACTGGAATTGCATTGAAAGCATAGGAAAAGAGGCAGAACGTCCACAATGATGCACTTGGCCAAAAAGGGCGTATGCGTTTTTTCCTGAATATATTCAGGAAAAAACGCATACGCCCTTTTTGGCCAACCAAGCAAGCTTGCAAAGGAAATCTGCACTACAATGAAGTCTCACTTCCCCCCGGTCAAAAGGGCCATCTGAAAAAAGTGTAAAATCCAGAAAGGCAGGACAGGCCATGGAGAACTGGGAGCCTTGTTATGCTGATGGGCGGGATGTAAATTGCCAACAGACACTCGGGAGAAGTGTTTGGTGTTTCCTGAAACATCTAACAAACACAGCAACGGAGCCTAGGGCACTTCCACTTATGGTCCTATAGCTTAGAGAAATTAAAATCAAAAAGACACAGCCACCCCAAAGTTTGGGACGCCTCTGTTTACAAGAACCTCATTTACAGTACAAGTTCAACATCGCAGAAAGTGAAAAATGGATAAAGAAGTTGTGGTATTACTTACAAAGGAATATCACTCAGCAATGAAATCTATGTCATCAGGCCCTTAGCAACACAATGAGTGGATTCAGGTATGATGATTCTAACTGAAATAAGTCACACAGAAAAAGAAACATCATAAGATATCAGTAATACACGGAATGTAAACTTGACTACACAGGAACTGAATTACAGAACAGAACAGGGTCTCAAATTTAGAAAACCAACTTATGCTTGCTTAAGGGGAAAGGTGAGTTGGGGTGCTGCATAAAACCAGAGATTGAAATGAGCACAGATAAAGTTCCTTAAGCCAAATATGGAATAGACAAGAGCTACTCCTTGCTCAACGAAATGGACTCAACACCGCATATTAAACGCCTAAGAATGTACCTGACTAGTAAGTATCTTAAAACCTATGGATTGCTATGTCTCCGAAAGAGAATCAAGCATGTGTACAGGGGCATAAACGCAGCAGTGATAGGATTGGAGAGGTTCGGTGAGCAAATGAAGACCCTTTGAAGTCATATTGCATGGTACCCATTCCACGGGTTTCAACTACCCAGGTTTAAGGTATTCTTCCTTCAGCTAAAACATGCATGTGGAACCTAGAGTATGATCAACCATGTGATCGGGAGACGTGTTCAAATATGTCTCAGTTTTCGTACCCTGGTACTCGGGTGCAACATTCCAGACGCTTTACTAACACTCTCCCGACTTGGAGAGTCAGTCCCTTTAACCTCCTGTTTGGCCCAGCTTGTAATTTCTGCGGAAGATGAACAAGAATAGCGAGAACCAATGAGAGACTAGCTGGAGGTGTCTGGACGGGCAAATTTAACTCTCATTTCCCACCAGGAAGAGGAATTAACCAAAGGCTCAGCGTGCCGTGCCGGAACCAGATTAGGGCCTGAAGCCATCCTGCGGTGTTGCGGCCAGCTCACAAGAAAGCGAGTTGAAGAAAGGAGCTCAGGGGCACTGTAATTCACAAACCTGCAGAGTTATAAATGACAGCTATCGTCCAAAAATATACTGAAGTAAGGCTGCCAAGAGGACTTGAAAGCGGGGCAGAATTGCAGGAAACCGATTTCAGGAGGTAGACTGGAATTGCATTGAAAGCATAGGAAAAGAGGCAGAACGTCCACAATGATGCACTTGGCCAAAAAGGGCGTATGCGTTTTTTCCTGAATATATTCAGGAAAAAACGCATACGCCCTTTTTGGCCAACCAAGCAAGCTTGCAAAGGAAATCTGCACTACAATGAAGTGTCACTTCCCCCCGGTCAAAAGGGCCATCTGAAAAAAGTGTAAAATCCAGAAAGGCAGGACAGGCAATGGAGAACTGGGAGCCTTGTTATGCTGATGGGCGGGATGTAAATTGCCAACAGACACTCGGGAGAAGTGTATGGTGTTTCCTGAAACATCTAAAAAACACAGCAACAGAGCCTAGGGCACTTCCACTTATGGTCCTATAGCTTAGGGAAATTAAAATCAAAAAGACACAGCCACCCCAAAGTTTGGGACGCCTCTGTTTACAAGAACCTCGTTTACCGTACAAGTTCAACATCACAGAAAGTGAAAAATGGATAAAGAACTTGTGGAACTTACGTACAATGCAGTATCACTCAGCAATGAAATCTATGTCACCAGGCCCGTAGCAGCATAATGAGTGGATTCAGGTACGATGATTCTAACTGAAATAAGTCACACAGAAAAAGAAACATCATAAGATATCACTAATACACGGAATGTAAACTTGGCTACACAGGAACTGAATTCCAAAACAGAACAGGGTCTCAAATTTAGAAAACCAACTTATGCTTGCTTAAGGGGAAAGGTGAGTTGGGGTGCTGCATAAAACCAGAGATTGAAATGAGCACAGATAAAGTTCCTTAAGCCAAATATGGAATAGACAAGAGCTACTCCTTGCTCAACGAAATGGACTCAACACCGCATATTAAACGCCTAAGAATGTACCTGACTAGTAAGTATCTTAAAACCTATGGATTGCTATGTCTCCGAAAGAGAATCAAGCATGTGTACAGGGGCATAAACGCAGCAGTGATAGGATTGGAGAGGTTCGGTGAGCAAATGAAGACCCTTTGAAGTCATATTGCATGGTACCCATTCCACGGGTTTCAACTACCCAGGTTTAAGGTATTCTTCCTTCAGCTAAAACATGCATGTGGAACCTAGAGTATGATCAACCATGTGATCGGGAGACGTGTTCAAATATGTCTCAGTTTTCGTACCCTGGTACTCGGGTGCAACATTCCAGACGCTTTACTAACACTCTCCCGACTTGGAGAGTCAGTCCCTTTAACCTCCTGTTTGGCCCAGTTTGCAATTTCTGCGGAAGATGAACAGGAATAGCGAGAACCAATGAGAGATTAGCTGGAGGTGTCTGGACGGGCAAATTTAACTCTCATTTCCCACCAGGAAGAGGAATTAACCAAAGGCTCAGCGTGCCGTGCCGGAACCAGATTAGGGCCTGAAGCCATCCTGCGGTATTGCGGCCAGCTCACAAGAAAGCGAGTTGAAGAAAGGAGCTCAGGGGCACTGTAATTCACAAACCTGCAGAGTTATAAATGACAGCTATCGTCCAAAAATATACTGAAGTAAGGCTGCCAAGAGGACTTGAAAGCGGGGCAGAATTGCAGGAAACCGATTTCAGGAGGTAGACTGGAATTGCATTGAAAGCATAGGAAAAGAGGCAGAACGTCCACAATGATGCACTTGGCCAAAAAGGGCGTATGCGTTTTTTCCTGAATATATTCAGGAAAAAACGCATACGCCCTTTTTGGCCAACCAAGCAAGCTTGCAAAGGAAATCTGCACTACAATGAAGTCTCACTTCCCCCCGGTCAAAAGGGCCATCTGAAAAAAGTGTAAAATCCAGAAAGGCAGGACAGGCCATGGAGAACTGGGAGCCTTGTTATGCTGATGGGCGGGATGTAAATTGCCAACAGACACTCGGGAGAAGTGTTTGGTGTTTCCTGAAACATCTAACAAACACAGCAACGGAGCCTAGGGCACTTCCACTTATGGTCCTATAGCTTAGAGAAATTAAAATCAAAAAGACACAGCCACCCCGAAGTTTGGGACGCCTCTGTTTACAAGAACCTCATTTACAGTACAAGTTCAACATCGCAGAAAGTGAAAAATGGATAAAGAAGTTGTGGTATTACTTACAAAGGAATATCACTCAGCAATGAAATCTATGTCATCAGGCCCTTAGCAACACAATGAGTGGATTCAGGTATGATGATTCTAACTGAAATAAGTCACACAGAAAAAGAAACATCATAAGATATCAGTAATACACGGAATGTAAACTTGACTACACAGGAACTGAATTACAGAACAGAACAGGGTCTCAAATTTAGAAAACCAACTTATGCTTGCTTAAGGGGAAAGGTGAGTTGGGGTGCTGCATAAAACCAGAGATTGAAATGAGCACAGATAAAGTTCCTTAAGCCAAATATGGAATAGACAAGAGCTACTCCTTGCTCAACGAAATGGACTCAACACCGCATATTAAACGCCTAAGAATGTACCTGACTAGTAAGTATCTTAAAACCTATGGATTGCTATGTCTCCGAAAGAGAATCAAGCATGTGTACAGGGGCATAAACGCAGCAGTGATAGGATTGGAGAGGTTCGGTGAGCAAATGAAGACCCTTTGAAGTCATATTTTATGGTACCCATTCCACGGGTTTCAACTACCCAGGTTTAAGGTATTCTTCCTTCAGCTAAAACATGCATGTGGAACCTAAACTATGATCAACCATGTGATAGGGAGACGTGTTCAAATATGTCTCAGTTTTCGTACCCTGGTACTCGGGTGCAACATTCCAGAAGCTTTACTAACACTCTCCCGACTTGGAGAGTCAGTGCCTTTAACCTCCTGTTTGGCCCAGTTTGCAATTACTGCGGAAGATGAACAGGAATAGGGAGAACCAATGAGAGACTAGCTGGACGTGTCTGAACGGGCAAATTTAACTCTCATTTCCCACCAGGAAGAGGAATTAACCAAAGGCTCAGCGTGCCGTGCCGGAACCAGATTACGGCCTGAAGCCATCCTGCGGTGTTGCGGCCAGCTCACAAGAAAGCGAGTTGAAGAAAGGAGCTCAGGGGCACTGTAATTCACAAACCTGCAGAGTTATAAATTACAGCTATCGTCCAAAAATATACTGAAGTAAGGCTGCCAAGAGGACTTGAAAGCGGGGCAGAATTGCAGGAAACCAATTTCAGGAGGTAGACTGGAATTGCATTGAAAGCATAGGAAAAGAGGCAGAACGTCCACAATGATGCACTTGGCCAAAAAGGGCGTATGCGTTTTTTCCTGAATATATTCAGGAAAAAACGCATACGCCCTTTTTGGCCAACCAAGCAAGCTTGCAAAGGAAATCTGCACTACAATGAAGTGTCACTTCCCCCCGGTCAAAAGGGCCATCTGAAAAAAGTGTAAAATCCAGAAAGGCAGGACAGGCAATGGAGAACTGGGAGCCTTGTTATGCTGATGGGCGGGATGTAAATTGCCAACAGACACTCGGGAGAAGTGTATGGTGTTTCCTGAAACATCTAAAAAACACAGCAACAGAGCCTAGGGCACTTCCACTTATGGTCCTATAGCTTAGGGAAATTAAAATCAAAAAGACACAGCCACCCCAAAGTTTGGGACGCCTCTGTTTACAAGAACCTCGTTTACCGTACAAGTTCAACATCACAGAAAGTGAAAAATGGATAAAGAACTTGTGGAACTTACGTACAATGCAGTATCACTCAGCAATGAAATCTATGTCACCAGGCCCGTAGCAGCATAATGAGTGGATTCAGGTACGATGATTCTAACTGAAATAAGTCACACAGAAAAAGAAACATCATAAGATATCACTAATACACGGAATGTAAACTTGGCTACACAGGAACTGAATTCCAAAACAGAACAGGGTCTCAAATTTAGAAAACCAACTTATGCTTGCTTAAGGGGAAAGGTGAGTTGGGGTGCTGCATAAAACCAGAGATTGAAATGAGCACAGATAAAGTTCCTTAAGCCAAATATGGAATAGACAAGAGCTACTCCTTGCTCAACGAAATGGACTCAACACCGCATATTAAACGCCTAAGAATGTACCTGACTAGTAAGTATCTTAAAACCTATGGATTGCTATGTCTCCGAAAGAGAATCAAGCATGTGTACAGGGGCATAAACGCAGCAGTGATAGGATTGGAGAGGTTCGGTGAGCAAATGAAGACCCTTTGAAGTCATATTGCATGGTACCCATTCCACGTGTTTCAACTACACAGGTTTAATGTATTCTTCCTTCAGCTAAAACATGCATGTGGAACCTAGAGTATGATCAACCATGTGATCGGGAGACGTGTTCAAATATGTCTCAGTTTTCGTACCCTGGTACTCGGGTGCAACATTCCAGACGCTTTACTAACACTCTCCCGACTTGGAGAGTCAGTCCCTTTAACCTCCTGTTTGGCCCAGTTTGCAATTTCTGCGGAAGATGAACAGGAATAGCGAGAACCAATGAGAGATTAGCTGGAGGTGTCTGGACGGGCAAATTTAACTCTCATTTCCCACCAGGAAGAGGAATTAACCAAAGGCTCAGCGTGCCGTGCCGGAACCAGATTAGGGCCTGAAGCCATCCTGCGGTGTTGCGGCCAGCTCACAAGAAAGCGAGTTGAAGAAAGGAGCTCAGGGGCACTGTAATTCACAAACCTGCAGAGTTATAAATGACAGCTATCGTCCAAAAATATACTGAAGTAAGGCTGCCAAGAGGACTTGAAAGCGGGGCAGAATTGCAGGAAAACCGATTTCAGGAGGTAGACTGGAATTGCATTGAAAGCATAGGAAAAGAGGCAGAACGTCCACAATGATGCACTTGGCCAAAAAGGGCGTATGCGTTTTTTCCTGAATATATTCAGGAAAAAACGCATACGCCCTTTTTGGCCAACCAAGCAAGCTTGCAAAGGAAATCTGCACTACAATGAAGTCTCACTTCCCCCCGGTCAAAAGGGCCATCTGAAAAAAGTGTAAAATCCAGAAAGGCAGGACAGGCCATGGAGAACTGGGAGCCTTGTTATGCTGATGGGCGGGATGTAAATTGCCAACAGACACTCGGGAGAAGTGTTTGGTGTTTCCTGAAACATCTAACAAACACAGCAACGGAGCCTAGGGCACTTCCACTTATGGTCCTATAGCTTAGAGAAATTAAAATCAAAAAGACACAGCCACCCCAAAGTTTGGGACGCCTCTGTTTACAAGAACCTCATTTACAGTACAAGTTCAACATCGCAGAAAGTGAAAAATGGATAAAGAAGTTGTGGTATTACTTACAAAGGAATATCACTCAGCAATGAAATCTATGTCATCAGGCCCTTAGCAACACAATGAGTGGATTCAGGTATGATGATTCTAACTGAAATAAGTCACACAGAAAAAGAAACATCATAAGATATCAGTAATACACGGAATGTAAACTTGACTACACAGGAACTGAATTACAGAACAGAACAGGGTCTCAAATTTAGAAAACCAACTTATGCTTGCTTAAGGGGAAAGGTGAGTTGGGGTGCTGCATAAAACCAGAGATTGAAATGAGCACAGATAAAGTTCCTTAAGCCAAATATGGAATAGACAAGAGCTACTCCTTGCTCAACGAAATGGACTCAACACCGCATATTAAACGCCTAAGAATGTACCTGACTAGTAAGTATCTTAAAACCTATGGATTGCTATGTCTCCGAAAGAGAATCAAGCATGTGTACAGGGGCATAAACGCAGCAGTGATAGGATTGGAGAGGTTCGGTGAGCAAATGAAGACCCTTTGAAGTCATATTTTATGGTACCCATTCCACGGGTTTCAACTACCCAGGTTTAAGGTATTCTTCCTTCAGCTAAAACATGCATGTGGAACCTAAAGTATGATCAACCATGTGATTGGGAGACGTGTTCAAATATGTCTCAGTTTTCGTACCCTGGTACTCGGGTGCAACATTCCAGAAGCTTTACTAACACTCTCCCGACTTGGAGAGTCAGTGCCTTTAACCTCCTGTTTGGCCCAGTTTGCAATTACTGCGGAAGATGAACAGGAATAGGGAGAACCAATGAGAGACTAGCTGGACGTGTCTGAACGGGCAAATTTAACTCTCATTTCCCACCAGGAAGAGGAATTAACCAAAGGCTCAGCGTGCCGTGCCGGAACCAGATTACGGCCTGAAGCCATCCTGCGGTGTTGCGGCCAGCTCACAAGAAAGCGAGTTGAAGAAAGGAGCTCAGGGGCACTGTAATTCACAAACCTGCAGAGTTATAAATTACAGCTATCGTCCAAAAATATACTGAAGTAAGGCTGCCAAGAGGACTTGAAAGCGGGGCAGAATTGCAGGAAACCAATTTCAGGAGGTAGACTGGAATTGCATTGAAAGCATAGGAAAAGAGGCAGAACGTCCACAATGATGCACTTGGCCAAAAAGGGCGTATGCGTTTTTTCCTGAATATATTCAGGAAAAAACGCATACGCCCTTTTTGGCCAACCAAGCAAGCTTGCAAAGGAAATCTGCACTACAATGAAGTGTCACTTCCCCCCGGTCAAAAGGGCCATCTGAAAAAAGTGTAAAATCCAGAAAGGCAGGACAGGCAATGGAGAACTGGGAGCCTTGTTATGCTGATGGGCGGGATGTAAATTGCCAACAGACACTCGGGAGAAGTGTATGGTGTTTCCTGAAACATCTAAAAAACACAGCAACAGAGCCTAGGGCACTTCCACTTATGGTCCTATAGCTTAGGGAAATTAAAATCAAAAAGACACAGCCACCCCAAAGTTTGGGACGCCTCTGTTTACAAGAACCTCGTTTACCGTACAAGTTCAACATCACAGAAAGTGAAAAATGGATAAAGAACTTGTGGAACTTACGTACAATGCAGTATCACTCAGCAATGAAATCTATGTCACCAGGCCCGTAGCAGCATAATGAGTGGATTCAGGTACGATGATTCTAACTGAAATAAGTCACACAGAAAAAGAAACATCATAAGATATCACTAATACACGGAATGTAAACTTGGCTACACAGGAACTGAATTCCAAAACAGAACAGGGTCTCAAATTTAGAAAACCAACTTATGCTTGCTTAAGGGGAAAGGTGAGTTGGGGTGCTGCATAAAACCAGAGATTGAAATGAGCACAGATAAAGTTCCTTAAGCCAAATATGGAATAGACAAGAGCTACTCCTTGCTCAACGAAATGGACTCAACACCGCATATTAAACGCCTAAGAATGTACCTGACTAGTAAGTATCTTAAAACCTATGGATTGCTATGTCTCCGAAAGAGAATCAAGCATGTGTACAGGGGCATAAACGCAGCAGTGATAGGATTGGAGAGGTTCGGTGAGCAAATGAAGACCCTTTGAAGTCATATTGCATGGTACCCATTCCACGTGTTTCAACTACACAGGTTTAATGTATTCTTCCTTCAGCTAAAACATGCATGTGGAACCTAGAGTATGATCAACCATGTGATCGGGAGACGTGTTCAAATATGTCTCAGTTTTCGTACCCTGGTACTCGGGTGCAACATTCCAGACGCTTTACTAACACTCTCCCGACTTGGAGAGTCAGTCCCTTTAACCTCCTGTTTGGCCCAGTTTGCAATTTCTGCGGAAGATGAACAGGAATAGCGAGAACCAATGAGAGATTAGCTGGAGGTGTCTGGACGGGCAAATTTAACTCTCATTTCCCACCAGGAAGAGGAATTAACCAAAGGCTCAGCGTGCCGTGCCGGAACCAGATTAGGGCCTGAAGCCATCCTGCGGTGTTGCGGCCAGCTCACAAGAAAGCGAGTTGAAGAAAGGAGCTCAGGGGCACTGTAATTCACAAACCTGCAGAGTTATAAATGACAGCTATCGTCCAAAAATATACTGAAGTAAGGCTGCCAAGAGGACTTGAAAGCGGGGCAGAATTGCAGGAAAACCGATTTCAGGAGGTAGACTGGAATTGCATTGAAAGCATAGGAAAAGAGGCAGAACGTCCACAATGATGCACTTGGCCAAAAAGGGCGTATGCGTTTTTTCCTGAATATATTCAGGAAAAAACGCATACGCCCTTTTTGGCCAACCAAGCAAGCTTGCAAAGGAAATCTGCACTACAATGAAGTCTCACTTCCCCCCGGTCAAAAGGGCCATCTGAAAAAAGTGTAAAATCCAGAAAGGCAGGACAGGCCATGGAGAACTGGGAGCCTTGTTATGCTGATGGGCGGGATGTAAATTGCCAACAGACACTCGGGAGAAGTGTTTGGTGTTTCCTGAAACATCTAACAAACACAGCAACGGAGCCTAGGGCACTTCCACTTATGGTCCTATAGCTTAGAGAAATTAAAATCAAAAAGACACAGCCACCCCAAAGTTTGGGACGCCTCTGTTTACAAGAACCTCATTTACAGTACAAGTTCAACATCGCAGAAAGTGAAAAATGGATAAAGAAGTTGTGGTATTACTTACAAAGGAATATCACTCAGCAATGAAATCTATGTCATCAGGCCCTTAGCAACACAATGAGTGGATTCAGGTATGATGATTCTAACTGAAATAAGTCACACAGAAAAAGAAACATCATAAGATATCAGTAATACACGGAATGTAAACTTGACTACACAGGAACTGAATTACAGAACAGAACAGGGTCTCAAATTTAGAAAACCAACTTATGCTTGCTTAAGGGGAAAGGTGAGTTGGGGAGCTGCATAAAACCAGAGATTGAAATGAGCACAGATAAAGTTCCTTAAGCCAAATATGGAATAGACAAGAGCTACTCCTTGCTCAACGAAATGGACTCAACACCGCATATTAAACGCCTAAGAATGTACCTGACTAGTAAGTATCTTAAAACCTATGGATTGCTATGTCTCCGAAAGAGAATCAAGCATGTGTACAGGGGCATAAACGCAGCAGTGATAGGATTGGAGAGGTTCGGTGAGCAAATGAAGACCCTTTGAAGTCATATTTTATGGTACCCATTCCACGGGTTTCAACTACCCAGGTTTAAGGTATTCTTCCTTCAGCTAAAACATGCATGTGGAACCTAAAGTATGATCAACCATGTGATTGGGAGACGTGTTCAAATATGTCTCAGTTTTCGTACCCTGGTACTCGGGTGCAACATTCCAGAAGCTTTACTAACACTCTCCCGACTTGGAGAGTCAGTGCCTTTAACCTCCTGTTTGGCCCAGTTTGCAATTACTGCGGAAGATGAACAGGAATAGGGAGAACCAATGAGAGACTAGCTGGACGTGTCTGAACGGGCAAATTTAACTCTCATTTCCCACCAGGAAGAGGAATTAACCAAAGGCTCAGCGTGCCGTGCCGGAACCAGATTACGGCCTGAAGCCATCCTGCGGTGTTGCGGCCAGCTCACAAGAAAGCGAGTTGAAGAAAGGAGCTCAGGGGCACTGTAATTCACAAACCTGCAGAGTTATAAATTACAGCTATCGTCCAAAAATATACTGAAGTAAGGCTGCCAAGAGGACTTGAAAGCGGGGCAGAATTGCAGGAAACCAATTTCAGGAGGTAGACTGGAATTGCATTGAAAGCATAGGAAAAGAGGCAGAACGTCCACAATGATGCACTTGGCCAAAAAGGGCGTATGCGTTTTTTCCTGAATATATTCAGGAAAAAACGCATACGCCCTTTTTGGCCAACCAAGCAAGCTTGCAAAGGAAATCTGCACTACAATGAAGTGTCACTTCCCCCCGGTCAAAAGGGCCATCTGAAAAAAGTGTAAAATCCAGAAAGGCAGGACAGGCAATGGAGAACTGGGAGCCTTGTTATGCTGATGGGCGGGATGTAAATTGCCAACAGACACTCGGGAGAAGTGTATGGTGTTTCCTGAAACATCTAAAAAACACAGCAACAGAGCCTAGGGCACTTCCACTTATGGTCCTATAGCTTAGGGAAATTAAAATCAAAAAGACACAGCCACCCCAAAGTTTGGGACGCCTCTGTTTACAAGAACCTCGTTTACCGTACAAGTTCAACATCACAGAAAGTGAAAAATGGATAAAGAACTTGTGGAACTTACGTACAATGCAGTATCACTCAGCAATGAAATCTATGTCACCAGGCCCGTAGCAGCATAATGAGTGGATTCAGGTACGATGATTCTAACTGAAATAAGTCACACAGAAAAAGAAACATCATAAGATATCACTAATACACGGAATGTAAACTTGGCTACACAGGAACTGAATTCCAAAACAGAACAGGGTCTCAAATTTAGAAAACCAACTTATGCTTGCTTAAGGGGAAAGGTGAGTTGGGGTGCTGCATAAAACCAGAGATTGAAATGAGCACAGATAAAGTTCCTTAAGCCAAATATGGAATAGACAAGAGCTACTCCTTGCTCAACGAAATGGACTCAACACCGCATATTAAACGCCTAAGAATGTACCTGACTAGTAAGTATCTTAAAACCTATGGATTGCTATGTCTCCGAAAGAGAATCAAGCATGTGTACAGGGGCATAAACGCAGCAGTGATAGGATTGGAGAGGTTCGGTGAGCAAATGAAGACCCTTTGAAGTCATATTGCATGGTACCCATTCCACGTGTTTCAACTACCCAGGTTTAAGGTATTCTTCCTTCAGCTAAAACATGCATGTGGAACCTAGAGTATGATCAACCATGTGATCGGGAGACGTGTTCAAATATGTCTCAGTTTTCGTACCCTGGTACTCGGGTGCAACATTCCAGACGCTTTACTAACACTCTCCCGACTTGGAGAGTCAGTCCCTTTAACCTCCTGTTTGGCCCAGTTTGCAATTTCTGCGGAAGATGAACAGGAATAGCGAGAACCAATGAGAGACTAGCTGGAGGTGTCTGGACGGGCAAATTTAACTCTCATTTCCCACCAGGAAGAGGAATTAACCAAAGGCTCAGCGTGCCGTGCCGGAACCAGATTAGGGCCTGAAGCCATCCTGCGGTGTTGCGGCCAGCTCACAAGAAAGCGAGTTGAAGAAAGGAGCTCAGGGGCACTGTAATTCACAAACCTGCAGAGTTATAAATGACAGCTATCGTCCAAAAATATACCGAAGTAAGGCTGCCAAGAGGACTTGAAAGCGGGGCAGAATTGCAGGAAACCGATTTCAGGAGGTAGACTGGAATTGCATTGAAAGCATAGGAAAAGAGGCAGAACGTCCACAATGATGCACTTGGCCAAAAAGGGCGTATGCGTTTTTTCCTGAATATATTCGGGAAAAAACGCATACGCCCTTTTTGGCCAACCAGGCAAGCTTGCAAAGGAAATCTGCACTACAATGAAGTCTCACTTCCCCCCGGTCAAAAGGGCCATCTGAAAAAAGTGTAAAATCCAGAAAGGCAGGACAGGCCATGGAGAACTGGGAGCCTTGTTATGCTGATGGGCGGGATGTAAATTGCCAACAGACACTCGGGAGAAGTGTATGGTGTTTTCTGAAACATCTAAAAAACAAAGCAACAGAGCCTAGGGCACTTCCACTTATGGTCCTATAGTTTAGGGAAATTAAAATCAAAAAGACACAGCCACCCCAAAGTTTGGGACGCCTCTGTTTACAAGAACCTCGCTTACCTTACAAGTTCAACATCACAGAAAGTGAAAAATGGATAAAGAACTTGTGGAACTTACGTACAATGCAGTATCACTCAGCAATGAAATCTCTGTCACCAGGCCCGTAGCAGCATAATGAGTGGATTCAGGTACGATGATTCTAACTGAAATAATTCACACAGAAAAAGAAACATCATAAGATATCACTAATACACGGAATGTAAACTTGGCTACACAGGAACTGAATTCCAAAACAGAACAGGGTCCCAAATTTAGAAAACCAACTTATGCTTGCTTAAGGGGAAAGGTGAGTTGGGGTGCTGCATAAAACCAGAGATTGAAATGAGCACAGATAAAGTTCCTTAAGCCAAATATGGAATAGACAAGAGCTACTCCTTGCTCAACAAAATGGACTCAACACCCCATATTAAACGCCTAAGAATGTACCTGACTAGTAAGTATCTTAAAACCTATGGATTGCTATGTCTCCAAAAGAGAATCAAGCATGTGTACAGGGGCATAAACGCAGCAGTGATAGGATTAGAGAGGTTCGGTGAGCAAATGAAGACCCTTTGAAGTCATATTGCATGGTACCCATTCCACGTGTTTCAACTACCCAGGTTTAATGTATTCTTCCTTCAGCTAAAACATGCATGTGGAACCTAGAGTATGATCAACCATGTGATCGGGAGATGTGTTCAAATATGTCTCAGTTTTCGTACCCTGGTACTCGGGTGCAACATTCCAGACGCTTTACTAACACTCTCCCGACTTGGAGAGTCAGTCCCTTTAACCTCCTGTTTGGCCCAGTTTGCAATTTCTGCGGAAGATGAACAGGAATAGCGAGAACCAATGAGAGATTAGCTGGAGGTGTCTGGACGGGCAAATTTAACTCTCATTTCCCACCAGGAAGAGGAATTAACCAAAGGCTCAGCGTGCCGTGCCGGAACCAGATTAGGGCCTGAAGCCATCCTGCGGTGTTGCGGCCAGCTCACAAGAAAGCGAGTTGAAGAAAGGAGCTCAGGGGCACTGTAATTCACAAACCTGCAGAGTTATAAATGACAGCTATCGTCCAAAAATATACTGAAGTAAGGCTGCCAAGAGGACTTGAAAGCGGGGCATAATTGCAGGAAACCGATTTCAGGAGGTAGACTGGAATTGCATTGAAAGCATAGGAAAAGAGGCAGAACGTCCACAATGATGCACTTGGCCAAAAAGGGCGTATGCGTTTTTTCCTGAATATATTCAGGAAAAAACGCATACGCCCTTTTTGGCCAACCAAGCAAGCTTGCAAAGGAAATCTGCACTACAATGAAGTCTCACTTCCCCCCGGTCAAAAGGGCCATCTGAAAAAAGTGTAAAATCCAGAATGGCAGGACAGGCCATGGAGAACTGGGAGCCTTGTTATGCTGATGGGCGGGATGTAAATTGCCAACAGACACTCGGGAGAAGTGTTTGGTGTTTCCTGAAACATCTAACAAACACAGCAACAGAGCCTAGGGCACTTCCACTTATGGTCCTATAGCTTAGAGAAATTAAAATCAAAAAGACACAGCCACCCCAAAGTTTGGGACGCCTCTGTTTACAAGAACCTCATTTACAGTACAAGTTCAACATCGCAGAAAGTGAAAAATGGATAAAGAAGTTGTGGTATTACTTACAAAGGAATATCACTCAGCAATGAAATCTATGTCATCAGGCCCTTAGCAACACAATGAGTGGATTCAGGTATGATGATTCTAACTGAAATAAGTCACACAGAAAAAGAAACATCATAAGATATCAGTAATACACGGAATGTAAACTTGACTACACAGGAACTGAATTACAGAACAGAACAGGGTCTCAAATTTAGAAAACCAACTTATGCTTGCTTAAGGGGAAAGGTGAGTTGGGGTGCTGCATAAAACCAGAGATTGAAATGAGCACAGATAAAGTTCCTTAAGCCAAATATGGAATAGACAAGAGCTACTCCTTGCTCAACGAAATGGACTCAACACCGCATATTAAACGCCTAAGAATGTACCTGACTAGTAAGTATCTTAAAACCTATGGATTGCTATGTCTCCGAAAGAGAATCAAGCATGTGTACAGGGGCATAAACGCAGCAGTGATAGGATTGGAGAGGTTCGGTGAGCAAATGAAGACCCTTTGAAGTCATATTTTATGGTACCCATTCCACGGGTTTCAACTACCCAGGTTTAAGGTATTCTTCCTTCAGCTAAAACATGCATGTGGAACCTAAAGTATGATCAACCATGTGATTGGGAGACGTGTTCAAATATGTCTCAGTTTTCGTACCCTGGTACTCGGGTGCAACATTCCAGAAGCTTTACTAACACTCTCCCGACTTGGAGAGTCAGTGCCTTTAACCTCCTGTTTGGCCCAGTTTGCAATTACTGCGGAAGATGAACAGGAATAGGGAGAACCAATGAGAGACTAGCTGGACGTGTCTGAACGGGCAAATTTAACTCTCATTTCCCACCAGGAAGAGGAATTAACCAAAGGCTCAGCGTGCCGTGCCGGAACCAGATTACGGCCTGAAGCCATCCTGCGGTGTTGCGGCCAGCTCACAAGAAAGCGAGTTGAAGAAAGGAGCTCAGGGGCACTGTAATTCACAAACCTGCAGAGTTATAAATTACAGCTATCGTCCAAAAATATACTGAAGTAAGGCTGCCAAGAGGACTTGAAAGCGGGGCAGAATTGCAGGAAACCAATTTCAGGAGGTAGACTGGAATTGCATTGAAAGCATAGGAAAAGAGGCAGAACGTCCACAATGATGCACTTGGCCAAAAAGGGCGTATGCGTTTTTTCCTGAATATATTCAGGAAAAAACGCATACGCCCTTTTTGGCCAACCAAGCAAGCTTGCAAAGGAAATCTGCACTACAATGAAGTCTCACTTCCCCCCGGTCAAAAGGGCCATCTGAAAAAAGTGTAAAATCCAGAAAGGCAGGACAGGCAATGGAGAACTGGGAGCCTTGTTATGCTGATGGGCGGGATGTAAATTGCCAACAGACACTCGGGAGAAGTGTATGGTGTTTCCTGAAACATCTAAAAAACACAGCAACAGAGCCTAGGGCACTTCCACTTATGGTCCTATAGCTTAGGGAAATTAAAATCAAAAAGACACAGCCACCCCAAAGTTTGGGACGCCTCTGTTTACAAGAACCTCGTTTACCGTACAAGTTCAACATCACAGAAAGTGAAAAATGGATAAAGAACTTGTGGAACTTACGTACAATGCAGTATCACTCAGCAATGAAATCTATGTCACCAGGCCCGTAGCAGCATAATGAGTGGATTCAGGTACGATGATTCTAACTGAAATAAGTCACACAGAAAAAGAAACATCATAAGATATCACTAATACACGGAATGTAAACTTGGCTACACAGGAACTGAATTCCAAAACAGAACAGGGTCTCAAATTTAGAAAACCAACTTATGCTTGCTTAAGGGGAAAGGTGAGTTGGGGTGCTGCATAAAACCAGAGATTGAAATGAGCACAGATAAAGTTCCTTAAGCCAAATATGGAATAGACAAGAGCTACTCCTTGCTCAACGAAATGGACTCAACACCGCATATTAAACGCCTAAGAATGTACCTGACTAGTAAGTATCTTAAAACCTATGGATTGCTATGTCTCCGAAAGAGAATCAAGCATGTGTACAGGGGCATAAACGCAGCAGTGATAGGATTGGAGAGGTTCGGTGAGCAAATGAAGACCCTTTGAAGTCATATTGCATGGTACCCATTCCACGTGTTTCAACTACACAGGTTTAATGTATTCTTCCTTCAGCTAAAACATGCATGTGGAACCTAGAGTATGATCAACCATGTGATCGGGAGACGTGTTCAAATATGTCTCAGTTTTCCTCCCCTGGTACTCGGGTGCAACATTCCAGACGCTTTACTAACACTCTCCCGACTTGGAGAGTCAGTCCCTTTAACCTCCTGTTTGGCCCAGTTTGCAATTTCTGCGGAAGATGAACAGGAATAGCGAGAACCAATGAGAGATTAGCTGGAGGTGTCTGGACGGGCAAATTTAACTCTCATTTCCCACCAGGAAGAGGAATTAACCAAAGGCTCAGCGTGCCGTGCCGGAACCAGATTAGGGCCTGAAGCCATCCTGCGGTGTTGCGGCCAGCTCACAAGAAAGCGAGTTGAAGAAAGGAGCTCAGGGGCACTGTAATTCACAAACCTGCAGAGTTATAAATGACAGCTATCGTCCAAAAATATACTGAAGTAAGGCTGCCAAGAGGACTTGAAAGCGGGGCAGAATTGCAGGAAAACCGATTTCAGGAGGTAGACTGGAATTGCATTGAAAGCATAGGAAAAGAGGCAGAACGTCCACAATGATGCACTTGGCCAAAAAGGGCGTATGCGTTTTTTCCTGAATATATTCAGGAAAAAACGCATACGCCCTTTTTGGCCAACCAAGCAAGCTTGCAAAGGAAATCTGCACTACAATGAAGTCTCACTTCCCCCCGGTCAAAAGGGCCATCTGAAAAAAGTGTAAAATCCAGAAAGGCAGGACAGGCCATGGAGAACTGGGAGCCTTGTTATGCTGATGGGCGGGATGTAAATTGCCAACAGACACTCGGGAGAAGTGTTTGGTGTTTCCTGAAACATCTAACAAACACAGCAACGGAGCCTAGGGCACTTCCACTTATGGTCCTATAGCTTAGAGAAATTAAAATCAAAAAGACACAGCCACCCCAAAGTTTGGGACGCCTCTGTTTACAAGAACCTCATTTACAGTACAAGTTCAACATCGCAGAAAGTGAAAAATGGATAAAGAAGTTGTGGTATTACTTACAAAGGAATATCACTCAGCAATGAAATCTATGTCATCAGGCCCTTAGCAACACAATGAGTGGATTCAGGTATGATGATTCTAACTGAAATAAGTCACACAGAAAAAGAAACATCATAAGATATCAGTAATACACGGAATGTAAACTTGACTACACAGGAACTGAATTACAGAACAGAACAGGGTCTCAAATTTAGAAAACCAACTTATGCTTGCTTAAGGGGAAAGGTGAGTTGGGGTGCTGCATAAAACCAGAGATTGAAATGAGAACAGATAAAGTTCCTTAAGCCAAATATGGAATAGACAAGAGCTACTCCTTGCTCAACGAAATGGACTCAACACCGCATATTAAACGCCTAAGAATGTACCTGACTAGTAAGTATCTTAAAACCTATGGATTGCTATGTCTCCGAAAGAGAATCAAGCATGTGTACAGGGGCATAAACGCAGCAGTGATAGGATTGGAGAGGTTCGGTGAGCAAATGAAGACCCTTTGAAGTCATATTGCATGGTACCCATTCCACGGGTTTCAACTACCCAGGTTTAAGGTATTCTTCCTTCAGCTAAAACATGCATGTGGAACCTAGAGTATGATCAACCATGTGATCGGGAGACGTGTTCAAATATGTCTCAGTTTTCGTACCCTGGTACTCGGGTGCAACATTCCAGACGCTTTACTAACACTCTCCCGACTTGGAGAGTCAGTCCCTTTAACCTCCTGTTTGGCCCAGCTTGTAATTTCTGCGGAAGATGAACAAGAATAGCGAGAACCAATGAGAGACTAGCTGGAGGTGTCTGGACGGGCAAATTTAACTCTCATTTCCCACCAGGAAGAGGAATTAACCAAAGGCTCAGCGTGCCGTGCCGGAACCAGATTAGGGCCTGAAGCCATCCTGCGGTGTTGCGGCCAGCTCACAAGAAAGCGAGTTGAAGAAAGGAGCTCAGGGGCACTGTAATTCACAAACCTGCAGAGTTATAAATGACAGCTATCGTCCAAAAATATACCGAAGTAAGGCTGCCAAGAGGACTTGAAAGCGGGGCAGAATTGCAGGAAACCGATTTCAGGAGGTAGACTGGAATTGCATTGAAAGCATAGGAAAAGAGGCAGAACGTCCACAATGATGCACTTGGCCAAAAAGGGCGTATGCGTTTTTTCCTGAATATATTCGGGAAAAAACGCATACGCCCTTTTTGGCCAACCAAGCAAGCTTGCAAAGGAAATCTGCACTACAATGAAGTCTCACTTCCCCCCGGTCAAAAGGGCCATCTGAAAAAAGTGTAAAATCCAGAAAGGCAGGACAGGCCATGGAGAACTGGGAGCCTTGTTATGCTGATGGGCGGGATGTAAATTGCCAACAGACACTCGGGAGAAGTGTATGGTGTTTTCTGAAACATCTAAAAAACAAAGCAACAGAGCCTAGGGCACTTCCACTTATGGTCCTATAGTTTAGGGAAATTAAAATCAAAAAGACACAGCCACCCCAAAGTTTGGGACGCCTCTGTTTACAAGAACCTCGCTTACCTTACAAGTTCAACATCACAGAAAGTGAAAAATGGATAAAGAACTTGTGGAACTTACGTACAATGCAGTATCACTCAGCAATGAAATCTCTGTCACCAGGCCCGTAGCAGCATAATGAGTGGATTCAGGTACGATGATTCTAACTGAAATAAGTCACACAGAAAAAGAAACATCATAAGATATCACTAATACACGGAATGTAAACTTGGCTACACAGGAACTGAATTCCAAAACAGAACAGGGTCTCAAATTTAGAAAACCAACTTATGCTTGCTTAAGGGGAAAGGTGAGTTGGGGTGCTGCATAAAACCAGAGATTGAAATGAGCACAGATAAAGTTCCTTAAGCCAAATATGGAATAGACAAGAGCTACTCCTTGCTCAACGAAATGGACTCAACACCGCATATTAAACGCCTAAGAATGTACCTGACTAGTAAGTATCTTAAAACCTATGGATTGCTATGTCTCCGAAAGAGAATCAAGCATGTGTACAGGGGCATAAACGCAGCAGTGATAGGATTGGAGAGGTTCGGTGAGCAAATGAAGACCCTTTGAAGTCATATTGCATGGTACCCATTCCATGGGTTTCAACTACCCAGGTTTAAGGTATTCTTCCTTCAGCTAAAACATGCATGTGGAACCTAGAGTATGATCAACCATGTGATCGGGAGACGTGTTCAAATATGTCTCAGTTTTCGTACCCTGGTACTCGGGTGCAACATTCCAGACGCTTTACTAACACTCTCCCGACTTGGAGAGTCAGTCCCTTTAACCTCCTGTTTGGCCCAGCTTGTAATTTCTGCGGAAGATGAACAAGAATAGCGAGAACCAATGAGAGATTAGCTGGAGGTGTCTGGACGGGCAAATTTAACTCTCATTTCCCACCAGGAAGAGGAATTAACCAAAGGCTCAGCGTGCCGTGCCGGAACCAGATTAGGGCCTGAAGCCATCCTGCGGTGTTGCGGCCAGCTCACAAGAAAGCGAGTTGAAGAAAGGAGCTCAGGGGCACTGTAATTCACAAACCTGCAGAGTTATAAATGACAGCTATCGTCCAAAAATATACCGAAGTAAGGCTGCCAAGAGGACTTGAAAGCGGGGCAGAATTGCAGGAAACCGATTTCAGGAGGTAGACTGGAATTGAATTGAAAGCATAGGAAAAGAGGCAGAACGTCCACAATGATGCACTTGGCCAAAAAGGGCGTATGCGTTTTTTCCTGAATATATTCGGGAAAAAACGCATACGCCCTTTTTGGCCAACCAAGCAAGCTTGCAAAGGAAATCTGCACTACAATGAAGTCTCACTTCCCCCCGGTCAAAAGGGCCATCTGAAAAAAGTGTAAAATCCAGAAAGGCAGGACAGGCCATGGAGAACTGGGAGCCTTGTTATGCTGATGGGCGGGATGTAAATTGCCAACAGACACTCGGGAGAAGTGTATGGTGTTTTCTGAAACATCTAAAAAACAAAGCAACAGAGCCTAGGGCACTTCCACTTATGGTCCTATAGTTTAGGGAAATTAAAATCAAAAAGACACAGCCACCCCAAAGTTTGGGACGCCTCTGTTTACAAGAACCTCGCTTACCGTACAAGTTCAACATCACAGAAAGTGAAAAATGGATAAAGAACTTGTGGAACTTACGTACAATGCAGTATCACTCAGCAATGAAATCTATGTCACCAGGCCCGTAGCAGCATAATGAGTGGATTCAGGTACGATGATTCTAACTGAAATAAGTCACACAGAAAAAGAAACATCATAAGATATCACTAATACACGGAATGTAAACTTGGCTACACAGGAACTGAATTCCAAAACAGAACAGGGTCTCAAATTTAGAAAACCAACTTATGCTTGCTTAAGGGGAAAGGTGAGTTGGGGTGCTGCATAAAACCAGAGATTGAAATGAGCACAGATAAAGTTCCTTAAGCCAAATATGGAATAGACAAGAGCTACTCCTTGCTCAACGAAATGGACTCAACACCGCATATTAAACGCCTAAGAATGTACCTGACTAGTAAGTATCTTAAAACCTATGGATTGCTATGTCTCCGAAAGAGAATCAAGCATGTGTACAGGGGCATAAACGCAGCAGTGATAGGATTGGAGAGGTTCGGTGAGCAAATGAAGACCCTTTGAAGTCATATTTTATGGTACCCATTCCACGGGTTTCAACTACCCAGGTTTAAGGTATTCTTCCTTCAGCTAAAACATGCATGTGGAACCTAAAGTATGATCAACCATGTGATTGGGAGACGTGTTCAAATATGTCTCAGTTTTCGTACCCTGGTACTCGGGTGCAACATTCCAGAAGCTTTACTAACACTCTCCCGACTTGGAGAGTCAGTGCCTTTAACCTCCTGTTTGGCCCAGTTTGCAATTACTGCGGAAGATGAACAGGAATAGGGAGAACCAATGAGAGACTAGCTGGACGTGTCTGAACGGGCAAATTTAACTCTCATTTCCCACCAGGAAGAGGAATTAACCAAAGGCTCAGCGTGCCGTGCCGGAACCAGATTACGGCCTGAAGCCATCCTGCGGTGTTGCGGCCAGCTCACAAGAAAGCGAGTTGAAGAAAGGAGCTCAGGGGCACTGTAATTCACAAACCTGCAGAGTTATAAATTACAGCTATCGTCCAAAAATATACTGAAGTAAGGCTGCCAAGAGGACTTGAAAGCGGGGCAGAATTGCAGGAAACCAATTTCAGGAGGTAGACTGGAATTGCATTGAAAGCATAGGAAAAGAGGCAGAACGTCCACAATGATGCACTTGGCCAAAAAGGGCGTATGCGTTTTTTCCTGAATATATTCAGGAAAAAACGCATACGCCCTTTTTGGCCAACCAAGCAAGCTTGCAAAGGAAATCTGCACTACAATGAAGTGTCACTTCCCCCCGGTCAAAAGGGCCATCTGAAAAAAGTGTAAAATCCAGAAAGGCAGGACAGGCAATGGAGAACTGGGAGCCTTGTTATGCTGATGGGCGGGATGTAAATTGCCAACAGACACTCGGGAGAAGTGTATGGTGTTTCCTGAAACATCTAAAAAACACAGCAACAGAGCCTAGGGCACTTCCACTTATGGTCCTATAGCTTAGGGAAATTAAAATCAAAAAGACACAGCCACCCCAAAGTTTGGGACGCCTCTGTTTACAAGAACCTCGTTTACCGTACAAGTTCAACATCACAGAAAGTGAAAAATGGATAAAGAACTTGTGGAACTTACGTACAATGCAGTATCACTCAGCAATGAAATCTATGTCACCAGGCCCGTAGCAGCATAATGAGTGGATTCAGGTACGATGATTCTAACTGAAATAAGTCACACAGAAAAAGAAACATCATAAGATATCACTAATACACGGAATGTAAACTTGGCTACACAGGAACTGAATTCCAAAACAGAACAGGGTCTCAAATTTAGAAAACCAACTTATGCTTGCTTAAGGGGAAAGGTGAGTTGGGGTGCTGCATAAAACCAGAGATTGAAATGAGCACAGATAAAGTTCCTTAAGCCAAATATGGAATAGACAAGAGCTACTCCTTGCTGAACGAAATGGACTCAACACCCCATATTAAACGCCTAAGAATGTACCTGACTAGTAAGTATCTTAAAACCTATGGATTGCTATGTCTCCAAAAGAGAATCAATCGTATGTACAGGGGCATAAACGCAGCAGTGATAGGATTGGAGAGGTTCGGTGAGCAAATGAAGACCCTTTGAAGTCATATTGCATGGTACCCATTCCACGGGTCTCAACTCTCCAGATTTAAGGTATTCTTCCTTGAGCTAAATCATGCATTTAGAACCCAGAGTATGATCAACCGTGTGAACGGGAGACGTGTTCAAATATGTCTCAGTTTTCCTCCCCTGGTACTCGGGTGCAACATTCCAGACGCTTTACTAACACTCTCCCCACTTGGAGAGTCAGCGCCTTTAACCTCCTGTTTGGCCCAGTTTGCAATTTCTGCGGAAGATGAACAGGAATAGGGAGAACCAATGAGAGACTAGCTGGAGGTGTCTGGACGGGCAAATTTAACTCTCATTTCCCACCAGGAAGAGGAAATAACCAAAGGCTCAGCGTGCCGTGCCGGAACCAGATTAGGGACTGAAGCCATCCTGCTGTGTTGCGTCTAGGTCACAAGAAAGCGAGTTGAAGAAAGTAGCTAAGAGGCACTGTAATTCACAAACCTGCAGAGTTATAAATGACAGCGATCGTCCAAAAATATACTGAAGTATGGCTGCCAAGAGGACTTGAAAGCGGGGCAGAATTGCAGGAAACCGATTTCAGGAGGTAGAGTGGAATTGCATTGAAAGCATAGGAAAAGAGGCAGAACGTCCACAATGATGCACTTGGCCAAAAAGTGCGTATGCGTTTTTTCCTGAATATATTCAGGAAAAAACGCATACGCCCTGTTTGGCCAACCAAGCAAGCTTGCAAAGGAAATATGCACTACAATGAAGTCTCACATCCTTCCGGTCAAAAGGGCCATCTGAAAAAAGTGTAAAATCCAGAAAGGCAGGACAGGCCATGGAGAACTGGGAGCCTTGTTATGCTGATGGGCGGGATGTAAATTGCCAACAGACACTCGGGAGAAGTGTATGGTGTTTCCTGAAACATCTAAAAAACAAAGCAACAGAGCCTAGGGCACTTCCACTTATGGTCCTATAGCTTAGGGAAATTAAAATCAAAAAGACACAGCCACCCCTAAGGTTGGAACGGCTCTGTTTACAAGAACCTCGTTTACAGTACAAGTTCAACATCGCAGAAAGTGAAAAATGGATAAAGAAGTTGTGGTATTTACTTACAAAGCAATATCACTCAGCAATGAAATCTATGTCATCAGGCCCTTAGCAGCACAATGAGTGGATTCAGGTATGATGCTTCTAACTGAAATAAGTCACACAGAAAAAGAAACATCATAAGATATCAGTAATACATGGAATGTAAACTTGGCTACACAGGAACTGAATTACAGAACAGAACAGGGTCTCAAATTTAGAAAACCAACTTATGCTTGCTTAAGGGGAAAGGTGAGTTGGGGTGCTGCATAAAACCAGAGATTGAAATGAGCACAGATAAAGTTCCTTAAGCCAAATATGGAATAGACAAGAGCTACTCCTTGCTCAACGAAATGGACTCAACACCGCATATTAAACGCCTAAGAATGTACCTGACTAGTAAGTATCTTAAAACCTATGGATTGCTATGTCTCCGAAAGAGAATCAAGCATGTGTACAGGGGCATAAACGCAGCAGTGATAGGATTGGAGAGGTTCGGTGAGCAAATGAAGACCCTTTGAAGTCATATTGCATGGTACCCATTCCACGGGTCTCAACTCTCCAGGTTTAAGGTATTCTTCCTTCAGCTAAAACATGCATGTGGAACCCAGAGTATGATCAACCGTGTGAACGGGAGACGTGTTCAAATATGTCTCAGTTTTCCTCCCCTGGTACTCGGGTGCAACATTCCAGACGCTTTACTAACACTCTCCCCACTTGGAGAGTCAGCGCCTTTAACCTCCTGTTTGGCCCAGTTTGCAATTTCTGCGGAAGATGAACAGGAATAGGGAGAACCAATGAGAGACTAGCTGGAGGTGTCTGAACGGGCAAATTTAACTCTCATTTCCCACCAGGAAGAGGAAATAACCAAAGGCTCAGCGTGCCGTGCCGGAACCAGATTAGGGCCTGAAGCCATCCTGCGGTGTTGCGGCCAGCTCACAAGAAAGCGAGTTGAAGAAAGGAGCTCAGGGGCACTGTAATGCACAAACCTGCAGAGTTATAAATGACAGCTATCGTCCAAAAATATACTGAAGTAAGGCTGCCAAGAGGACTTGAAAGCGGGGCAGAATTGCAGGAAACCGATTTCAGGAGGTAGACTGGAATTGCATTGAAAGCATAGGAAAAGAGGCGGAACGTCCACAATGATGCACTTGGCCAAAAAGGGCGTATGCGTTTTTTCCTGAATATATTCAGGAAAAAACGCATACGCCCTTTTTGGCCAACCAAGCAAGGTTGCAAAGGAAATCTGCACTACAATGAAGTCTCACTTCCCCCCGGTCAAAAGGGCCATCTGAAAAAAGTGTAAAATCCAGAAAGGCAGGACAGGCCATGGAGAACTGGAAGCCTTGTTATGCTGATGGGCAGGATGTAAATTGCCAACAGACACTCGGGAGAAGTGTATGGTGTTTCCTGAAACATCTGAAAAACAAATCAACACAGCCTAGGGCACTTTCACTTATGGTCCTATAGCTTAGGGAAATTAAAATCAAAAAGACACAGCACCCCAAAGTTTGGGACGCCTCTGTTTACAAGAACCTCGTTTACCGTACAAGTTCAGTATCACAGAAAGTGAAAAATGGATAAAGAACTTGTGGTACTTACGTACAATGCAGTATCACTCAGCAATGAAATCTATGTCATCAGGCCCGTAGCAGAATAATAAGTGGATTCAGGTTCGATGATTCTAACTGAAATAAGTCACACAGAAAAAGAAACATCATAAGATATCACTAATACACGGAATGTAAACTTGGCTACACAGGAACTGAATTCCAAAACAGAACAGGGTCTCAAATTTAGAAAACCAACTTATGCTTGCTTAAGAGGAAAGGTGAGTCGGGGTGCTGCATAAAACCAGAGATTGAAATGAGCACAGATAAAGTTCCTTAAGCCAAATATGGAATAGACAAGAGCTACTCCTTGCTCAACGAAATGGACTCAACACCCCATATTAAACGCCTAAGAATGTACCTGACTAGTAAGTATCTTAAAACCTATGGATTGCTATGTCTCCAAAAGAGAATCAATCGTATGTACAGGGGCATAAACGCAGCAGTGATAGGATTGGAGAGGTTCGGTGAGCAAATGAAGACCCTTTGAAGTCATATTGCATGGTACCCATTCCACGGGTCTCAACTCTCCAGATTTAAGGTATTCTTCCTTGAGCTAAATCATGCATGTAGAACCCAGAGTATGATCAACTGTGTGAAAGGGAGACGTGTTCAAATATGTCTCAGTTTTCCTCCCCTGGTACTCGGGTGCAACATTCCAGACGCTTCACTAACACTCTCCCCACTTGGAGCGTCAGCGCCTTTAACCTCCTGTTTGGCCCAGTTTGCCATTTCTGCGGAAGATGAACAGGAATAGGGAGAACCAATGAGAGACTAGCTGGAGGTGTCTGGACGGGCAAATTTAACTCTCATTTCCCACCAGGAAGAGGACATAACCAAAGGCTCAGCTTGCCGTGCCGGAACCAGATTAGGGACTGAAGCCATCCTGCGGTGTTGCGTCCAGGTCACAAGAAAGCGAGTTGAAGAAAGTAGCTAAGGGGCACTGTAATTCACAAACCTGCAGAGTTATAAATGACAGCGATCGTCCAAAAATATACTGAAGTAAGGCTGCCAAGAGGACTTGAAAGCGGGGCAGAATTGCAGGAAACCGATTTCAGGAGGTAGACTGGAATTGCATTGAAAGCATAGGAAAAGAGGCAGAACGTCCACAATGATGCACTTGGCCAAAAAGGGCGTATGCGTTTTTTCCTGAATATATTCAGGAAAAAACGCATACGCCCTTTTTGGCCAACCAAGCAATCTTGCAAAGGACATCTGCACTACAATGAAGTCTCACTTCCTTCCGGTCAAAAGGGTCATCTGAAAAAAGTGTAAAATCCAGAAAGGCAGGACAGGCCATGGAGAACTGGGAGCCTTGTTATGCTGATGGGCGGGATGTAAATTGCCAAGAGACACTCGGGAGAAGTGTATGGTGTTTCCTGAAACATCTAAAAAACAAAGCAACAGAGCCTAGGGCACTTCCACTTATGGTCCTATAGCTTAGGGAAATTAAAATCAAAAAGAAACAGCCACCCCAAAGTTTGGGACGCCTCTGTTTACAAGAACCTCGTTTACCGTACAAGTTCAGTATCACAGAAAGTGAAAAATGGATAAAGAACTTGTGGTACTTACGTACAATGCAGTATCACTCAGCAATGAAATCTATGTCATCAGGCCCGTAGCAGCATAATGAGTGGATTCAGGTACGATGATTCTAACTGAAATAAGTCACACAGAAAAAGAAATATCATAAGATATCACTAATACACGGAATGTAAACTTGGCTACACAGGAACTGAATTCCAAAACAGAACAGGGTCTCAAATTTAGAAAACCAACTTATGCTTGCTTAAGGGGAAAGGTGAGTTGGGGTGCTGCATAAAACCAGAGATTGAAATGAGCACAGATAAATTTCCTTAAGCCAAATATGGAATAGACAAGAGCTACTCCTTGCTCAATGAAATGGACTCAACACCCCATATTAAACGCCTAAGAATGTACCTGACTAGTAAGTATCTTAAAACCTATGGATTGCTATGTCTCCAAAAGAGAATCAATCGTATGTACAGGGGCATAAACGCAGCAGTGATAGGATTGGAGAGGTTCGGTGAGCAAATGAAGACCCTTTGAAGTCATATTGCATGGTACCCATTCCACGGGTCTCAACTCTCCAGATTTAAGGTATTCTTCCTTGAGCTAAATCATGCATGTAGAACCCAGAGTATGATCAACTGTGTGAACGGGAGACGTGTTCAAATATGTCTCAGTTTTCCTCCCCTGATACTTGGGTGCAACATTCCAGACGCTTTACTAACACTCTCCCCACTTGGAGAGTCAGCGCCTTTAACCTCCTGTTTGGCCCAGTTTGCAATTTCTGTGGAAGATGAACAGGAATAGGGAGAACCAATGAGAGACTAGCTGGAGGTGTCTGGACGGGCAAATTTAACTCTCATTTCCCACCAGGAAGAGGAAATAAACAAAGGCTCAGCGTGCCGTGCCGGAACCAGATTAGGGACTGAAGCCATCCTGCGCTGTTGCGTCCAGGTCACAAGAAAGCGAGTTGAAGAAAGTAGCTAAGGGGCACTGTAATTCACAAACCTGCAGAGTTATAAATGACAGCGATCGTCCAAAAATATACTGAAGTATGGCTGCTAAGAGGACTTGAAAGCGGGGCAGAATTGCAGGAAACCGATTTCAGGAGGTAGACTGGAATTGCATTGAAAGCACAGGAAAAGAGGCAGAACGTCCACAATGATGCACTTGGCCAAAAAGGGCGTATGAATTTTTTCTTAAATATATTCAGGAAAAAACGCATACGCCCTTTTTGGCCAACCAAGCAAGCTTGCAAAGGAAATCTGCACTACAATGAAGTCTCACTTCCCCCCGGTCAAAAGGGCCATCTGAAAAATGTGTAAAATCCAGAAAGGCAGGACAGGCCATGGAGAACTGGGAGCCTTGTTATGCTGATGGGCGGGATGTAAATTGCCAACAGACACTCGGGAGAAGTGTATGGTGTTTCCTGAAACATCTATAAAACAAAGCAACAGAGCCTAGGGCACTTCCACTTATGGTCCTATAGCTTAGGGAAATTAAAATCAAAAAGACACAGCCACCCCTAAGGTTGGAACGGCTCTGTTTACAAGAACCTCGTTTACAGTACAAGTTCAACATCGCAGAAAGTGAAAAATGGATAAAGAAGTTGTGGTATTTACTTACAAAGCAATATCACTCAGCAATGAAATCTATGTCATCAGGCCCTTAGCAGCACAATGAGTGGATTCAGGTATGATGATTCTAACTGAAATAAGTCACACAGAAAAAGAAACATCATAAGATATCAGTAATACATGGAATGTAAACTTGGCTACACAGGAACTGAATTCCAAAACAGAACAGGGTCTCAAATTTAGAAAACCAACTTATGCTTGCTTAAGGGGAAAGGTGAGTTGGGGTGCTGCATAAAATCAGAGATTGAAATGAGCACAGATAAAGTTCCTTAAGCCAAATATGGAATAGACAAGAGCTACTCCTTGCTCAACGAAATGGACTCAACACCGCATATTAAACGCCTAAGAATGTACCTGACTAGTAAGTATCTTAAAACCTATGGATTGCTATGTCTCCGAAAGAGAATCAAGCATGTGTACAGGGGCATAAACGCAGCAGTGATAGGATTGGAGAGGTTCAGTGAGCAAATGAAGACCCTTTGAAGTCATATTGCATGGTACCCATTCCACGGGTTTCAACTACCCAGGTTTAAGGTATTCTTCCTTCAGCTAAAACATGCATGTGGAACCTAGAGTATGATCAACCATGTGATCGGGAGACGTGTTCAAATATGTCTCAGTTTTTGTACCCTGGTACTCGGGTGCAAGATTCCAGATGCTTTACTAACACTCTCCCCACTTGGAGAGTCAGTCCCTTTAACCTCCTGTTGGGCCCAGTTTGCAAATTCTGCGGAAGATGAACAGGAATAGCGAGAACCAATGAGAGACTAGCTGGAGGTGTCTGGACGGGCAAATTTAACTCTCATTTCCCACCAGGAAGAGGAATTAACCAAAGGCTCAGCGTGCTGTGCCGGAACCAGATTAGGGCCTGAAGCCATCCTGCGGTGTTGCGGCCAGGTCACAAGAAAGCGAGTTGAAGAAAGGAGTTCAGGGGCACTGTAATTCACAAACCTGCAGAGTTATAAATGACAGCTATCGTCCAAAAATATACTGAAGTAAGGCTGCCAAGAGGACTTGAAAGCGGGGCAGAATTGCAGGAAACCGATTTCAGGAGGTAGACTGGAATTGCATTGAAAGCATAGGAAAAGAGGCAGAACGTCCACAATGATGCACTTGGCCAAAACGGGCGTATGCGTTGTTTCCTGAATATATTCAGGAAAAAACGCATACGCCCTTTTTGGCCAACCAAGCAAACTTGCAAAGGAAATCTGCACTACAATGAAGTCTCACTTCCCCCCGGTCAAAAGGGCCATCTGAAAAAAGTGTAAAATGCAGAAAGGCAGGACAGGCCATGGAGAACTGGGAGCCTTGTTATGCTGATGGGCGGGATGTAAATTGCCAACAGACACTTGGGAGAAATGTATGGTGTTTCCTGAAACATCTAAAAAACAAAGCAACAGAGCCTAGGGCACTTCCACTTATGGTCCTATAGCTTAGGGAAATTAAAATCAAAAAGACACAGCCACCCCAAAGTTTGGGACGCCTCTGTTTACAAGAACCTCGTTTACCGTACAAGTTCAATATCACAGAAAGTGAAAAATGGATAAAGAACTTGTGGTACTTACGTACAATGCAGTATCACTCAGCAATGAAATCTATGTCATCAGGCCCGTAGCAGCATAATGAGTGGATTCAGGTACGATGATTCTAACTGAAATAAGTCACACAGAAAAAGAAACATCATAAGATATCACTAATACACGGAATGTAAACTTGGCTACACAGGAACTGAATTACAGAACAGAACAGGGTCTCAAATTTAGAAAACCAACTTATGCTTGCTTAAGGGGAAAAGTGAGTTGGGGTGCTGCATAAAACCAGAGATTGAAATGAGCACAGATAAAGTTCCTTAAGCCAAATATGGAATAGACAAGAGCTACTCCTTGCTCAACGAATTGGACTCAACACCCCATATTAAACGTCTAAGAATGTACCTGACTAGTAAGTATCTTAAAACCTATGGATTGCTATGTCTCCGAAAGAGAATCAAGCATGTGTACAGGGGCATAAACGCAGCAGTGATAGGATTGGAGAGGTTCGGTGAGCAAATGAAGACCCTTTGAAGTCATATTTCATGGTACCCATTCCACGGGTCTCAACTCTCCAGGTTTAAGGTATTCTTCCTTCAGCTAAAACATGCATGTGGAACCCAGAGTATGATCAACCGTGTGAACGGGAGACGTGTTCAAATATGTCTCAGTTTTCCTCCCCTGGTACTCGGGTGCAACATTCCAGACGCTTTACTAACACTCTCCCCACTTGGAGAGTCAGCGCCTTTAACCTCCTGTTTGGCCCAGTTTGCCATTTCTGCGGAAGATGAACAGGAATAGGGAGAACCAATGAGAGACTAGCTGGAGGTGTCTGGACGGGCAAATTTAACTCTCATTTCCCACCAGGAAGAGGAAATAACCAAAGGCTCAGCGTGCCGTGCCAGAACCAGATTAGGGCCTGAAGCCATCCTGCGGTGTTGCGGCCAGCTCACAAGAAAGCGAGTTGAAGAAAGGAGCTCAGGGGCACTGTAATGCACAAACCTGCAGACTTATAAATGACAGCTATCGTCCAAAAATATACTGAAGTAAGGCTGCCAAGAGGACTTGAAAGCGGGGCAGAATTGCAGGAAACCGATTTCAGGAGGTAGACTGGAATTGCATTGAAAGCATAGGAAAAGAGGCAGAACGTCCACAATGATGCACTTGGCCAAAAAGGGCGTATGCGTTTTTTCCTGAATATATTCAGGAAAAAACGCATACGCCCTTTTTGGCCAACCAAGCAAGCTTGCAAAGGAAATCTGCACTACAATGAAGTCTCACTTCCCCCCGGTCAAAAGGGCCATCTGAAAAATGTGTAAAATCCAGAAAGGCAGGACAGGCCATGGAGAACTGGGAGCCTTGTTATGCTGATGGGCGGGATGTAAATTGCCAACAGACACTCGGGAGAAGTGTATGGTGTTTCCTGAAACATCTGAAAAACAAAGCAACAGAGCCTAGGGCACTTCCACTTATGGTCCTATAGCTTAGGGAAATTAAAATCAAAAAGACACAGCCACCCCTAAGGTTGGAACGGCTCTGTTTACAAGAACCTCGTTTACAGTACAAGTTCAACATCGCAGAAAGTGAAAAATGGATAAAGAAGTTGTGGTATTTACTTACAAAGCAATATCACTCAGCAATGAAATCTATGTCATCAGGCCCTTAGCAGCACAATGAGTGGATTCAGGTATGATGATTCTAACTGAAATAAGTCACACAGAAAAAGAAACATCATAAGATATCAGTAATACATGGAATGTAAACTTGGCTACACAGGAACTGAATTACAGAACAGAACAGGGTCTCAAATTTAGAAAACCAACTTATGCTTGCTTAAGGGGAAAGGTGAGTTGGGGTGCTGCATAAAACCAGAGATTGAAATGAGCACAGATAAAGTTCCTTAAGCCAAATATGGAATAGACAAGAGCTACTCCTTGCTCAACGAAATGGACTCAACACCGCATATTAAACGCCTAAGAATGTACCTGACTAGTAAGTATCTTAAAACCTATGGATTGCTATGTCTCCGAAAGAGAATCAAGCATGTGTACAGGGGCATAAACGCAGCAGTGATAGGATTGGAGAGGTTCGGTGAGCAAATGAAGACCCTTTGAAGTCATATTGCATGGTACCCATTCCACGGGTCTCAACTCTCCAGGTTTAAGGTATTCTTCCTTCAGCTAAAACACGCATGTGGAACCCAGAGTATGATCAACCGTGTGAACGGGAGACGTGTTCAAATATGTCTCAGTTTTCGTACCCTGGTACTCGGGTGCAACATTCCAGACGCTTTACTATCACTCTCCCCACTTGGAGAGTCAGCGCCTTTAACCTCCTGTTTGGCCCAGTTTGCAATTTCTGCGGAAGATGAACAGGAATAGGGAGAACCAATGAGAGACTAGCTGGAGGTGTCTGGACGGGCAAATTTAACTCTCATTTCCCACCAGGAAGAGGAAATAACCAAAGGCTCAGCGTGCCATGCCGGAACCAGATTAGGGCCTGAAGCCATCCTGCGGTGTTGCAGCCAGCTCACAAGAAAGCGAGTTGAAGAAAGGAGCTCAGGGGCACTGTAATGCACAAACCTGCAGAGTTATAAATGACAGCTATCGTCCAAAAATATACTGAAGTAAGGCTGCCAAGAGGACTTGAAAGCGGGGCAGAATTGCAGGAAACCGATTTCAGGAGGTAGACTGGAATTGCATTGAAAGCATAGGAAAAGAGGCAGAACGTCCACAATGATGCACTTGGCCAAAAAGGGCGTATGCATTTTTTCCTGAATATATTCAGGAAAACACGCATACGCCCTTTTTGGCCAACCAAGCAAGCTTGCAAAGGAAATCTGCACTACAATGAAGTCTCACTTCCCCCCAGTCAAAAGGGCCATCTGAAAAAAGTGTAAAATCCAGAAAGGCAGGACAGGCCATGGAGAACTGGGAGCCTTGTTATGCTGATGGGCGGGATGTAAATTGCCAACAGACACTTGGGAGGAGTGTATGGTGTTTCCTGAAACATCTAAAAAACAAAGCAACAGAGCCTAGGGCACTTCCACTTATGGTCCTATAGCTTAGGGAAATTAAAATCAAAAAGACACAGCCACCCCAAAGTTTGGGACGCCTCTGTTTACAAGAACCTCGTTTACCGTACAAGTTCAATATCACAGAAAGTGAAAAATGGATAAAGAACTTGTGGTACTTACGTACAATGCAGTATCACTCAGCAATGAAATCTATGTCATCAGGCCCGTAGCAGCATAATGAGTGGATTCAGGTACGATGATTCTAACTGAAATAAGTCACACAGAAAAAGAAACATCATAAGATATCACTAATACACGGAATGTAAACTTGGCTACACAGGAACTGAATTCCAAAACAGAACAGGGTCTCAAATTTAGAAAACCAACTTATGCTTGCTTAAGGGGAAAGGTGAGTTGGGGTGCTGCATAAAACCAGAGATTGAAATGAGCACAGATAAAGTTCCTTAAGCCAAATATGGAATAGACAAGAGCTACTCCTTGCTCAACGAAATGGACTCAACACCCCATATTAAACGCCTAAGAATGTACCTGACTAGTAAGTATCTTAAAACCTATGGATTGCTATGTCTCCAAAAGAGAATCAAGCGTGCGTACAGGGGCATAAACGCAGCAGTGATAGGATTGGAGAGATTCGGTGAGCAAATGAAGACCCTTTGAAGTCATATTGCATGGTACCCATTCCACGGGTCTCAACTCTCCAGGTTTAAGTTATTCTTCCTTCAGCTAAATCATGCATGTGGAACCCAGAGTATGATCAACCGTGTGAACGGGAGACGTGTTCAAATATGTCTCAGTTTTCCTCCCCTGGTACTCGGGTGCAACATTCCAGACGCTTTACTAACACTCTCCCCACTTGGAGAGTCAGCGCCTTTAACCTCCTGTTTGGCCCAGTTTGCAATTTCTGCGGAAGATGAACAGGAATAGGGAGAACCAATGAGAGACTAGCTGGAGGTGTCTGAACGGGCAAATTTAACTCTCATTTCCCACCAGGAAGAGGAAATAACCAAAGGCTCAGCGTGCCGTGCCAGAACCAGATTAGGGCCTGAAGCCATCCTGCGGTGTTGCGGCCAGCTCACAAGAAAGCGAGTTGAAGAAAGTAGCTCAGGGGCACTGTAATGCACAAACCTGCAGAGTTATAAATGACAGCTATCGTCCAAAAATATACTGAAGTAAGGCTGCCAAGAGGACTTGAAAGCGGGGCAGAATTGCAGGAAACCGATTTCAGGAGGTAGACTGGAATTGCATTGAAAGCATAGGAAAAGAGGCAGAACGTCCACAATGATGCACTTGGCCAAAAAGGGCGTATGCGTTTTTTCCTGAATATATTCAGGAAAAAACGCATACGCCCTTTTTGGCCAACCAAGCAAGCTTGCAAAGGAAATCTGCACTACAATGAACTCTCACTTCCCCCCGGTCAAAAGGGCCATCTGAAAAAAGTGTAAAATCCAGAAAGGCAGGACAGGCCATGGAGAACTGGAAGCCTTGTTATGCTGATGGGCGGGATGTAAATTGCCAACAGACACTCGGGAGAAGTGTATGGTGTTTCCTGAAACATCTGAAAAACAAAGCAACAGAGCCTAGGGCACTTCCACTTATGGTCCTATAGCTTAGGGAAATTAAAATCAAAAAGACACAGGCACCCCAAAGGTTGGAATGGCTCTGTTTACAAGAACCTCGTTTACAGTACAAGTTCAACATCGCAGAAAGTGAAAAATGGATAAAGAAGTTGTGGTATTTACTAACAAAGCAATATCACTCAGCAATGAAATCTATGTCATCAGGCCCATAGCAGCACAATGAGTGGATTCAGGTATGATGATTCTAACTGAAATAAGTCACACAGAAAAAGAAACATCATAAGATATCAGTAATACACGGAATGTAAACTTGGCTACACAGGAACTGAATTACAGAACAGAACAGGGTCTCAAATTTAGAAAACCAACTTATGCTTGCTTAAGGGGAAAGGTGAGTTGGGGTGCTGCATAAAACCAGAGATTGAAATGAGCACAGATAAAGTTCCTTAAGCCAAATATGGAATAGAGAAGAGCTACTCCTTGCTCAATGAAATGGACTCAACACCGCATATTAAACGCCTAAGAATGTACCTGACTAGTAAGTATCTTAAATCCTATGGATTGCTATGTCTCCGAAAGAGAATCAAGCATGTGTACAGGGGCATAAACGCAGCAGTGATAGGATTGGAGAGGTTCGGTGAGCAAATGAAGACCCTTTGAAGTCATATTGCATGGTACCCATTCCACGGGTCTCAACTCTCCAGGTTTAAGGTATTCTTCCTTCAGCTAAAACATGCATGTGGAACCCAGAGTATGATCAACCGTGTGAACGGGAGACGTGTTCAAATATGTCTCAGTTTTCCTCCCCTGGTACTCGGGTGCAACATTCCAGACGCTTTACTAACACTCTCCCCACTTGGAGAGTCAGCGCCTTTAACCTCCTGTTTGGCCCAGTTTGCAATTTCTGCGGAAGATGAACAGGAATAGGGAGAACCAATGAGAGACTAGCTGGAGGTGTCTGGACGGGCAAATTTAACTCTCATTTCCCACCAGGAAGAGGAAATAACCAAAGGCTCAGCGTGCCATGCCGGAACCAGATTAGGGCCTGAAGCCATCCTGCGGTGTTGCAGCCAGCTCACAAGAAAGCGAGTTGAAGAAAGGAGCTCAGGGGCACTGTAATGCACAAACCTGCAGAGTTATAAATGACAGCTATCGTCCAAAAATATACTGAAGTAAGGCTGCCAAGAGGACTTGAAAGCGGGGCAGAATTGCAGGAAACCGATTTCAGGAGGTAGACTGGAATTGCATTGAAAGCATAGGAAAAGAGGCAGAACGTCCACAATGATGCACTTGGCCAAAAAGGGCGTATGCATTTTTTCCTGAATATATTCAGGAAAACACGCATACGCCCTTTTTGGCCAACCAAGAAAGCTTGCAAAGGAAATCTGCACTACAATGAAGTCTCACTTCCCCCCAGTCAAAAGGGCAATCTGAAAAAAGTGTAAAATCCAGAAAGGCAGGACAGGCCATGGAGAACTGGGAGCCTTGTTATGCTGATGGGCGGGATGTAAATTGCCAACAGACACTTGGGAGGAGTGTATGGTGTTTCCTGAAACATCTAAAAAACAAAGCAACAGAGCCTAGGGCACTTCCACTTATGGTCCTATAGCTTAGGGAAATTAAAATCAAAAAGACACAGCCACCCCAAAGTTTGGGACGCCTCTGTTTACAAGAACCTCGTTTACCGTACAAGTTCAATATCACAGAAAGTGAAAAATGGATAAAGAACTTGTGGTACTTACGTAAAATGCAGTATCACTCAGCAATGAAATCTATGTCATCAGGCCCGTAGCAGCATAATGAGTGGATTCAGGTACGATGATTCTAACTGAAATAAGTCACACAGAAAAAGAAACATCATAAGATATCACTAATACACGGAATGTAAACTTGGCTACACAGGAACTGAATTCCAAAACAGAACAGGGTCTCAAATTTAGAAAACCAACTTATGCTTGCTTAAGGGGAAAGGTGAGTTGGGGTGCTGCATAAAACCAGAGATTGAAATGAGCACAGATAAAGTTCCTTAAGCCAAATATGGAATAGACAAGAGCTACTCCTTGCTCAACGAAATGGACTCAACACCCCATATTAAACGCCTAAGAATGTACCTGACTAGTAAGTATCTTAAAACCTATGGATTGCTATGTCTCCAAAAGAGAATCAAGCGTGCGTACAGGGGCATAAACGCAGCAGTGATAGGATTGGAGAGATTCGGTGAGCAAATGAAGACCCTTTGAAGTCATATTGCATGGTACCCATTCCACGGGTCTCAACTCTCCAGGTTTAAGTTATTCTTCCTTCAGCTAAATCATGCATGTGGAACCCAGAGTATGATCAACCGTGTGAACGGGAGACGTGTTCAAATATGTCTCAGTTTTCCTCCCCTGGTACTCGGGTGCAACATTCCAGACGCTTTACTAACACTCTCCCGACTTGGAGAGTCAGTCCCTTTAACCTCCTGTTTGGCCCAGTTTGCAATTTCTGCGGAACATGAACAGGAATAGTGAGAACCAATGAGAGACTAGCTGGAGGTGTCTGGACGGGCAAATTTAACTCTCATTTCCCACCAGGAAGAGGAAATAAGCAAAGGCTCAGCGTGCCATGCCGGAACCAGATTAGGGACTGAAGCCATCCTGCGGTGTTGTGGCCAGCTCACAAGAAAGCGAGTTGAAGAAAGGAGCTCAGGGGCACTGTAATTCACAAACCTGCAGAGTTATAAATGACAGCTATCGTCCAAAAATATACTGAAGTAAGGCTGCCAAGAGGACTTGAAAGCGGGGCAGAATTGCAGGAAACCGATTTCAGGAGGTAGACTGGAATTGCATTGAAAGCATAGGAAAAGAGGCAGAACGTCCACAATGATGCACTTGGCCAAAAAGGGCGTATGCGTTTTTTCCTGAATATATTCAGGAAAAAACGCATACGCCCTTTTTGGCCAACCAAGCAAGCTTGCAAAGGAAATCTGCACTACAATGAAGTCTCACTTCCCCCCGGTCAAAAGGGCCATCTGAAAAAAGTGTAAAATCCAGAAAGGCAGGACAGGCCATGGAGAACTGGGAGCCTTGTTATGCTGATGGGCGGGATGTAAATTGCCAAGAGACACTCCGGAGAAGTGTATGGTGTTTCCTGAAACATCTAAAAAACAAAGCAACAGAGCCTAGGGCACTTCCACTTATGGTCCTATAGCTTAGGGAAATTAAAATCAAAAAGACACAGCCACCCCAAAGTTTGGGACGCCTCTGTTTACAAGAACCTCGTTTACCGTACAAGTTCAACATCACAGAAAGTGAAAAATGGATAAAGAACTTGTGGTACTTACGTAAAATGCAGTATCACTCAGCAATGAAATCTATGTCATCAGGCCCGTAGCAGCATAATGAGTGGATTCAGGTATGATGATTCTAACTGAAATAAGTCACACAGAAAAAGAAACATCATAAGATATCACTAATACACGGAATGTAAACTTGGCTACACAGGAACTGAATTCCAAAACAGAACAGGGTCTCAAATTTAGAAAACCAACTTATGCTTGCTTAAGGGGAAAGGTGAGTTGGGGTGCTGCATAAAACCAGAGATTGAAATGAGCACAGATAAAGTTCCTTAAGCCAAATATGGAATAGACAAGAGCTACTCCTTGCTCAACGAAATGGACTCAACACCCCATATTAAACGCCTAAGAATGTACCTGACTAGTAAGTATCTTAAAACCTATGGATTGCTAAGTCTCCAAAAGAGAATCAAGCGTGTGTACAGGGGCATAAACGCAGCAGTGTTAGGATTGGAGAGGTTCGGTGAGCAAATGAAGACCCTTTGAAATCATATTGCATGGTACCCATTCCACAGGTCTCAACTCTCCAGGTTTAAGGTATTCTTCCTTCAGCTAAAACATGCATGTGGAACCCAGAGTATGATCAACCGTGTGAACGGGAGACGTGTTCAAATATGTCTCAGTTTTCCTCCCCTGGTACTCGGGTGCAACATTCCAGACGCTTTACTAACACTCTCCCCACTTGGAGAGTCAGCGCCTTTAACCTCCTGTTTGGCCCAGTTTGCAATTTCTGCGGAAGATGAACAGGAATAGGGAGAACCAATGAGAGACTAGCTGGAGGTGTCTGAACGGGCAAATTTAACTCTCATTTCCCACCAGGAAGAGGAAATAACCAAAGGCTCAGCGTGCCGTGCCAGAACCAGATTAGGGCCTGAAGCCATCCTGCGGTGTTGCGGCCAGCTCACAAGAAAGCGAGTTGAAGAAAGTAGCTCAGGGGCACTGTAATGCACAAACCTGCAGAGTTATAAATGACAGCTATCGTCCAAAAATATACTGAAGTAAGGCTGCCAAGAGGACTTGAAAGCGGGGCAGAATTGCAGGAAACCGATTTCAGGAGGTAGACTGGAATTGCATTGAAAGCATAGGAAAAGAGGCAGAACGTCCACAATGATGCACTTGGCCAAAAAGGGCGTATGCGTTTTTTCCTGAATATATTCAGGAAAAAACGCATACGCCCTTTTTGGCCAACCAAGCAAGCTTGCAAAGGAAATCTGCACTACAATGAACTCTCACTTCCCCCCGGTCAAAAGGGCCATCTGAAAAAAGTGTAAAATCCAGAAAGGCAGGACAGGCCATGGAGAACTGGAAGCCTTGTTATGCTGATGGGCGGGATGTAAATTGCCAACAGACACTCGGGAGAAGTGTATGGTGTTTCCTGAAACATCTGAAAAACAAAGCAACAGAGCCTAGGGCACTTCCACTTATGGTCCTATAGCTTAGGGAAATTAAATCAAAAAGACACAGGCACCCCAAAGGTTGGAATGGCTCTGTTTACAAGAACCTCGTTTACAGTACAAGTTCAACATCGCAGAAAGTGAAAAATGGATAAAGAAGTTGTGGTATTTACTTACAAAGCAATATCACTCAGCAATGAAATCTATGTCATCAGGCCCTTAGCAGCACAATGAGTGGATTCAGGTATGATGATTCTAACTGAAATAAGTCACACAGAAAAAGAAACATCATAAGATATCAGTAATACATGGAATGTAAACTTGGCTACACAGGAACTGAATTACAGAACAGAACAGGGTCTCAAATTTAGAAAACCAACTTATGCTTGCTTAAGGGGAAAGGTGAGTTGGGGTGCTGCATAAAACCAGAGATTGAAATGAGCACAGATAAAGTTCCTTAAGCCAAATATGGAATAGACAAGAGCTACTCCTTGCTCAACGAAATGGACTCAACACCGCATATTAAACGCCTAAGAATGTACCTGACTAGTAAGTATCTTAAAACCTATGGATTGCTATGTCTCCGAAAGAGAATCAAGCATGTGTACAGGGGCATAAACGCAGCAGTGATAGGATTGGAGAGGTTCGGTGAGCAAATGAAGACCCTTTGAAGTCATATTGCATGGTACCCATTCCACGGGTCTCAACTCTCCAGGTTTAAGGTATTCTTCCTTCAGCTAAAACATGCATGTGGAACCCAGAGTATGATCAACCGTGTGAACGGGAGACGTGTTCAAATATGTCTCAGTTTTCCTCCCCTGGTACTCGGGTGCAACATTCCAGACGCTTTACTAACACTCTCCCCACTTGGAGAGTCAGTGCCTTTAACCTCCTGTTTGGCCCAGTTTGCAATTTCTGCGGAAGATGAACAGGAATAGGGAGAACCAATGAGAGACTAGCTGGAGGTGTCTGGACGGGCAAATTTAACTCTCATTTCCCACCAGGAAGAGGAAATAACCAAAGGCTCAGCGTGCCATGCCGGAACCAGATTAGGGCCTGAAGCCATCCTGCGGTGTTGCGGCCAGCTCACAAGAAAGCGAGTTGAAGAAAGGAGCTCAGGGGCACTGTAATGCACAAACCTGCAGAGTTATAAATGACAGCTATCGTCCAAAAATATACTGAAGTAAGGCTGCCAAGAGGACTTGAAAGCGGGGCAGAATTGCAGGAAACCGATTTCAGGAGGTAGACTGGAATTGCATTGAAAGCATAGGAAAAGAGGCAGAACGTCCACAATGATGCACTTGGCCAAAAAGGGCGTATGCATTTTTTCCTGAATATATTCAGGAAAACACGCATACGCCCTTTTTGGCCAACCAAGAAAGCTTGCAAAGGAAATCTGCACTACAATGAAGTCTCACTTCCCCCCAGTCAAAAGGGCCATCTGAAAAAAGTGTAAAATCCAGAAAGGCAGGAAATGTCATGGAGAACTGGGAGCCTTGTTATGCTGATGGGCGGGATGTAAATTGCCAAGAGACACTCGGGAGAAGTGTATGGTGTTTCCTGAAACATCTAAAAAACAAAGCAACAGAGCCTAGGGCACTTCCACTTATGGTCCTATAGCTTAGGGAAATTAAAATCAAAAAGACACAGCCACCCCAAAGTTTGGGACGCCTCTGTTTACAAGAACCTCGTTTACCGTACAAGTTCAGTATCACAGAAAGTGAAAAATGGATAAAGAACTTGTGGTACTTACGTACAATGCAGTATCACTCAGCAATGAAATCTATGTCATCAGGCCCGTAGCAGAATAATAAGTGGATTCAGGTTCGATGATTCTAACTGAAATAAGTCACACAGAAAAAGAAACATCATAAGATATCACTAATACACGGAATGTAAACTTGGCTACACAGGAACTGAATTCCAAAACAGAACAGGGTCTCAAATTTAGAAAACCAACTTATGCTTGCTTAAGAGGAAAGGTGAGTCGGGGTGCTGCATAAAACCAGAGATTGAAATGAGCACAGATAAAGTTCCTTAAGCCAAATATGGAATAGACAAGAGCTACTCCTTGCTGAACGAAATGGACTCAACACCCCATATTAAACGCCTAAGAATGTACCTGACTAGTAAGTATCTTAAAACCTATGGATTGCTATGTCTCCAAAAGAGAATCAATCGTATGTACAGGGGCATAAACGCAGCAGTGATAGGATTGGAGAGGTTCGGTGAGCAAATGAAGACCCTTTGAAGTCATATTGCATGGTACCCATTCCACGGGTCTCAACTCTCCAGATTTAAGGTATTCTTCCTTGAGCTAAATCATGCATGTAGAACCCAGAGTATGATCAACTGTGTGAACGGGAGACGTGTTCAAATATGTCTCAGTTTTCCTCCCCTGGTACTCGGGTGCAACATTCCAGACGCTTTACTAACACTCTCCCCACTTGGAGAGTCAGCGCCTTTAACCTCCTGTTTGGCCCAGTTTGCAATTTCTGCGGAAGATGAACAGGAATAGGGAGAACCAATGAGAGACTAGCTGGAGGTGTCTGGACGGGCAAATTTAACTCTCATTTCCCACCAGGAAGAGGAAATAACCAAAGGATCAGCGTGCCGTGCCGGAACCAGATTAGGGACTGAAGCCATCCTGCGGTGTTGCGTCCAGGTCACAAGAAAGCGAGTTGAAGAAAGTAGCTAAGAGGCACTGTAATTCACAAACCTGCAGAGTTATAAATGACAGCGATCGTCCAAAAATATACTGAAGTATGGCTGCCAAGAGGACTTGAAAGCGGGGCAGAATTGCAGGAAACCGATTTCAGGAGGTAGAGTGGAATTGCATTGAAAGCATAGGAAAAGAGGCAGAACGTCCACAATGATGCACTTGGCCAAAAAGTGCGTATGCGTTTTTTCCTGAATATATTCAGGAAAAAACGCATACGCCCTGTTTGGCCAACCAAGCAAGCTTGCAAAGGAAATCTGCACTACAATGAAGTCTCACATCCTTCCGGTCAAAAGGGCCATCTGAAAAAAGTGTAAAATCCAGAAAGGCAGGACAGGCCATGGAGAACTGGGAGCCTTGTTATGCTGATGGGCGGGATGTAAATTGCCAACAGACACTCGGGAGAAGTGTATGGTGTTTCCTGAAACATCTAAAAAACAAAGCAACAGAGCCTAGGGCACTTCCACTTATGGTCCTATAGCTTAGGGAAATTAAAATCAAAAAGACACAGCCACCCCTAAGGTTGGAACGGCTCTGTTTACAAGAACCTCGTTTACAGTACAAGTTCAACATCGTAGAAAATGAAAAATGGATAAAGAAGTTGTGGTATTTACTTACAAAGCAATATCACTCAGCAATGAAATCTATGTCATCAGGCCCTTAGCAGCACAATGAGTGGATTCAGGTATGATGCTTCTAACTGAAATAAGTCACACAGAAAAAGAAACATCATAAGGTATCAGTAATACATGGAATGTAAACTTGGCTACACAGGAACTGAATTACAGAACAGAACAGGGTCTCAAATTTAGAAAACCAACTTATGCTTGCTTAAGGGGAAAGGTGAGTTGGGGTGCTGCATAAAACCAGAGATTGAAATGAGCACAGATAAAGTTCCTTAAGCCAAATATGGAATAGACAAGAGCTACTCCTTGCTCAACGAAATGGACTCAACACCGCATATTAAACGCCTAAGAATGTACCTGACTAGTAAGTATCTTAAAACCTATGGATTGCTATGTCTCCGAAAGAGAATCAAGCATGTGTACAGGGGCATAAACGCAGCAGTGATAGGATTGGAGAGGTTCGGTGAGCAAATGAAGACCCTTTGAAGTCATATTGCATGGTACCCATTCCACGGGTCTCAACTCTCCAGGTTTAAGGTATTCTTCCTTCAGCTAAAACATGCATGTGGAACCCAGAGTATGATCAACCGTGTGAACGGGAGACGTGTTCAAATATGTCTCAGTTTTCCTCCCCTGGTACTCGGGTGCAACATTCCAGACGCTTTACTAACACTCTCCCCACTTGGAGAGTCAGCGCCTTTAACCTCCTGTTTGGCCCAGTTTGCAATTTCTGCGGAAGATGAACAGGAATAGCGAGAACCAATGAGAGACTAGCTGGAGGTGTCTGAACGGGCAAATTTAACTCTCATTTCCCACCAGGAAGAGGAAATAACCAAAGGCTCAGCGTGCCGTGCCGGAACCAGATTAGGGCCTGAAGCCATCCTGCGGTGTTGCGGCCAGCTCACAAGAAATCGAGTTGAAGAAAGGAGCTCAGGGGCACTGTAATGCACAAACCTGCAGAGTTATAAATGACAGCTATCGTCCAAAAATATACTGAAGTAAGGCTGCCAAGAGGACTTGAAAGCGGGGCAGAATTGCAGGAAACCGATTTCAGGAGGTAGACTGGAATTGCATTGAAAGCATAGGAAAAGAGGCGGAACGTCCACAATGATGCACTTGGCCAAAAAGGGCGTATGCGTTTTTTCCTGAATATATTCAGGAAAAAACGCATACGCCCTTTTTGGCCAACCAAGCAAGCTTGCAAAGGAAATCTGCACTACAATGAAGTCTCACTTCCCCCCGGTCAAAAGGGCCATCTGAAAAAAGTGTAAAATCCAGAAAGGCAGGACAGGCCATGGAGAACTGGAAGCCTTGTTATGCTGATGGGCAGGATGTAAATTGCCAACAGACACTCGGGAGAAGTGTATGGTGTTTCCTGAAACATCTGAAAAACAAATCAACACAGCCTAGGGCACTTTCACTTATGGTCCTATAGCTTAGGGAAATTAAAATCAAAAAGACACAGAACCCCAAAGTTTGGGACGCCTCTGTTTACAAGAACCTCGTTTACCGTACAAGTTCAGTATCACAGAAAGTGAAAAATGGATAAAGAACTTGTGGTACTTACGTACAATGCAGTATCACTCAGCAATGAAATCTATGTCATCAGGCCCGTAGCAGAATAATAAGTGGATTCAGGTTCGATGATTCTAACTGAAATAAGTCACACAGAAAAAGAAACATCATAAGATATCACTAATACACGGAATGTAAACTTGGCTACACAGGAACTGAATTCCAAAACAGAACAGGGTCTCAAATTTAGAAAACCAACTTATGCTTGCTTAAGAGGAAAGGTGAGTCGGGGTGCTGCATAAAACCAGAGATTGAAATGAGCACAGATAAAGTTCCTTAAGCCAAATATGGAATAGACAAGAGCTACTCCTTGCTCAACGAAATGGACTCAACACCCCATATTAAACGCCTAAGAATGTACCTGACTAGTAAGTATCTTAAAACCTATGGATTGCTATGTCTCCAAAAGAGAATCAATCGTATGTACAGGGGCATAAACGCAGCAGTGATAGGATTGGAGAGGTTCGGTGAGCAAATGAAGACCCTTTGAAGTCATATTGCATGGTACCCATTCCACGGGTCTCAACTCTCCAGATTTAAGGTATTCTTCCTTGAGCTAAATCATGCATGTAGAACCCAGAGTATGATCAACTGTGTGAAAGGGAGACGTGTTCAAATATGTCTCAGTTTTCCTCCCCTGGTACTCGGGTGCAACATTCCAGACGCTTCACTAACACTCTCCCCACTTGGAGCGTCAGCGCCTTTAACCTCCTGTTTGGCCCAGTTTGCCATTTCTGCGGAAGATGAACAGGAATAGGGAGAACCAATGAGAGACTAGCTGGAGGTGTCTGGACGGGCAAATTTAACTCTCATTTCCCACCAGGAAGAGGACATAACCAAAGGCTCAGCTTGCCGTGCCGGAACCAGATTAGGGACTGAAGCCATCCTGCGGTGTTGCGTCCAGGTCACAAGAAAGCGAGTTGAAGAAAGTAGCTAAGGGGCACTGTAATTCACAAACCTGCAGAGTTATAAATGACAGCGATCGTCCAAAAATATACTGAAGTAAGGCTGCCAAGAGGACTTGAAAGCGGGGCAGAATTGCAGGAAACCGATTTCAGGAGGTAGACTGGAATTGCATTGAAAGCATAGGAAAAGAGGCAGAACGTCCACAATGATGCACTTGGCCAAAAAGGGCGTATGCGTTTTTTCCTGAATATATTCAGGAAAAAACGCATACGCCCTTTTTGGCCAACCAAGCAAGCTTGCAAAGGAAATCTGCACTACAATGAAGTCTCACTTCCTTCCGGTCAAAAGGGCCATCTGAAAAAAGTGTAAAATCCAGAAAGGCAGGACAGGCCATGGAGAACTGGGAGCCTTGTTATGCTGATGGGCGGGATGTAAATTGCCAACAGACACTCGGGAGAAGTGTATGGTGTTTCCTGAAACATCTAAAAAACAAAGCAACAGAGCCTAGGGCACTTCCACTTATGGTCCTATAGCTTAGGGAAATTAAAATCAAAAAGACACAGCCACCCCAAAGTTTGGGATGGCTCTGTTTATAAGAACATCGTTTACAGTACAAGTTCAACATCGCAGAAAGCGAAAAATGGATAAAGAAGCTGTGGTATTTACTTACAAAGCAATATCACTCAGCAATGAAATCTATGTCATCAGGCCCTTAGCAGCACAATGAGTGGATTCAGGTATGATGATTCTAACTGAAATAAGTCACACAGAAAAAGAAACATCATAAGATATCAGTAATACATGGAATGTAAACTTGGCTACACAGGAACTGAATTACAGAACAGAACAGGGTCTCAAATTTAGAAAACCAACTTATGCTTGCTTAAGGGGAAAGGTGAGTTGGGGTGCTGCATAAAACTAGAGATTGAAATGAGCACAGATAAAGTTCCTTAAGCCAAATATGGAATAGACAAGAGCTACTCCTTGCTCAACGAAATGGACTCAACACCCCATATTAAACGCCTAAGAATGTACCTGACTAGTAAGTATCTTAAAACCTATGGATTGCTATGTCTCCAAAAGAGAATCAAGCGTGTGTACAGGGGCATAAACACAGCAGTGATAGGATTGGAGAGGTTCGGTGAGCAAATGAAGACCCTTTGAAGTCATATTGCATGGTACCATTCCACGGGTTTCAAATACCCAGGTTTAAGGTATTCTTCCTTCAGCTAAAACATGCATGTGGAACCTAGAGTATGATCAACCATGTGATCGGGAGACGTGTTCAAATATGTCTCAGTTTTCGTACCCTGGTACTCGGGTGCAACATTCCAGACGCTTTACTAACACTCTCCCGACTTGGAGAGTCAGTCCCTTTAACCTCCTGTTGGGCCCAGTTTGCAATTTCTGCGGAAGATGAACAGGAATAGCGAGAACCAATGAGAGACTAGCTGGAGGTGACTGGAGGGGCAAATTTAACTCTCATTTCCCACCAGGAAGAGGAATTAACCAAAGGCTCAGCGTGCCGTGCCAGAACGAGATTAGGGCCTGAAGCCATGCTGCGGTGTTGCGGCCAGCTCACAAGAAAGCGAGTTGAAGAAAGTAGCTCAGGGGCACTGTAATGCACAAACCTGCAGAGTTATAAATGACAGCTATCGTCCAAAAATATACTGAAGTAAGGCTGCCAAGAGGACTTGAAAGCGGGACAGAATTGCAGGAAACCGATTTCAGGAGGTAGACTGGAATTGCATTGAAAGCATAGGAAAAGAGGCAGAACGTCCACAATGATGCACTTGACCAAAAAGGGCGTATGCATTTTTTCTTGAATATATTCAGGAAAAAACGCATACTCCCTTTTTGGCCAACCAAGCAAATTTGCAAAGGAAATCTGCACTACAATGAAGTCTCACTTCCCCCCGGTCAAAAGGGCCATCTGAAAAAAGTGTAAAATCCAGAAAGGCAGGACAGGCCATGGAGAACTAGAAGCCTTGTTATGCTGATGGGCGGGATGTAAATTGCCAACAGACACTCAGGAGAAGTGTATGGTGTTTCCTGAAACATCTGAAAAACAAAGCAACACAGCCTAGGGCACTTCCACTTATGGTCCTATAGCTTAGGGAAATTAAAATCAAAAAGACACAGCACCCCGAAGTTTGGGAAGCCTCTGTTTACAAGAACCTCGTTTACCGTACAAGTTCACTATCACAGAAAGTGAAAAATGGATAAAGAACTTGTGGTACTTACGTACAATGCAGTATCACTCAGCAATGAAATCTATGTCATCAGGCCCGTAGCAGCATAATGAGTGGATTCAGGTACGATGATTCTAACTGAAATAAGTCACACAGAAAAAGAAACATCATAAGATATCACTAATACACGGAATGTAAACTTGGCTACACAGGAACTGAATTCCAAAACAGAACAGGGTCTCAAATTTAGAAAACCAACTTATGCTTGCTTAAGGGGAAAGGTGAGTTGGGGTGCTGCATAAAACCAGAGATTGAAATGAGCACAGATAAAGTTCCTTAAGCCAAATATGGAATAGACAAGAGCTACTCCTTGCTCAATGAAATGGACTCAACAACCCATATTAAACGCCTAAGAATGTACCTGACTAGTAAGTATCTTAAAACCTATGGATTGCTATGTCTCCAAAAGAGAATCAAGCATGTGTACAGGGGCATAAACGCAGCAGTGATAGGTTTGGAGAGGTTCGGTGAGCAAATGAAGACCCTTTGAAGTCATATTGCATGGTACCCATTCCACGGGTTTCAACTACCCAGGTTTAAGGTATTCTTCCTTCAGCTAAAACATGCATGTGGAACCCAGAGTATGATCAACTGTGTGAACGGGAGACGTGTTCAAATATGTCTCAGTTTTTGTACCCTGGTACTCGGGTGCAACATTCCAGACGCTTTACTAACACTCTCCCGACTTGGAGAGTCAGTCCCTTTAACCTCCTATTTGGCCCAGTTTGCAATTTCTGCGGAAGATGAACAGGAATAGCGAGAACCAATGAGAGACTAGCTGGAGGTGTCTGGACGGGCAAATTTAACTCTCATTTCCCACCAGGAAGAGGAATTAACCAAACGCTCAGCGTGCCATGCCGGAAACAGATAAGGGCCTGAAGCCATCCTGCGGTGTTGTGGCCAAGTCACAAGAAAGCGAGTTGAAGAAAGGAGCTCAGGGGCACTGTAATGCACAAACCTGCAGAGTTATAAATGACAGCTATCGTCCAAAAATATACTGAAGTAAGGCTGCCAAGAGGACTTGAAAGCGGGGCAGAATTGCAGGAAACCGATTTCAGGAGGTAGACTGGAATTGCATTGAAAGCATAGGAAAAGAGGCAGAACGTCCACAATGATGCACTTGGACAAAAAGGGCGTATGCGTTTTTTCCTGAATATATTCAGGAAAAAACCATACGCCCTTTTTGGGCAACCAAGCAAACTTGCAAAGGAAATCTGCACTACAATGAAGTCTCACTTCCCCCCGGTCAAAAGGGCCATCTGAAAAAAGTGTAAAATCCAGAAAGGCAGGACAGGCCATGGAGAACTGGGAGCCTTGTTATGCTGATGGGCGGGATGTAAATTGCCAACAGACACTCGGGAGAAGTGTATGGTGTTTCCTGAAACATCTATAAAACAAAGCAACAGAGCCTAGGGCACTTCCACTTATGGTCCTATAGCTTAGGGAAATTAAAATCAAAAAGACACAGCCACCCCTAAGGTTGGAACGGCTCTGTTTACAAGAACCTCGTTTACAGTACAAGTTCAACATCGCAGAAAGTGAAAAATGGATAAAGAAGTTGTGGTATTTACTTACAAAGCAATATCACTCAGCAATGAAATCTATGTCATCAGGCCCTTAGCAGCACAATGAGTGGATTCAGGTATGATGATTCTAACTGAAATAAGTCACACAGAAAAAGAAACATCATAAGATATCAGTAATACATGGAATGTAAACTTGGCTACACAGGAACTGAATTACAGAACAGAACAGGGTCTCACATTTAGAAAACCAACTTATGCTTGCTTAAGGGGAAAGGTGAGTTGGGGTGCTGCATAAAACCAGAGATTGAAATGAGCACAGATAAAGTTCCTTAAGCCAAATATGGAATAGACAAGAGCTACTCCTTGCTCAACGAAATGGACTCAACACCGCATATTAAACGCCTAAGAATGTACCTGACTAGTAAGTATCTTAAAACCTATGGATTGCTATGTCTCCGAAAGAGAATCAAGCATGTGTACAGGGGCATAAACGCAGCAGTGATAGGATTGGAGAGGTTCAGTGAGCAAATGAAGACCCTTTGAAGTCATATTGCATGGTACCCATTCCACGGGTTTCAACTACCCAGGTTTAAGGTATTCTTCCTTCAGCTAAAACATGCATGTGGAACCTAGAGTATGATCAACCATGTGATCGGGAGACGTGTTCAAATATGTCTCAGTTTTCGTACCCTGGTACTCGGGTGCAAGATTCCAGATGCTTTACTAACACTCTCCCGACTTGGAGAGTCAGTCCCTTTAACCTCCTGTTGGGCCCAGTTTACAAATTCTGCGGAAGATGAACAGGAATAGCGAGAACCAATGAGAGACTAGCTGGAGGTGTCTGGACGGGCAAATTTAACTCTCATTTCCCACCAGGAAGAGGAATTAACCAAAGGCTCAGCGTGCTGTGCCGGAACCAGATTAGGGCCTGAAGCCATCCTGCGGTGTTGCGGCCAGGTCACAAGAAAGCGAGTTGAAGAAAGGAGTTCAGGGGCACTGTAATTCACAAACCTGCAGAGTTATAAATGACAGCTATCGTCCAAAAATATACTGAAGTAAGGCTGCCAAGAGGACTTGAAAGCGGGGCAGAATTGCAGGAAACCGATTTCAGGAGGTAGACTGGAATTGCATTGAAAGCATAGGAAAAGAGACAGAACGTCCACAATGATGCACTTGGCCAAAAAGGGCGTATGCGTTTTTTCCTGAATATATTCAGGAAAAAACGCATACGCCCTTTTTGGCCAACCAAGCAAGCTTGCAAAGGAAATCTGCACTACAATGAAGTCTCACTTCCCCCCGGTCAAAAGGGCCATCTGAAAAAAGTGTAAAATCCAGAAAGGCAGGACAGGCCATGGAAAACTAGAAGCCTTGTTATGCTGATGGGCGGGATGTAAATTGCCAACAGACACTCAGGAGAAGTGTATGGTGTTTCCTGAAACATCTGAAAAACAAAGCAACACAGCCTAGGGCACTTCCACTTATGGTCCTATAGCTTAGGGAAATTAAAATCAAAAAGACACAGCACCCCGAAGTTTGGGAAGCCTCTGTTTACAAGAACCTCGTTTACCGTACAAGTTCAATATCACAGAAAGTGAAAAATGGATAAAGAACTTGTGGTACTTACGTACAATGCAGTATCACTCAGCAATGAAATCTATGTCATCAGGCCCGTAGCAGCATAATGAGTGGATTCAGGTACGATGATTCTAACTGAAATAAGTCACACAGAAAAAGAAACATCATAAGATATCACTAATACACGGAATGTAAACTTGGCTACACAGGAACTGAATTCCAAAACAGAACAGGGTCTCAAATTTAGAAAACCAACTTATGCTTGCTTAAGGGGAAAGGTGAGTTGGGGTGCTGCATAAAACCAGAGATTGAAATGAGCACAGATAAAGTTCCTTAAGCCAAATATGGAATAGACAAGAGCTACTCCTTGCTCAATGAAATGGACTCAACAACCCATATTAAACGCCTAAGAATGTACCTGACTAGTAAGTATCTTAAAACCTATGGATTGCTATGTCTCCAAAAGAGAATCAAGCATGTGTACAGGGGCATAAACGCAGCAGTGATAGGTTTGGAGAGGTTCGGTGAGCAAATGAAGACCCTTTGAAGTCATATTGCATGGTACCCATTCCACGGGTTTCAACTACCCAGGTTTAAGGTATTCTTCCTTCAGCTAAAACATGCATGTGGAACCCAGAGTATGATCAACTGTGTGAACGGGAGACGTGTTCAAATATGTCTCAGTTTTTGTACCCTGGTACTCGGGTGCAACATTCCAGACGCTTTACTAACACTCTCCCGACTTGGAGAGTCAGTCCCTTTAACCTCCTATTTGGCCCAGTTTGCAATTTCTGCGGAAGATGAACAGGAATAGCGAGAACCAATGAGAGACTAGCTGGAGGTGTCTGGACGGGCAAATTTAACTCTCATTTCCCACCAGGAAGAGGAATTAACCAAACGCTCAGCGTGCCATGCCGGAAACAGATAAGGGCCTGAAGCCATCCTGCGGTGTTGTGGCCAAGTCACAAGAAAGCGAGTTGAAGAAAGGAGCTCAGGGGCACTGTAATGCACAAACCTGCAGAGTTATAAATGACAGCTATCGTCCAAAAATATACTGAAGTAAGGCTGCCAAGAGGACTTGAAAGCGGGGCAGAATTGCAGGAAACCGATTTCAGGAGGTAGACTGGAATTGCATTGAAAGCATAGGAAAAGAGGCAGAACGTCCACAATGATGCACTTGGACAAAAAGGGCGTATGCGTTTTTTCCTGAATATATTCAGGAAAAAACCATACGCCCTTTTTGGGCAACCAAGCAAACTTGCAAAGGAAATCTGCACTACAATGAAGTCTCACTTCCCCCCGGTCAAAAGGGCCATCTGAACAAAGTGTAAAATCCAGAAAGGCAGGACAGGCCATGGAGAACTGGGAGCCTTGTTATGCTGATGGGCGGGATGTAAATTGCCAACAGACACTCGGGAGAAGTGTATGGTGTTTCCTGAAACATCTAAAACACAAAGCAACAGAGCCTAGGGCACTTCCACTTATGGTCCTATAGCTTAGGGAAATTAAAATCAAAAAGACACAGCCACCCCAAAGTTTGGGACGCCTCTGTTTACAAGAACCTCGTTTACCGTACAAGTTCAGTATCACAGAAAGTGAAAAATGGATAAAGAACTTGTGGTACTTACGTACAATGCAGTATCACTCAGCAATGAAATCTATGTCATCAGGCCCGTAGCAGCATAATGAGTGGATTCAGGTACGATGATTCTAACTGAAATAAGTCACACAGAAAAAGAAACATCATAAGATATCACTAATACACGGAATGTAAACTTGGCTACACAGGAACTGAATTCCAAAACAGAACAGGGTCTCAAATTTAGAAAACCAACTTATGCTTGCTTAAGGGGAAAGGTGAGTTGGGGTGCTGCATAAAACCAGAGATTGAAATGAGCACAGATAAAGTTCCTTAAGCCAAATATGGAATAGACAAGAGCTACTCCTTGCTCAATGAAATGGACTCAACACCCCATATTAAACGCCTAAGAATGTACCTGACTAGTAAGTATCTTAAAACCTATGGATTGCTATGTCTCCAAAAGAGAATCAAGCATGTGTACAGGGGCATAAACGCAGCAGTGATAGGTTTGGAGAGGTTCGGTGAGCAAATGAAGACCCTTTGAAGTCATATTGCATGGTACCCATTCCACGGGTTTCAACTACCCAGGTTTAAGGTATTCTTCCTTCAGCTAAAACATGCATGTGGAACCCAGAGTATGATCAACTGTGTGAACGGGAGACGTGTTCAAATATGTCTCAGTTTTTGTACCCTGGTACTCGGGTGCAACATTCCAGACGCTTTACTAACACTCTCCCGACTTGGAGAGTCAGTCCCTTTAACCTCCTATTTGGCCCAGTTTGCAATTTCTGCGGAAGATGAACAGGAATAGCGAGAACCAATGAGAGACTAGCTGGAGGTGTCTGGACGGGCAAATTTAACTCTCATTTCCCACCAGGAAGAGGAATTAACCAAACGCTCAGCGTGCCGTGCCGGAAACAGATAAGGGCCTGAAGCCATCCTGCGGTGTTGTGGCCAAGTCACAAGAAAGCGAGTTGAAGAAAGGAGCTCAGGGGCACTGTAATGCACAAACCTGCAGAGTTATAAATGACAGCTATCGTCCAAAAATATACTGAAGTAAGGCTGCCAAGAGGACTTGAAAGCGGGGCAGAATTGCAGGAAACCGATTTCAGGAGGTAGACTGGAATTGCATTGAAAGCATAGGAAAAGAGGCAGAACGTCCACAATGATGCACTTGGACAAAAAGGGCGTATGCGTTTTTTCCTGAATATATTCAGGAAAAAACCATACGCCCTTTTTGGGCAACCAAGCAAACTTGCAAAGGAAATCTGCACTACAATGAAGTCTCACTTCCCCCTGGTCAAAAGGGCCATCTGAAAAAAGTGTAAAATCCAGAAAGGCAGGACAGGCCATGGAGAACTGGGAGCCTTGTTATGCTGATGGGCGGGATGTAAATTGCCAACAGACACTCGGGAGAAGTGTATGGTGTTTTCTGAAACATCTAAAACACAAAGCAACAGAGCCTAGGGCACTTCCACTTATGGTCCTATAGCTTAGGGAAATTAAAATCAAAAAGACACAGCCACCCCAAAGTTTGGGACGCCTCTGTTTACAAGAACCTCGTTTACCGTACAAGTTCAGTATCACAGAAAGTGAAAAATGGATAAAGAACTTGTGGTACTTACGTACAATGCAGTATCACTCAGCAATGAAATCTATGTCATCAGGCCCGTAGCAGCATAATGAGTGGATACAGGTACGATGATTCTAACTGAAATAAGTCACACAGAAAAAGAAACATCATAAGATATCACTAATACACGGAATGTAAACTTGGCTACACAGGAACTGAATTCCAAAACAGAACAGGGTCTCAAATTTAGAAAACCAACTTATGCTTGCTTAAGGGGAAAGGTGAGTTGGGGTGCTGCATAAAACTAGAGATTGAAATGAGCACAGATAAAGTTCCTTAAGCCAAATATGGAATAGACAAGAGCTACTCCTTGCTCAATGAAATGGACTCAACACCCCATATTAAACGCCTAAGAATGTACCTGACTAGTAAGTATCTTAAAACCTATGGATTGCTATGTCTCCAAAAGAGAATCAAGCATGTGTACAGGGGCATAAACGCAGCAGTGATAGGTTTGGAGAGGTTCGGTGAGCAAATGAAGACCCTTTGAAGTCATATTGCATGGTACCCATTCCACGGGTTTCAACTACCCAGGTTTAAGGTATTCTTCCTTCAGCTAAAACATGCATGTGGAACCCAGAGTATTATCAACTGTGTGAACGGGAGACGTGTTCAAATATGTCTCAGTTTTTGTACCCTGGTACTCGGGTGCAACATTCCAGACGCTTTACTAACACTCTCCCGACTTGGAGAGTCAGTCCCTTTAACCTCCTATTTGGCCCAGTTTGCAATTTCTGCGGAAGATGAACAGGAATAGCGAGAACCAATGAGAGACTAGCTGGAGGTGTCTGGACGGGCAAATTTAACTCTCATTTCCCACCAGGAAGAGGAATTAACCAAACGCTCAGCGTGCCGTGCCGGAAACAGATAAGGGCCTGAAGCCATCCTGCGGTGTTGTGGCCAAGTCACAAGAAAGCGAGTTGAAGAAAGGAGCTCAGGGGCACTGTAATGCACAAACCTGCAGAGTTATAAATGACAGCTATCGTCCAAAAATATACTGAAGTAAGGCTGCCAAGAGGACTTGAAAGCGGGGCAGAATTGCAGGAAACCGATTTCAGGAGGTAGACTGGAATTGCATTGAAAGCATAGGAAAAGAGGCAGAACGTCCACAATGATGCACTTGGACAAAAAGGGCGTATGCGTTTTTTCCTGAATATATTCAGGAAAAAACCATACGCCCTTTTTGGGCAACCAAGCAAACTTGCAAAGGAAATCTGCACTACAATGAAGTCTCACTTCCCCCTGGTCAAAAGGGCCATCTGAAAAAAGTGTAAAATCCAGAAAGGCAGGACAGGCCATGGAGAACTGGGAGCCTTGTTATGCTGATGGGCGGGATGTAAATTGCCAACAGACACTCGGGAGAAGTGTATGGTGTTTTCTGAAACATCTAAAACACAAAGCAACAGAGCCTAGGGCACTTCCACTTATGGTCCTATAGCTTAGGGAAATTAAAATCAAAAAGACACAGCCACCCCAAAGTTTGGGACGCCTCTGTTTACAAGAACCTCGTTTACCGTACAAGTTCAGTATCACAGAAAGTGAAAAATGGATAAAGAACTTGTGGTACTTACGTACAATGCAGTATCACTCAGCAATGAAATCTATGTCATCAGGCCCGTAGCAGCATAATGAGTGGATTCAGGTACGATGATTCTAACTGAAATAAGTCACACAGAAAAAGAAACATCATAAGATATCACTAATACACGGAATGTAAATTTGGCTACACAGGAACTGAATTCCAAAACAGAACAGGGTCTCAAATTTAGAAAACCAACTTATGCTTGCTTAAGAGGAAAGGTGAGTTGGGGTGCTGCATAAAACCAGAGATTGAAATGAGCACAGATAAAGTTCCTTAAGCCAAATATGGAATAGACAAGAGCTACTCCTTGCTCAACGAAATGGACTCAACACCCCATATTAAACGCCTAAGAATGTACCTGACTAGTAAGTATCTTAAAACCTATGGATTGCTATGTCTCCAAAAGAGAATCAATCGTATGTACAGGGGCATAAACGCAGCAGTGATAGGATTGGAGAGGTTCGGTGAGCAAATGAAGACCCTTTGAAGTCATATTGCATGGTACCCATTCCACGGGTCTCAACTCTCCAGATTTAAGGTATTCTTCCTTGAGCTAAATCATGCATGTAGAACCCAGAGTATGATCAACTGTGTGAACGGGAGACGTGTTCAAATATGTCTCAGTTTTCCTCCCCTGATACTTGGGTGCAACATTCCAGACGCTTTACTAACACTCTCCCCACTTGGAGAGTCAGCGCCTTTAACCTCCTGTTTGGCCCAGTTTGCAATTTCTGTGGAAGATGAACAGGAATAGGGAGAACCAATGAGAGACTAGCTGGAGGTGTCTGGACGGGCAAATTTAACTCTCATTTCCCACCAGGAAGAGGAAATAACCAAAGGCTCAGCGTGCCGTGCCGGAACCAGATTAGGGCCTGAAGCCATCCTGCGCTGTTGCGTCCAGGTCACAAGAAAGCGAGTTGAAGAAAGTAGCTAAGGGGCACTGTAATTCACAAACCTGCAGAGTTATAAATGACAGCGATCGTCCAAAAATATACTGAAGTATGGCTGCCAAGAGGACTTGAAAGCGGGGCAGAATTGCAGGAAACCGATTTCAGGAGGTAGACTGGAATTGCATTGAAAGCATAGGAAAAGAGGCAGAACGTCCACAATGATGCACTTGGCCAAAAAGGGCGTATGAATTTTTTCTTAAATATATTCAGGAAAAAACGCATACGCCCTTTTTGGCCAACCAAGCAAGCTTGCAAAGGAAATCTGCACTACAATGAAGTCTCACTTCCCCCCGGTCAAAAGGGCCATCTGAAAAATGTGTAAAATCCAGAAAGGCAGGACAGGCCATGGAGAACTGGGAGCCTTGTTATGCTGATGGGCGGGATGTAAATTGCCAACAAACACTCGGGAGAAGTGTATGGTGTTTCCTGAAACATCTATAAAACAAAGCAACAGAGCCTAGGGCACTTCCACTTATGGTCCTATAGCTTAGGGAAATTAAAATCAAAAAGACACAGCCACCCCTAAGGTTGGAACGGCTCTGTTTACAAGAACCTCGTTTACAGTACAAGTTCAACATCGCAGAAAGTGAAAAATGGATAAAGAAGTTGTGGTATTTACTTACAAAGCAATATCACTCAGCAATGAAATCTATGTCATCAGGCCCTTAGCAGCACAATGAGTGGATTCAGGTATGATGATTCTAACTGAAATAAGTCACACAGAAAAAGAAACATCATAAGATATCAGTAATACATGGAATGTAAACTTGGCTACACAGGAACTGAATTACAGAACAGAACAGGGTCTCAAATTTAGAAAACCAACTTATGCTTGCTTAAGGGGAAAGGTGAGTTGGGGTGCTGCATAAAACCAGAGATTGAAATGAGCACAGATAAAGTTCCTTAAGCCAAATATGGAATAGACAAGAGCTACTCCTTGCTCAACGAAATGGACTCAACACCGCATATTAAACGCCTAAGAATGTACCTGACTAGTAAGTATCTTAAAACCTATGGATTGCTATGTCTCCGAAAGAGAATCAAGCATGTGTACAGGGGCATAAACGCAGCAGTGATAGGATTGGAGAGGTTCAGTGAGCAAATGAAGACCCTTTGAAGTCATATTGCATGGTACCCATTCCACGGGTTTCAACTACCCAGGTTTAAGGTATTCTTCCTTCAGCTAAAACATGCATGTGGAACCTAGAGTATGATCAACCATGTGATCGGGAGACGTGTTCAAATATGTCTCAGTTTTCGTACCCTGGTACTCGGGTGCAAGATTCCAGATGCTTTACTAACACTCTCCCCACTTGGAGAGTCAGTCCCTTTAACCTCCTGTTGGGCCCAGTTTGCAAATTCTGCGGAAGATGAACAGGAATAGCGAGAACCAATGAGAGACTAGCTGGAGGTGTCTGGACGGGCAAATTTAACTCTCATTTCCCACCAGGAAGAGGAATTAACCAAAGGCTCAGCGTGCTGTGCCGGAACCAGATTAGGGCCTGAAGCCATCCTGCGGTGTTGCGGCCAGGTCACAAGAAAGCGAGTTGAAGAAAGGAGTTCAGGGGCACTGTAATTCACAAACCTGCAGAGTTATAAATGACAGCTATCGTCCAAAAATATACTGAAGTAAGGCTGCCAAGAGGACTTGAAAGCGGGGCAGAATTGCAGGAAACCGATTTCAGGAGGTAGACTGGAATTGCATTGAAAGCATAGGAAAAGAGGCAGAACGTCCACAATGATGCACTTGGCCAAAAAGGGCGTATGCGTTGTTTCCTGAATATATTCAGGAAAAAACGCATACGCCCTTTTTGGCCAACCAAGCAAACTTGCAAAGGAAATCTGCACTACAATGAAGTCTCACTTCCCCCCGGTCAAAAGGGCCATCTGAAAAAAGTGTAAAATCCAGAAAGGCAGGACAGGCCATGGAGAACTGGGAGCCTTGTTATGCTGATGGGCGGGATGTAAATTGCCAACAGACACTTGGGAGAAATGTATGGTGTTTCCTGAAACATCTATAAAACAAAGCAACAGAGCCTAGGGCACTTCCACTTATGGTCCTATAGCTTAGGGAAATTAAAATCAAAAAGACACAGCCACCCCAAAGTTTGGGACGCCTCTGTTTACAAGAACCTCGTTTACCGTACAAGTTCAATATCACAGAAAGTGAAAAATGGATAAAGAACTTGTGGTACTTACGTACAATGCAGTATCACTCAGCAATGAAATCTATGTCATCAGGCCCGTAGCAGCATAATGAGTGGATTCAGGTACGATGATTCTAACTGAAATAAGTCACACAGAAAAAGAAACATCATAAGATATCACTAATACACGGAATGTAAACTTGGCTACACAGGAACTGAATTACAGAACAGAACAGGGTCTCAAATTTAGAAAACCAACTTATGCTTGCTTAAGGGGAAAAGTGAGTTGGGGTGCTGCATAAAACCAGAGATTGAAATGAGCACAGATAAAGTTCCTTAAGCCAAATATGGAATAGACAAGAGCTACTCCTTGCTCAACGAATTGGACTCAACACCCCATATTAAACGTCTAAGAATGTACCTGACTAGTAAGTATCTTAAAGCCTATGGATTGCTATGTCTCCAAAAGAGAATCAAGCGTGTGTACACGGGCATAAACGTAGCAGTGATAGGATTGGAGAGGTTCAGTGAGCAAATGAAGACCCTTTGAAGTCATATTGCATGGTACCCATTACACGGGTCTCAACTCTCCAGGTTTAAGGTATTCTTCTTTCAGCTAAAACATGCATGTGGAACCCAGAGTATGATCAACCGTGTGAACGGGAGACGTGTTCAAATATGTCTCAGTTTTCCTCCCCTGGTACTCGGGTGCAACATTCCACACGCTTTACTAACACTCTCCCCACTTGGAGAGTCAGCGCCTTTAACCTCCTGTTTGGCCCAGTTTGCAATTTCTGCGGAAGATGAACAGGAATAGGGAGAACCAATGAGAGACTAGCTGGAGGTGTCTGGACGGGCAAATTTAACCCTGATTTCCCACCAGGAAGAGGAAATACCAAAGGCTCAGCGTGCCGTGCCGGAACCAGATTAGGGCCTGAAGCCATCCTGCGGTGTTGCGGCCAGGTCACAAGAAAGCGAGTTGAAGAAAGGAGCTCAGGGGCACTGTAATTCACAAACCTGCAGAGTTATAAATGACAGCTATCGTCCAAAAATATACTGAAGTAAGGCAGCCAAGAGGACTTGAATGTGGGGCAGAATTGCAGGAAACCGATTTCAGGAGGTAGACTGGAATTGCATTGAAAGCATAGGAAAAGAGGCAGAACGTCCACAATGACGCACTTGGCCAAAAAGGGCGTATGCATTTTTTCCTGAATATATTCAGGAAAAAACGCTTACGCCCTTTTTGCACAACCAAGCAAGCTTGCAAAGGAAATCTGCACTACAATGAAGTCTCACTTCCCCCCGGTCAAAAGGGCCATCTGAAAAAAGTGTAAATTCCAGAAAGGCAGGACAGGCCATGGAGAACTGGGAGCCTTGTTATGCTGATGGGCGGGATGTAAATTGCCAACAGACACTTGGGAGAAGTGTATGGTGTTTCCTGAAACATCTAAAAAACAAAGCAACAGAGCCTAGGGCACTTCCACTTATGGTCCTATAGCTTAGGGAAATTAAAATCAAAAAGACACAGCCACCCCAAAGTTTGGGACGCCGCTGTTTACAAGAACGTCGTTTACAGTACAAGATCAACATCGCAGAAAGTGAAAAATGGATAAAGAAGTTGTGGTATTTACTTACAAAGCAATATCACTCAGCAATGAAATCTATGTCATCACGCCCTTAGCAGCACAATGAGTGGATTCAGGTGTGATGATTCTAACTGAAATAAGTCACACAGAAAAAGAAACATCATAAGATATCAGTAATACACGGAATGTAAACTTGGCTACACAGGAACTGAATTACAGAACAGAACAGGGTCTCAAATTTAGAAAACCAACTTATGCTTGCTTAAGGGTAAAGGTGACTTGGGGTGCTGCATAAAACCAGAGATTGAAATGAGCACAGATAAAGTTCCTTAAGCCAAATATGGAATAGACAAGAGCTACTCCTTGCTCAACGAAATGGACTCAACACCGCATATTAAACGCCTAAGAATGTACCTGACTAGTAAGTATCTTAAAACCTATGGATTGCTATGTCTCCGAAAGAGAATCAAGCATGTGTACAGGGGCATAAACGCAGCAGTGATAGGATTGGAGAGGTTTGGTGAGCAAATGAAGACCCTTTGAAGTCACATTGCATGGTACCCATTCCACGGGTTTCAACTACCCAGGTTTAAGGTATTCTTCCTTCAGCTAAAACATGCATGTGGATCCTAGAGTATGATCAACCATGAGAACGGGAGACGTGTTCAAATATGTCTCAGTTTTCGTACCCTGGTACTCGGGTGCAAGATTCCAGATGCTTTACTAACACTCTCCCCACTTGGAGAGTCAGCGCCTTTAACCTCCTGTTTGGCCCAGTTTGCAATTTCTGCGGAAGATGAAGAGGAATAGGGAGAACCAATGAGAGACTAGCTGGAGGTGTCTGGACGGGCAAATTTAACTGTCATTTCCCACCATAGAGAGGAATTAACCAAAGGCTCAGCGTGCCGTGCCGGAACCAGATGAGGGCCTGAAGCCATCCTGCGGTGTTGCGGCCAGCTCACAAGAAAGCGAGTTGAAGAAAGGAGCTCAGGGGCACTGTAATTCACAAACCTGCAGAGTTATAAATGACAGCTATCGTCCAAAAATATACTGAAGTAAGGCTGCCAAGAGGACTTGAAAGCGGGGCAGAATTGCAGGAAACTGATTTCAGGAGGTAGACTGGAATTGCATTGAAAGCATAGGAAAAGAGGCAGAGCGTCCACAATGATGCACTTGGCCAAAAAGGGCGTATGCGTTTTTTCCTGAATATATTCAGGAAAAAACACATACGCCCTTTTTGGCCAACCAAGCAACCTTGCAAAGGAAATCTGCACTACAATGAAGTCTCACTTCCCCCCGGTCAAAAGGGCCATCTGAAAAAAGTGTAAAATCCAGAAAGGCAGGACAGGCCATGGAGAACTGGGAGCCTTGTTATGCTGATGGGCGGGATGTAAATTGCCAACAGACACTCGGGAGAAGTGTATGGTGTTTCCTCAATCATCTAAGAAACAAAGCAACAGAGCCTAGGGCACTTCCACTTATGGTCCTATAGCTTAGGGAAATTAAAATCAAAAAGACACAGCCACCCCAAAGTTTGGGACGCCTCTGTTTACAAGAACTTCGTTAACCGTACAAGTTCAATATCACAAAAAGTGAAAAATGGATAAAGAACTTGTGGTACTTACGTACAATGCAGTATCACTCAGCAATGAAATCTATGTCATCAGGCCCGTAGCAGCATAATGAGTGGATTCAGGTATGATGATTCTAACTGAAATAAGTCACACAGAAAAAGAAACATCATAAGATATCAGTAATACATGGAATGTAAACTTGGCTACACAGGAACTGAATTACAGAACAGAACAGGGTCTCAAATTTAGAAAACCAACTTATGCTTGCTTAAGGGGAAAGGTGAGTTGGGGTGCTGCATAAAACCAGAGATTGAAATGAGCACAGATAAAGTTCCTTAAGCCAAATATGGAATAGACAAGAGCTACTCCTTGCTCAACGAAATGGACTCAACACCGCATATTAAACGCCTAAGAATGTACCTGACTAGTAAGTATCTTAAAACCTATGGATTGCTATGTCTCCGAAAGAGAATCAAGCATGTGTACAGGGGCATAAACGCAGCAGTGATAGGATTGGAGAGGTTCAGTGAGCAAATGAAGACCCTTTGAAGTCATATTGCATGGTACCCATTCCACGGGTTTCAACTACCCAGGTTTAAGGTATTCTTCCTTCAGCTAAAACATGCATGTGGAACCTAGAGTATGATCAACCATGTGATCGGGAGACGTGTTCAAATATGTCTCAGTTTTCGTACCCTGGTACTCGGGTGCAAGATTCCAGATGCTTTACTAACACTCTCCCCACTTGGAGAGTCAGTCCCTTTAACCTCCTGTTGGGCCCAGTTTGCAAATTCTGCGGAAGATGAACAGGAATAGCGAGAACCAATGAGAGACTAGCTGGAGGTGTCTGGACGGGCAAATTTAACTCTCATTTCCCACCAGGAAGAGGAATTAACCAAAGGCTCAGCGTGCTGTGCCGGAACCAGATTAGGGCCTGAAGCCATCCTGCGGTGTTGCGGCCAGGTCACAAGAAAGCGAGTTGAAGAAAGGAGTTCAGGGGCACTGTAATTCACAAACCTGCAGAGTTATAAATGACAGCTATCGTCCAAAAATATACTGAAGTAAGGCTGCCAAGAGGACTTGAAAGCGGGGCAGAATTGCAGGAAACCGATTTCAGGAGGTAGACTGGAATTGCATTGAAAGCATAGGAAAAGAGGCAGAACGTCCACAATGATGCACTTGGCCAAAACGGGCGTATGCGTTGTTTCCTGAATATATTCAGGAAAAAACGCATACGCCCTTTTTGGCCAACCAAGCAAACTTGCAAAGGAAATCTGCACTACAATGAAGTCTCACTTCCCCCCGGTCAAAAGGGCCATCTGAAAAAAGTGTAAAATCCAGAAAGGCAGGACAGGCCATGGAGAACTGGGAGCCTTGTTATGCTGATGGGCGGGATGTAAATTGCCAACAGACACTTGGGAGAAATGTATGGTGTTTCCTGAAACATCTATAAAACAAAGCAACAGAGCCTAGGGCACTTCCACTTATGGTCCTATAGCTTAGGGAAATTAAAATCAAAAAGACACAGCCACCCCAAAGTTTGGGACGCCTCTGTTTACAAGAACCTCGTTTACCGTACAAGTTCAATATCACAGAAAGTGAAAAATGGATAAAGAACTTGTGGTACTTACGTACAATGCAGTATCACTCAGCAATGAAATCTATGTCATCAGGCCCGTAGCAGCATAATGAGTGGATTCAGGTACGATGATTCTAACTGAAATAAGTCACACAGAAAAAGAAACATCATAAGATATCACTAATACACGGAATGTAAACTTGGCTACACAGGAACTGAATTACAGAACAGAACAGGGTCTCAAATTTAGAAAACCAACTTATGCTTGCTTAAGGGGAAAAGTGAGTTGGGGTGCTGCATAAAACCAGAGATTGAAATGAGCACAGATAAAGTTCCTTAAGCCAAATATGGAATAGACAAGAGCTACTCCTTGCTCAACGAATTGGACTCAACACCCCATATTAAACGTCTAAGAATGTACCTGACTAGTAAGTATCTTAAAGCCTATGGATTGCTATGTCTCCAAAAGAGAATCAAGCGTGTGTACACGGGCATAAACGTAGCAGTGATAGGATTGGAGAGGTTCAGTGAGCAAATGAAGACCCTTTGAAGTCATATTGCATGGTACCCATTACACGGGTCTCAACTCTCCAGGTTTAAGGTATTCTTCTTTCAGCTAAAACATGCATGTGGAACCCAGAGTATGATCAACCGTGTGAACGGGAGACGTGTTCAAATATGTCTCAGTTTTCCTCCCCTGGTACTCGGGTGCAACATTCCACACGCTTTACTAACACTCTCCCCACTTGGAGAGTCAGCGCCTTTAACCTCCTGTTTGGCCCAGTTTGCAATTTCTGCGGAAGATGAACAGGAATAGGGAGAACCAATGAGAGACTAGCTGGAGGTGTCTGGACGGGCAAATTTAACCCTGATTTCCCACCAGGAAGAGGAAATACCAAAGGCTCAGCGTGCCGTGCCGGAACCAGATTAGGGCCTGAAGCCATCCTGCGGTGTTGCGGCCAGCTCACAAGAAAGCGAGTTGAAGAAAGGAGCTCAGGGGCACTGTAATTCACAAACCTGCAGAGTTATAAATGACAGCTATCGTCCAAAAATATACTGAAGTAAGGCAGCCAAGAGGACTTGAAAGCGGGGCAGAATTGCAGGAAACCGATTTCAGGAGGTAGACTGGAATTGCATTGAAAGCATAGGAAAAGAGGCAGAACGTCCACAATGATGCACTTGGCCAAAAAGGGCGTATGCATTTTTTCCTGAATATATTCAGGAAAACACGCATACGCCCTTTTTGGCCAACCAAGCAAGCTTGCAAAGGAAATCTGCACTACAATGAAGTCTCACTTCCCCCCAGTCAAAAGGGCCATCTGAAAAAAGTGTAAAATCCAGAAAGGCAGGACAGGCCATGGAGAACTGGGAGCCTTGTTATGCTGATGGGCGGGATGTAAATTGCCAACAGACACTTGGGAGGAGTGTATGGTGTTTCCTGAAACATCTAAACAACAAAGCAACAGAGCCTAGGGCACTTCCACTTATGGTCCTATAGCTTAGGGAAATTAAAATCAAAAAGACACAGCCACCCCAAAGTTTGGGACGCCTCTGTTTACAAGAACCTCGTTTACCGTACAAGTTCAATATCACAGAAAGTGAAAAATGGATAAAGAACTTGTGGTACTTACGTACAATGCAGTATCACTCAGCAATGAAATCTATGTCATCAGGCCCGTAGCAGCATAATGAGTGGATTCAGGTACGATGATTCTAACTGAAATAAGTCACACAGAAAAAGAAACATCATAAGATATCACAAATACACGGAATGTAAACTTGGCTAAACAGGAACTGAATTCCAAAACAGAACAGGGTCTCAAATTTAGAAAACCAACTTATGCTTGCTTAAGGGGAAAGGTGAGTTGGGGTGCTGCATAAAACCAGAGATTGAAATGAGCACAGATAAAGTTCCTTAAGCCAAATATGGAATAGACAAGAGCTACTCCTTGCTCAACGAAATGGACTCAACACCCCATATTAAACGCCTAAGAATGTACCTGACTAGTAAGTATCTTAAAACCTATGGATAGCTATGTCTTCAAAAGAGAATCAAGCATGCGTACAGGGGCATAAACGCAGCAGTGATAGGATTGGAGAGGTTCGGTGAGCAAATGAAGACCCTTTGAAGTCATATTGCATGGTACCCATTCCACGGGTCTCAACTCTCCAGGTTTAAGGTATTCTTCCTTCAGCTAAATCATGCATGTGGAACCCAGAGTATGATCAACCGTGTGAACGGGAGACGTGTTCAAATATGTCTCAGTTTTCGTACCCTGGTACTCGGGTGCAACATTCCAGACGCTTTACTAACACTCTCCTGACTTGGAGAGTCAGTCCCTTTAACCTCCTGTTTGGCCCAGTTTGCAATTTCTGCGGAAGATGAACAGGAATAGTGAGAACCAATGAGAGACTAGCTGGAGGTGTCTGGACGGGCCAATTTAACTCTCATTTCCCACCAGGAAGAGGAAATAACCAAAGGCTCAGCGTGCCATGCCGGAACCAGATTAGGGACTGAAGCCATCCTGCGGTGTTGCGGCCAGGTCACAAGAAAGCGAGTTGAAGAAAGGAGCTCAGGGGCACTGTAATTCACAAACCTGAAGAGTTATAAATGACAGCTATCGTCCAAAAATATACTGAAGTAAGGCAGCCAAGAGGACTTGAAAGCGGGGCAGAATTGCAGGAAACCGATTTCAGGAGGTAGACTGGAATTGCATTGAAAGCATAGGAAAAGAGGCAGAACGTCCACAATGATGCACTTGGCCAAAAAGGGCGTATGCGTTTTTTCCTGAATATATTCAGGAAAAAACGCATACGCACTTTTTGGCCAACCAAGCAAGCTTGCAAAGGAAATCTGCACTACAATGAAGTCTCACTTCCCCCCGGTCAAAAGGGCCATCTGAACAAAGTGTAAAATCCAGAAAGGCAGGACAGGCCATGGAGAACTGGGAGCCTTGTTATGCTGATGGGTGGGATGTAAATTGCCAACAGACACTCGGGAGAAGTGTATGGTGTTTCCTGAAACATCTAAAAAACAAAGCAACAGAGCCTAGGGCACTTCCACTTATGGTCCTATGGCTTAGGGAAATTAAAATCAAAAAGACACAGGCACCCCAAAGGTTGGAATGGCTCTGTTTACAAGAACCCCGTTTACAGTACAAGTTCAACATCGCAGAAAGTGAAAAATGGATAAAGAAGTTGTGGTATTTACTAACAAAGCAATATCACTCAGCAATGAAATCTATGTCATCAGGCCCATAGCAGCACAATGAGTGGATTCAGGTATGATGATTCTAACTGAAATAAGTCACACAGAAAAAGAAACATCATAAGATATCAGTAATACATGGAATGTAAACTTGGCTACACAGGAACTGAATTACAGAACAGAACAGGGTCTCAAATTTAGAAAACCAACTTATGCTTGCTTAAGGGGAAAGGTGAGTTGGGGTGCTGCATAAAACCAGAGATTGAAATGAGCACAGATAAATTTCCTTAAGCCAAATATGGAATAGACAAGAGCTACTCCTTGCTCAACGAAATGGACTCAACACCGCATATTAAACGCCTAAGAATGTACCTGACTAGTAAGTATCTTAAAACCTATGGATTGCTATGTCTCCGAAAGAGAATCAAGCATGTGTACAGGGGCATAAACGCAGCAGTGATAGGATTGGAGAGGTTCGGTGAGCAAATGAAGACCCTTTGAAGTCATATTGCATGGTACCCATTCCACGGGTCTCAACTCTCCAGGTTTAAGGTATTCTTCCTTCAGCTAAAACATGCATGTGGAACCCAGAGTATGATCAACCGTGTGAACGGGAGACGTGTTCAAATATGTCTCAGTTTTCCTCCCCTGGTACTCGGGTGCAACATTCCAGACGCTTTACTAACACTCTCCCCACTTGGAGAGTCAGCGCCTTTAACCTCCTGTTTGGCCCAGTTTGCAATTTCTGCGGAAGATGAACAGGAATAGCGAGAACCAATGAGAGATTAGCTGGAGGTGTCTGGACGGGCAAATTTAACTCTCATTTCCCACCAGGAAGAGGAAATAACCAAAGGCTCAGCGTGCCGTGCCAGAACCAGATTAGGGCCTGAAGCCATCCTGCGGTGTTGCGGCCAGCTCACAAGAAAGCGAGTTGAAGAAAGGAGCTCAGGGGCACTGTAATGCACAAACCTGCAGAGTTATAAATGACAGCTATCGTCCAAAAATACACTGAAGTAAGGCTTCCAGGAGGACTTGAAAGTGGGGCAGAATTGCAGGAAACCAATTTCAGGAGGTAGACTGGAATTGCATTGAAAGCATAGGAAAAGAGGCAGAACGTCCACAATGATGCACTTGGCCAAAAAGGGCGTATGCGTTTTTTCCTGAATATATTCAGGAAAAAACGCATATGCCCTTTTTGGCCAACCAAGCAAGCTTGCAAAGGAAATCTGCACTACAATGAAGTCTCACTTCCCCCTGGTCAAAAGGGCCAACTGAAAAAAGTGTAAATTCCAGAAAGGCAGGACAGGCCATGGAGAACTGGGAGCCTTGTTATGCTGATGGGCGGGATGTAAATTGCCAACAGACACTCGGGAGAAGTGTATGGTGTTTCCTGAAACATCTAAAAAACAAAGCAACAAAGCCTAGGGCACTTCCACTTATGGTCCTATAGCTTAGGGAAATTAAAATCAAAAAGACACAGCCACCCCAAAATTTGGGACGCCTCTGTTTACAAGAACCTCGTTTACCGTACAAGTTCAGTATCACAGAAAGTGAAAAATGGATAAAGAACTTGTGGTACTTACGTACAATGCAGTATCACTCAGCAATGAAATCTATGTCATCAGGCCCATAGCAGCACAATGAGTGGATTCAGGTACGATGATTCTAACTGAAATAAGTCACACAGAAAAAGAAACATCATAAGATATCACTAATACATGCAATGTAAACTTGGCTACACAGGAACTGAATTCCAAAACAGAACAGGGTCTCAAATTTAGAAAACCAACTTATGCTTGCTTAAGGGGAAAGGTGAGTTGGGGTGCTGCATAAAACCAGAGATTGAAATGAGCACAGATAAAGTTCCTTAAGCCAAATATGGAATAGACAAGAGCTACTCCTTGCTCAACGAAATGGACTCAACACCCCATATTAAACGCCTAAGAATGTACCTGACTAGTAAGTATCTTAAAACCTATGGATTGCTACGTCTCCAAAAGAGAATCAAGCGTGTGTACAGGGGCATAAACGCAGCAGTGATAGGATTGGAGAGGTTCGGTGAGCAAATGAAGACCCTTTGAAGTCATATTGCATGGTACCCATTCCACGGGTCTCAACTCTCCAGGTTTAAGGTATTCTTCCTTCAGCTAAAACATGCATGTGGAACCCAGAGTATGATCAACCGTGTGAACGGGAGACGTGTTCAACTATGTCTCAGTTTTCTTCCCCTGGTACTCAGGTGCAACATTCCAGACGCTTTACTAACACTCTCCCCACTTGGAGAGCCAGTGCCTTTAACCTCCTGTTTGGCCCAGTTTGCAATTTCTGCGGAAGATGAACAGGAATAGGGAGAACCAATGAGAGACTAGCTGGAGGTGTCTGGACGGGCAAATTTAACTCTCATTTCCCACCAGGAAGAGGAAATAACCAAAGGCTTAGCGTGCCGTGCCGGAACCAGATTAGGGCCTGAAGCCATCCTGCGGTGTTGCGGCCAGGTCACAAGAAAGTGAGTTGAAGAAAGGAGCTCAGGGGCACTGTAATTCACAAACCTGCAGAGTTATAAATGACAGCTATCGTCCAAAAATATACTGAAGTGAGGCTGCCAAGAGGACTTGAAAGCGGGGCAGAATTGCAGGAAACCGATTTCAGGAGGTAGAGTGGAATTGCATTGAAAGCATAGGAAAAGAGGCAGAACGTCCACAATGATGCACTTGGCCAAAAAGGGCGTATGCGTTTTTTCCTGAATATATTCAGGAAAAAACGCATACGCCCTTTTTGGCCAACCAAGCAAGCTTGCAAAGGAAATCTGCACTACAATGAAGTCTCACTTCCCCCCGGTCAAAAGGGCCATCTGAAAAAAGTGTAAACTCCAGAAAGGCAGGACAGGCCATGGAGAACTGGGAGCCTTGTTATGCTGATGGGCGGGATGTAAATTGCAAACAGACACTCGGGAGAAATGTATGGTGTTTCCTGAAACATCTAAAAAACAAAGCAACAGAGCCTAGGGCACTTCCACTTATGGTCCTATAGCTTAGGGAAATTAAAATCAAAAAGACACAGCCACCCCAATGTTTGGAACAGCTCTGTTTACAAGAACCGCGTTTACCGTACAAGTTCAACATCGCAGAAAGTGAAAAATGGATAAAGAAGTTGTGGTATTTACTTACAAAGCAATATCACTCAGCAATGAAATCTATGTCATCAGGCACTTAGCAGCACAATGAGTGGATTCAGGTATGATGATTCTAACTGAAATAAGTCACACAGAAAAAGAAACATCATAAGATATCAGTAATACACGGAATGTAAACTTGGCTACACAGGAACTGAATTACAGAACAGAACAGGGTCTCAAATTTAGAAAACGAACTTATGCTTGCTTAAGGGGAAAGGTGAGTTGGGGTACTGCATAAAACCAGAGATTGAAATGAGCACAGATAAAGTTCCTTAAGCCAAATATGGAATAGACAAGAGCTACTCCTTGCTCAACGAAATGGACTCAACACCGCATATTAAATGCCTAAGAATGTACCTGACTAGTAATTATCTTAAAACCTATGGATTGCTATGTCTCTGAAAGAGAATCAAGCGTGTGTACAGGGGCATAAACGCAGCAGTGATAGGATTGGAGAGGTTCGGTGAGCAAATGAAGACCCTTTGAAGTCATATTGCATAGTACCCATTCCACGGGTTTCAACTACCCAGGTTTAAGGTATTCTTCCTTCAGCTAAAACATGCATGTGGAACCTAGAGTATGATCAACCATGTGATCGGGAGACGTGTTCAAATATGTCTCAGTTTTCGTACCCTGTTACTCGGGTGCAACATTCCAGACGCTTTACTAACACTCTCCCGACTTGGAGAGTCAGTGCCTTTAACCTCCTGTTTGGCCCAGTTTGCAATTTCTGCGCAAGATGAACAGGAATAGCGAGAACAAATGAGAGACTAGCTAGAGGTGTCTGGACGGGCAAATTTAACTCTCATTTCCCACCAGGAAGAGGAATTAACCAAAGGCTCAGCGTGCCGTGCCGGAACCAGATTAGGGCCTGAAGCCATCCTGCGGTGTTGCGGCCAGCTCACAAGAAAGCGAGTTGAAGAAAGGAGCTCAGGGGCACTGTAATTCACAAACCTGCAGAGTTATAAATGACAGCTCTCATCCAAAAATATACTGAAGTAAGGCTGCCAAGAGGACTTGAAAGCGGGGCAGAATTGCAGGAAACCGATTTCAGGAGGTAGACTGGAATTGCATTGAAAGCATAGGAAAAGAGGCAGAACGTCCACAATGATGCACCTGGCCAAAAAGGGCGTATGCGTTTTTTCCTGAATATATTCAGGAAAAAACGCATACGCCCTTTTTGGCCAACCAAGCAAGCTTGCAAAGGAAATCTGCACTACAATGAAGTCTCACTTCCCCCCGGTCAAAAGGGCCATCTGAAAAAAGTGTAAAATCCAGAAAGGCAGGACAGGCCATGGAGAACTGGGAGCCTTGTTATGCTGATGGGCGGGATGTAAATTGCCAACAGACACTCGGGAGAAGTGTATGGTGTTTCCTGAAACATCTAAAAAACACAGCAACACAGCCTAGGGCACTTCCACTTATGGTCCTATAGCTTAGGGAAATTAAAATCAAAAAGACACAGCCACCCCAAAGTTTGGGACGCCTCTGTTTACAAGAACCTCGTTTACCGTACAAGTTCAACATCACAGAAAGTGAAAAATGGATAAAGAACTTGTGGTACTTACGTACAATGCAGTATCACTCAGCAATGAAATCTATGTCATCAGGCCCGTAGCAGCATAATGAGTGGATTCAGGTACGATGATTCTAACTGAAATAAGTCACACAGAAAAAGAAACATCATAAGATATCACTAATACACGGAATGTAAACTTGGCTACACAGGAACTGAATTCCAAAACAGAACAGGGTCTCAAATTTAGAAAACCAACTTATGCTTGCTTAAGGGGAAAGGTGAGTTGGGGTGCTGCATAAAACCAGAGATTGAAATGAGCACAGATAAAGTTCCTTAAGCCAAATATGGAATAGACAAGAGCTACTCCTTGCTCAACGAAATGGACTCAACACCCCATATTAAACGCCTAAGAATGTACCTGACTAGTAAGTATCTTAAAACCTATGGATTGCTATGTCTCTGAAAGAGAATCAAGCGTGTGTACAGGGGCATAAACGCAGCAGTGATAGGATTGGAGAGGTTCGGTGAGCAAATGAAGACCCTTTGAAGTCATATTGCATGGTACCCATTCCACGGGTTTCAACTACCCAGGTTTAAGGTATTCTTCCTTCAGCTAAAACATGCATGGGGAACACAGAGTATGATCAACCGTGTGAACGGGAGACGTGTTCAAATATGTCTCAGTTTTCCTCCCCTGGTACTCGGGTGCAACATTCCAGACGCTTTACTAACACTCTCCCCACTTGGAGAGTCAGCGCCTTTAACCTCCTGTTTGGCCCAGTTTGCAATTTCTGCGGAAGATGAACAGGAATAGGGAGAACCAATGAGAGACTAGCTGGAGGTGTCTGGACGGGGAAATTTAACTCTCATTTCCCACCAGGAAGAGGAATTAACCAAAGGCTCAGCGTGCCGTGCCGGAACCAGATTAGGGCCTGAAGCCATCCTGCGGTGTTGTGGCCAGCTCACAAGAAAGCAAGTTGAAGAAAGGAGCTCAGGGGCACTGTAATTCACAAACCTGCAGAGTTATAAATGACAGCTATCGTCCAAAAATATACTGAAGTAAGGCTGCCAAGAGGACTTGAAAGCGGGGCAGAATTGCAGGAAACCGATTTCAGGAGGTAGACTGGAATTGCATTGAAAGCATAGGAAAAGAGGCAGAACGTCCACAATGATGCACTTGGCCAAAAAGGGTGTATGCGTTTTTTCCTGAATATATTCAGGAAAAAACGCATACGCCCTTTTTGGCCAACCAAGCAAGCTTGCAAAGGAAATCTGCACTACAATGAAGTCTCAATTCCCCCAAGTCAAAAGGGCCATCAGAAAAAAGTGTAAAATCCAGAAAGGCAGGACAGGCCATGGAGAACTGGGAGCCTTGTTATGCTGATGGGCGGGATGTAAATTGCCAACAGACACTCCGGAGGAGTGTATGGTGTTTCCTGAAACATCTAAGAAACAAAGCAACAGAGCCTAGGGCACTTCCACTTATGGTCCTATAGCTTAGGGAAATTAAAATCAAAAAGACACAGCCACCCCAAAGATTGGGATGACTCTGTTTACAAGAACCTCGTTTACCATACAAGTTCAATATCACAGAAAGTGAGAAATGGATAAAGAACTTGTGGTACTTACGTACAATGCAGTATCACTCAGCAATGAAATCTATGTCATCAGGCCCGTAGCAGCATAATGAGTGGATTCAGGTATGATGATTCTAACTGAAATAAGTCACACAGAAAAAGAAACATCATAAGATATCACTAATAAACGGAATGTAAACTTGGCTACACAGGAACTGAATTACAGAACAGAACAGGGTCTCAAATTTAGAAAACCAACTTATGCTTGCTTAAGGGGAAAGGTGAGTTGGGGTGCTGCATAAAACCAGAGATTGAAATGAGCACAGATAAAGTTCCTTAAGCCAAATATGGAATAGACAAGAGCTACTACTTGCTCAACAAAATGGACTCAACACCGCATATTAAACGCCTAAGAATGTACCTGACTAGTAATATCTTAAAACCTATGGATTGCTATGTCTCCGGAAGAGAATCAAGCATGTGTACAGGGGCATAAACGCAGCAGTGATAGGATTGGAGAGGTTCGGTGAGCAAATGAAGACCCTTTGAAGTCATATTGCATGGTACCCATTACACGGGTCTCACTGTCCAGGTTGAAGGTATTCTTCCTTCACCTAAAACATGCATGTGGATCCTAGAGTATGCTCAACCATGTGATCGGGAGACGTGTTCAAATATGTCTGAGTTTTCGTACGCTGGTACTCGGGTGCAACATTCCAGACGTTTTACTAACACTCTCCCGACTTGGAGAGTCAGTCCCTTTAACCTCCTGTTTGGCCCAGTTTGCAATTTCTGCGGAAGATGAACAGGAATAGCGAGAACCAATGAGAGACTAGCTGGAGGTGTCTGGACGGGCGAATTTAACTCTCATTTCCCACCAGGAAGAGGAATTAACCAAAGGCTCAGCGTGCCGTGCCGGAACCAGATTAGGGCCTGAAGCCATCCTGCGGTGCTGCGGCCAGCTCACAAGAAAGCGAGTTGAAGAAAGGAGCTGAGGGGCACTGTAATTCACAAACCTGCAGAGTTATAAATGACAGCTATCGTCCAAAAATATACTGAAGTAAGGCTGCCAAGAGGACTTGAAAGCGGGGCAGAATTGCAGGAAACCGATTTCAGAAGGTAGACTGGAATTGCATTGAAAGCATAGGAAAAGAGGCAGAACGTCCACAATGATGCACTTGGCCAAAAAGGGCGTATGTGTTTTTTCCTGAATATATTCAGGAAAAAACGCATACACCCTTTTTGGCCAACCAAGCAAGCTTGCAAAGGAAATCTGCACTACAATGAAGTCTCACTTCCCCCCGGTCAAAAGGGCCATCTGAAAAAAGTGTAAAATCCAGAAAGGAAGGACAGGCCATGGAGAACTGGGAGCCTTGTTATGCTGATGGGCGGGATGTAAATTGCCAACAGACACTCGGGAGAAGTGTATGGTGTTTCCTGAAACATCTAAAAAACAAAGCAACAGAGCCTAGGGCACTTCCACTTATGGTCCTATAGCTTAGGGAAATTAAAATCAAAAAGACACAGCCACCCCAAAGTTTGGGATGGCTCTGTTTACAAGAACCTCGTTTACAGTACAAGTTCAACATCGCAGAAAGTGAAAAATGGATAAAGAAGTTGTGGTATTTACTTACAAAGCAATATCACTCAGCAATGAAATCTATGTCATCAGGCCCTTAGCAGCACAATGAGTGGATTCAGGTATGATGATTCTAAATGAAATAAGTCACACAGAAAAAGAAACATCATAAGGTATCAGTAATACACGGAATGTAAACTTGGCTACACAGGAACTGAATTACAGAACAGAACAGGGTCTCAAATTTAGAAAACCAACTTATGCTTGCTTAAGGGGAAAGGTGAGTTGGGGTGCTGCATAAAACCAGAGATTGAAATGAGCACAGATAAAGTTCCTTAAGCCAAATATGGAATAGACAAGAGCTACTCCTTGCTCAACGAAATGGACTCAACACCGCATATTAAACACCTAAGAATGTACCTGACTAGTAAGTATCTTAAAACCTATGGATTGCTATGTCTCCGGAAGAGAATCAAGCATGTGTACAGGGGCATAAACGCAGCAGTGATAGGATTGGAGAGGTTCGGTGAGCAAATGAAGACCCTTTGAAGTCATATTGCATGGTACCCATTTCACGGGTTTCAACTACCCAGGTTTAAGGTATTCTTCCTTCAGCTAAAACATGCATGTGGAACCTAGAGTATGATCAACCATGTGATCGGGAGACGTGTTCAAATATGTCTCAGTTTTCGTACCCTGGTTCTCGGGTGCAACATTCCAGACACTTTACTAACACTCTCCCGACTTGGACAGTCAGTCCCTTTAACCTCCTGTTTGGCCCAGTTTGCAAATTCTGCGGAAGATGAACAGGAATAGGGAGAACCAATGAGAGACTAGCTGGAGGTGTCTGGACGGGCAAATTTAACTCTCATTTCCCACCAGGAAGAGGAATTAACCAAAGGCTCAGCGTGCCGTGCCGGAACCAGATTAGGGCCTGAAGCCATCCTGCGGTGTTGCGGCCAGGTCACAAGAAAGCGAGTTGAAGAAAGGAGCTCAGGGGCAATGTAATGCACAAACCTGCAGAGTTATAAATGACAGCTATCGTCCAAAAATATACTGAAGTAAGGCTGCCAAGAGGACTTGAAAGTGGGGCAGAATTGCAGGAAACCGATTTCAGGAGGTAAACTGGAATTGCATTGAAAGCATAGGAAAAGAGGCAGAGCGTCCACAATGATGCACTTGGCCAAAAAGTGCATATGCATTTTTTCTTGAATATATTCAGGAAAAAACGCATACGCTCTTTTTGGCCAACCAAGCAAGCTTGCAAAGCAAATCTGCACTACAATGAAGTCTCACTTCCCCCCGATCAAAAGGGCCATCTGAAAAAAGTGTAAAATCCAGAAAGGCAGGACAGGCCATAGAGAACTGGGAGCCTTGTTTTGCTGAAGGGCGGGATGTAAATTGCCAACAGACACTCGGAAGAAGTGTATGGTGTTTCCTGAAACATCTAAAAAACAAAGCAACAGCGCCTAGGGCACTTCCACTTATGGTCCTATAGCTTAGGGAAATTAAAATCAAAAAGACACAGCCACCCCAAAGTTTGGGACGCCTCTGTTTACAAGAACCTCATTTACTGTACAAGTTCAGTATCACAGAAAGTGAAAAATGGATAAAGAACTTGTGGTACTTACGTACAATGCAGTATCACTCAGCAATGAAATCTATGTCATCAGGCCCGTAGCAGCATAATGAGTGGATTCAGGTACGATGATTCTAACTGAAATAAGTCACACAGAAAAAGAAACATCATAAGATATCACTAATACACGGAATGTAAACTTGGCTACACAGGAACTGAATTACAGAACAGAACAGGGTCTCTAATTTAGAAAACCAAATTATGCTTGCTTAAGGGGAAAGGTGAGTTGGGGTGCTGCATAAAAACAGAGATTGAAATGAGCACAGATAAAGTTCCTTAAGCCAAATATGGAATAGACAAGAGCTACTCCTTGCTCAACGAAATGGACTCAACACCGCATATTAAACACCTAAGAATGTACCTGACTAGAAGGTATCTTAAAACCTATGGATTGCTATGTCTCCAAAAGAGAATCAAGCATGTGTACAGGGGCATAAACGCAGCAGTGATAGGATTGGAGAGGTTCGGTGAGCAAATGAAGACCCTTTGAAGTCATATTGCATGGTACCCATTCCACGGGTCTCAACTCTCCAGGTTTAAGGTATTCTTCCTTCAGCTAAAACATGCATGTGTAACCTAGAGTATGATCAACCATGTGATCGGGAGACGTGTTCAAATATGTCTCAGTTTTCGTACCCTGGTACTCGGGTGCAACATTCCAGACGCTTTACTAACACTCTCCCGACTTGGAGAGTCAGTCCCTTTAACCTCCTGTTGGGCCCAGTTTGCAATTTCTGCGGAAGATGAACAGGAATAGCGAGAACCAATGAGAGACTAGCTGGAGGTGTCTGGACGGGCAAATTTAACTCTCATTTCCCACCAGGAAGAGGAATTAACCAAAGGCTCAGCGTGCCGTGCCGGAACCATATTAGGGCCTGAAGCCATCCTGCGGTGTTGCGGCCAGGTCACAAGAAAGCGAGTTGAAGAAAGGAGCTCAGGGGCACTGTAATGCACAAACATGCAGAGTTATAAATGACAGCTATCGTCCAAAAATATACTGAAGTAAGGCTGCCAAGAGGACTTGAAAGCGGGGCAGAATTGCAGGAAACCGATTTCAGGAGGTAGACTGGAATTGCATTGAAAGCATAGGAAAAGAGGCAGAACGTCCACAATGATGCACTTGGCCAAAAAGGGCGTATGCGTTTTTTCCTGAATATATTCAGGAAAAAACGCATACGCCCTTTTTGGCCAACCAAGCAAGCTTGCAAAGGAAATCTGCACTACAATGAAGTCTCACTTCCCCCCGGTCAAAAGGGCCATCTGAAAAAAGTGTAAAATCCAGAAAGGCAGGACAGGCCATGGAGAACTGGGAGCCTTGTTATGCTGATGGGCGGGATGTAAATTGCCAACAGACACTCGGGAGAAGTGTATGGTGTTTCCTGAAACATCAAAAAAAACAAAGCAACAGAGCCTAGGGCACTTCCACTTATGGTCCTATAGCTTAGGGAAATTAAAATCAAAAAGACACAGTAACCTCAAAGGTTAGGACGGCTCTGTTTACATGAACCTCGTTTACGGTACAAGTTCAATATCGCAGAAAGTGAAAAATGGATAAGGAAGTTGTGGTACTTACGTTTAATGCAATATCACTCAGCAATGAAATCTATGTCATCAGGCCCGTAGGAGCATAATGAGTGGATTCAGGTATGATGATTCTAACTGAAATAAGTCACACAGAAAAAGAAACATCATAAGATATCACTAATACACGGAATGTAAACTTGGCTACACAAGAACTGAATTACAAAACAGAAGAGGGTCTCAAATTTAGAAAACCAACTTATGCTTGCTTAAGGGGAAAGGTGAGTTGGGGTGCTGCATAAAACCAGAGATTGAAATTAGCACAGATAAATTTCCTTAAGCCAAATATGGAATAGAAAAGAGCTACTCCTTGCTCAATGAAATGGACTCAACACCCCATATTAAACGCCTAAGAATGTACCTGACTAGTAAGTATCTTAACACATATGGATTCCTATCTCTCTGCAAGAGAATCAAGCGTGTGTACTGGGACATAATCGCAGCAGTGATAACATTGGAGAGGTTCGCTGCGCAAATGAAGACGCTTTGAAGTCGTATTGCAGGGTACCCATTCCACGGGTCTCAACTCACCAGGTTTAAGGTATTCTTCCTACAGCTAAAACATGCATGTGGAACTCACAGTATGATCAACCGTGTGATCGGGAGACGTGTTCAAATATGTCTCAGTTTTCTTCCCCTGGTACTCGGGTGCAACATTCCAGACGCTTTACTAACACTCTCCCGACTTGGAGAGTCAGTGCCTTTAACCTCCTGTTTGGCCCAGTTTGCCATTTCTGCGGAAGATGAACAGGAATTGGGAGAACCAATTAGAGACTAGCTGGAGGTGTCTGGACGGGCAAATTTAACTCTCATTTCCCACCAGGAAGAGGAAATAACCAAAGGCTCAGTGTGCCGTGCCTGAACCAAATTAGGGCCTGAAGCCATCCTGCGGTGTTTTGGCCAGCTCACAAGAAAGCGAGTTGAAGAAAGGAGCTCAGGGGAACTGTAATTCACAAACCTGCAGAGTTATAAATGACAGCTATTGTCCAAAAATATACTGAAGTAAGGCTGCCAAGAGGACTTGAAAGCGGGGCAGAATTGCAGGAAACCGATTTCAGGAGGTAGACTGGAATTGCATTGAAAGCATAGGAAAAGAGGCAGAACGTAGACAATGATGCACTTGGCCAAAATGGGCATATGCATTTTTTCCTGAATATATTCAGGAAAAAACGCATACGCCCTTTTTGGACAACCAAGCTTGCAAAGGAAATCTGCACTACAATGAAGTCTCACTTCCCCCCGGTCAAAAGGGCCATCTGAAAAAAGTGTAAAATCCAGAAAGGAAGGACAGGCCATGGAGAACTGGAAGCCTTGTTATGCTGATGGGCAGGATGTAAATTGCCAACAGACACTCGGGAGAAGTGTATGGTGTTTCCTGAAACATCTGAAAAACAAATCAACACAGCCTAGGGCACTTTCACTTATGGTCCTATAGCTTAGGGAAATTAAAATCAAAAAGACACAGCACCCCAAAGTTTGGGACGCCTCTGTTTACAAGAACCTCGTTTACCGTACAAGTTCAGTATCACAGAAAGTGAAAAATGGATAAAGAACTTGTGGTACTTACGTACAATGCAGTATCACTCAGCAATGAAATCTATGTCATCAGGCCCGTAGCAGAATAATAAGTGGATTCAGGTTCGATGATTCTAACTGAAATAAGTCACACAGAAAAAGAAACATCATAAGATATCACTAATACACGGAATGTAAACTTGGCTACACAGGAACTGAATTCCAAAACAGAACAGGGTCTCAAATTTAGAAAACCAACTTATGCTTGCTTAAGGGGAAAGGTGAGTCGGGGTGCTGCATAAAACCAGAGATTGAAATGAGCACAGATAAAGTTCCTTAAGCCAAATATGGAATAGACAAGAGCTACTCCTTGCTCAACGAAATGGACTCAACACCCCATATTAAACGCCTAAGAATGTACCTGACTAGTAAGTATCTTAAAACCTATGGATTGCTATGTCTCCAAAAGAGAATCAATCGTATGTACAGGGGCATAAACGCAGCAGTGATAGGATTGGAGAGGTTCGGTGAGCAAATGAAGACCCTTTGAAGTCATATTGCATGGTACCCATTCCACGGGTCTCAACTCTCCAGATTTAAGGTATTCTTCCTTGAGCTAAATCATGCATGTAGAACCCAGAGTATGATCAACTGTGTGAAAGGGAGACGTGTTCAAATATGTCTCAGTTTTCCTCCCCTGGTACTCGGGTGCAACATTCCAGACGCTTCACTAACACTCTCCCCACTTGGAGCGTCAGCGCCTTTAACCTCCTGTTTGGCCCAGTTTGCCATTTCTGCGGAAGATGAACAGGAATAGGGAGAACCAATGAGAGACTAGCTGGAGGTGTCTGGACGGGCAAATTTAACTCTCATTTCCCACCAGGAAGAGGACATAACCAAAGGCTCAGCTTGCCATGCCGGAACCAGATTAGGGACTGAAGCCATCCTGCGGTGTTGCGTCCAGGTCACAAGAAAGCGAGTTGAAGAAAGTAGCTAAGGGGCACTGTAATTCACAAACCTGCAGAGTTATAAATGACAGCGATCGTCCAAAAATATACTGAAGTAAGGCTGCCAAGAGGACTTGAAAGCGGGGCAGAATTGCAGGAAACCGATTTCAGGAGGTAGACTGGAATTGCATTGAAAGCATAGGAAAAGAGGCAGAACGTCCACAATGATGCACTTGGCCAAAAAGGGCGTATGCGTTTTTTCCTGAATATATTCAGGAAAAAACGCATACGCCCTTTTTGGCCAACCAAGCAAGCTTGCAAAGGAAATCTGCACTACAATGAAGTCTCACTTCCTTCCGGTCAAAAGGGCCATCTGAAAACAGTGGAAAATCCAGAAAGGCAGGACAGGCCATGGAGAACTGGGAGCCTTGTTATGCTGATGGGCGGGATGTAAATTGCCAACAGACACTCGGGAGAAGTGTATGGTGTTTCCTGAAACATCTAAAAAACAAAGCAACAGAGCCTAGGGCACTTCCACTTATGGTCCTATAGCTTAGGGAAATTAAAATCAAAAAGACACAGCCACCCCAAAGTTTGGGATGGCTCTGTTTATAAGAACATCGTTTACAGTACAAGTTCAACATCGCAGAAAGCGAAAAATGGATAAAGAAGCTGTGGTATTTACTTACAAAGCAATATCACTCAGCAATGAAATCTATGTCATCAGGCCCTTAGCAGCACAATGAGTGGATTCAGGTACGATGATTCTAACTGAAATAAGTCACACAGAAAAAGAAACATCATAAGATATCACTAATACACGGAATGTAAACTTGGCTACACAGGAACTGAATTCCAAAACAGAACAGGGTCTCAAATTTAGAAAACCAACTTATGCTTGCTTAAGGGGAAAGGTGAGTTGGGGTGCTGCATAAAACCAGAGATTGAAATGAGCACAGATAAAGTCCCTTAAGCCAAATATGGAATAGACAAGAGCTACTCCTTGCTCAATGAAATGGACTCAACACCACATATTAAACGCCTAAGAATGTACCTGACTAGTAAGTATCTTAAATCGTATGGATTGCTATGTCTCCAAAAGAGAATCAAGCGTGTGTACAGGGGAATAAACGCAGCAGTGATAGGATTGGAGAGGTTCGGTGAGCAAATGAAGACCCTTTGAAGTCATATTGCATGGTACCCATTCCACGGGTTTCAACTACCCAGGTTTTAGGGATTCTTCCTTCAGCTAAAACATGCATGTGGAACCTAGAGTATGATCAACCATGTGATCGGGAGACGTGTTCAAATATGTCTCAGTTTTTGTACCCTGGTACTCGGGTGCAACATTCCAGACGCTTTACTAACACTCTCCCGACTTGGAGAGTCAGTCCCTTTAACCTCCTGTTTGGCCCAGTTTGCAATTTCTGCGGAAGATGAACAGGAATAGGGAGAACCAATGAGAGACTAGCTGGAGGTGTCTGGACGGGCAAATTTAACTCTCATTTCCCACCAGGAAGAGGAATTAACCAAACGCTCAGCGTGCCGTGCCGGAAACAGATAAGGGCCTGAAGCCATCCTGCGGTGTTGTGGCCAAGTCACAAGAAAGCGAGTTGAAGAAAGGAGCTCAGGGGCACTGTAATGCACAAACCTGCAGAGTTATAAATGACAGCTATCGTCCAAAAATATACTGAAGTAAGGCTGCCAAGAGGACTTGAAAGCGGGGCAGAATTGCAGGAAACCGATTTCAGGAGGTAGACTGGAATTGCATTGAAAGCATAGGAAAAGAGGCAGAGCGTCCACAAGGATGCACTTGGCCAAAAAGGGCGTATGCGTTTTTTCCTGAATATATTCAGGAAAAAACGCATACGCCCTTTTTGGCCAACCAAGCAAACTTGCAAAGGAAATCTGCACTACAATGAAGTCTCACTTCCCCCCGGTCAAAAGGGCCATCTGAACAAAGTGTAAAATCCAGAAAGACAGGACAGGCCATGGAGAACTGGGAGCCTTGTTATGCTGATGGGCGGGATGTAAATTGCCAACAGACACTCGGGAGAAGTGTATGGTGTTTCCTGAAACATCTAAAAAACAAAGCAACAGAGCCTAGGGCACTTCCACTTATGGTCCTATAGCTTAGGGAAATTAAAATCAAAAAGACACAGCCACCCCAAAGTTTGGGACGCCTCTGTTTACAAGAACCTCGTTTACCGTACAAGTTCAGTATCACAGAAAGTGAAAAATGGATAAAGAACTTGTGGTACTTACGTACAATGCAGTATCACTCAGCAATGAAATCTATGTCATCAGGCCCGTAGCAGCATAATGAGTGGATTCAGGTACGATGATTCTAACTGAAATAAGTCACACAGAAAAAGAAACATCATAAGATATCACTAATACACGGAATGTAAACTTGGCTACACAGGAACTGAATTCCAAAACAGAACAGGGTCTCAAATTTAGAAAACCAACTTATGCTTGCTTAAGAGGAAAGGTGAGTTGGGGTGCTGCATAAAACCAGAGATTGAAATGAGCACAGATAAAGTTCCTTAAGCCAAATATGGAATAGACAAGAGCTACTCCTTGCTCAACGAAATGGACTCAACACCCCATATTAAACGCCTAAGAATGTACCTGACTAGTAAGTATCTTAAAACCTATGGATTGCTATGTCTCCAAAAGAGAATCAATCGTATGTACAGGGGCATAAACGCAGCAGTGATAGGATTGGAGAGGTTCGGTGAGCAAATGAAGACCCTTTGAAGTCATATTGCATGGTACCCATTCCACGGGTCTCAACTCTCCAGATTTAAGGTACTCTTCCTTGAGCTAAATCATGCATGTAGAACCCAGAGTATGATCAACTGTGTGAATGGGAGACGTGTTCAAATATGTCTCAGTTTTCCTCCCCTGGTACTCGGGTGCAACATTCCAGACGCTTTACTAACACTCTCCCCACTTGGAGAGTCAGCGCCTTTAACCTCCTGTTTGGCCCAGTTTGCAATTTCTGCGGAAGATGAACAGGAATAGGGAGAACCAATGAGAGACTAGCTGGAGGTGTCTGGACGGGCAAATTTAACTCTCATTTCCCACCAGGAAGAGGAAATAACCAAAGGCTCAGCGTGCCGTGCCGGAACCAGATTAGGGACTGAAGCCATCCTGCGGTGTTGCGTCCAGGTCACAAGAAAGCGTGTTGAAGAAAGTAGCTAAGGGGCACTGTAATTCACAAACCTGCAGAGTTATAAATGACAGCGATCGTCCAAAAATATACTGAAGTATGGCTGCCAAGAGGACTTGAAAGTGGGGCAGAATTGCAGGAAACCGATTTCAGGAGGTAGAGTGGAATTGCATTGAAAGCATAGGAAAAGAGGCAGAACGTCCACAATGATGCACTTGGCCAAAAAGTGCGTATGCGTTTTTTCCTGAATATATTCAGGAAAAAACGCATACGCCCTTTTTGGCCAACCAAGCAAGCTTGCAAAGGAAATCTGCAGTACAATGAAGTCTCACTTCCTTCCGGTCAAAAGGGCCATCTGAAAAAAGTGTAAAATCCAGAAAGGCAGGACAGGCCATGGAGAACTGGGAGCCTTGTTATTCTGATGGGCGGGATGTAAATTGCCAACAGACACTCGGGGGAAGTGTATGGTGTTTCCTGAAACATCTAAAAAACAAAGCAACAGAGCCTAGGGCACTTCCACTTATGGTCCTATAGCTTAGGGAAATTAAAATCAAAAAGACACAGCCACCCCTAAGGTTGGAACGGCTCTGTTTACAAGAATCTCGTTTACAGTACAAGTTCAACATCACAGAAAGTGAAAAATGGATAAAGAAGTTGTGGTATTTACTTACAAAGCAATATCACTCAGCAATGAAATCTATGTCATCAGGCCCTTAGCAGCACAATGAGTGGATTCAGGTATGATGCTTCTAACTGAAATAAGTCACACAGAAAAAGAAACATCATAAGATATCAGTAATACATGGAATGTAAACTTGGCTACACAGGAACTGAATTACAGAACAGAACAGGGTCTCAAACTTAGAAAACCAACTTATGCTTGCTTAAGGGGAAAGGTGAGTTGGGGTGCTGCATAAAACCAGAGATTGAAATGAGCACAGATAAAGTTCCTTAAGCCAAATATGGAATAGACAAGAGCTACTCCTTGCTCAACGAAATGGACTCAACACCCCATATTAAACGCCTAAGAATGTACCTGACTAGTAAGTATCTTAAAACCTATGGATTGCTATGTCTCCGAAAGAGAATCAAGCATGTGTACAGGGGCATAAACGCAGCAGTGATAGGATTGGAGAGGTTCGGTGAGCAAATGAAGCCCCTTTGAAGTCATATTGCATGGTACCCATTCCACGGGTCTCAACTCTCCAGGTTTAAGGTATTCTTCCTTCAGCTAAAACATGCATGTGGAACCCAGAGTATGATCAACCGTGTGACCGGGAGACGTGTTCAAATATGTCTCAGTTTTCCTCCCCTGGTACTCGGGTGCAACATTCCAGACGCTTTACTAACACTCTCCCCACTTGGAGAGTCAGCGCCTTTAACCTCCTGTTTGGCCCAGTTTGCAATTTCTGCGGAAGATGAACAGGAATAGGGAGAACCAATGAGAGACTAGCTGGAGGTGTCTGGACGGGCAAATTTAACTCTCATTTCCCACCAGGAAGAGGAATTAACCAAAGGCTCAGCGTGCCGTGCCGGAACCAGATTAGGGCCTGAAGCCATCCTGCGGTGTTGCGGCCAGGTCACAAGAAAGCGAGTTGAAGAAAGGAGCTCAGGGGCACTGTAATTCACAAACATGCAGAGTTATAAATGACAGCTATCGTCCAAAAATATACTGAAGTAAGGCTGCCAAGAGGACTTGAAAGCGGGGCAGAATTGCAGAAAACCGATTTCAGGAGGTAGACTGGAATTGCATTGAAAGCATAGGAAAAGAGGCAGAACGTCCACAATGATGCACTTGGCCAAAACGGGCGTATGCGTTGTTTCCTGAATATATTCAGGAAAAAACGCAGACGCCCTTTTTGGCCAACCAAGCAAACTTGCAAAGGAAATCTGCACTACAATGAAGTCTCACTTCCCCCCGGTCAAAAGGGCCATCTGAACAAAGTGTAAAATCCAGAAAGACAGGACAGGCCATGGAGAACTGGGAGCCTTGTTATGCTGATGGGCGGGATGTAAATTGCCAACAGACACTCGGGAGAAGTGTATGGTGTTTCCTGAAACATCTAAAAAACAAAGCAACAGAGCCTAGGGCACTTCCACTTATGGTCCTATAGCTTAGGGAAATTAAAATCAAAAAGACACAGCACCCCAAAGTTTGGGACGCCTCTGTTTACAAGAACCTCGTTTACCGTACAAGTTCAGTATCACAGAAAGTGAAAAATGGATAAAGAACTTGTGGTACTTACGTACAATGCAGTATCACTCAGCAATGAAATCTATGTCATCAGGCCCGTAGCAGCATAATGAGTGGATTCAGGTACGATGATTCTAACTGAAATAAGTCACACAGAAAAAGAAACATCATAAGATATCACTAATACACGGAATGTAAACTTGGCTACACAGGAACTGAATTCCAAAACAGAACAGGGTCTCAAATTTAGAAAACCAACTTATGCTTGCTTAAGAGGAAAGGTGAGTTGGGGTGCTGCATAAAACCAGAGAGTGAAATGAGCACAGATAAAGTTGTTAAGCCAAATATGGAATAGACAAGAGCTACTCCTTGCTCAACGAAATGGACTCAACACCCCATATTAAACGCCTAAGAATGTACCTGACTAGTAAGTATCTTAAAACCTATGGATTGCTATGTCTCCAAAAGAGAATCAATCGTATGTACAGGGGCATAAACGCAGCAGTGATAGGATTGGAGAGGTTCGGTGAGCAAATGAAGACCCTTTGAAGTCATATTGCATGGTACCCATTCCACGGGTCTCAACTCTCCAGATTTAAGATATTCTTCCTTGAGCTAAATCATGCATGTAGAACCCAGAGTATGATCAACTGTGTGAACGGGAGACGTGTTCAAATATGTCTCAGTTTTCCTCCCCTGGTACTCGGGTGCAACATTCCAGACGCTTTACTAACACTCTCCCCACTTGGAGAGTCAGCGCCTTTAACCTCCTGTTTGGCCCAGTTTGCAATTTCTGCGGAAGATGAACAGGAATAGGGAGAACCAATGAGAGACTAGCTGGAGGTGTCTGGACGGGCAAATTTAACTCTCATTTCCCACCAGGAAGAGGAATTAACCAAAGGCTCAGCGTGCCGTGCCGGAACCAGATTAGGGCCTGAAGCCATCCTGCGGTGTTGCGGCCAGGTCACAAGAAAGCGATTTGAAGAAAGTAGCTCAGGGGCACTGTAATTCACAAACCTGCAGAGTTATAAATGACAGCTATCGTCCAAAAATATACTGAAGTAAGGCTGCCAAGAGGACTTGAAAGTGGGGCAGAATTGCAGGAAACCGATTTCAGGAGGTAGACTGGAATTGCATTGAAAGCATAGGAAAAGAGGCAGAACGTCCACAATGATGCACTTGGCCAAAACGGGCGTATGCGTTGTTTCCTGAATATATTCAGGAAAAAACGCATACTCCCTTTTTGGCCAACCAAGCAAATTTGCAAAGGAAATCTGCAATACAATGAAGTCTCAGTTCCCCCCGGTCAAAAGGGCCATCTGAACAAAGTGTAAAATCCAGAAAGGCAGGACAGGCCATGGAGAACTGGGAGCCTTGTTATGCTGATGGGTGGGATGTAAATTGCCAACAGACACTCGGGAGAAGTGTATGGTGTTTCCTGAAACATCTAAAAAACAAAGCAACAGAGCCTAGGGCACTTCCACTTATGGTCCTATAGCTTAGGGAAATTAAAATCAAAAAGACACAGCCACCCCAAAGTTTGGGACGCCTCTGTTTACAAGAACCTCGTTTACCGTACAAGTTCAGTATCACAGAAAGTGAAAAATGGATAAAGAACTTGTGGTACTTACGTACAATGCAGTATCACTCAGCAATGAAATCTATGTCATCAGGCCCGTAGCAGCATAATGAGTGGATTCAGGTACGATGATTCTAACTGAAATAAGTCACACAGAAAAAGAAACATCATAAGATATCACTAATACACGGAATGTAAACTTGGCTACACAGGAACTGAATTCCAAAACAGAACAGGGTCTCAAATTTAGAAAACCAACTTATGCTTGCTTAAGGGGAAAGGTGAGTTGGGGTGCTGCATAAAACCAGAGATTGAAATGAGCACAGATAAAGTTCCTTAAGCCAAATATGGAATAGACAAGAGCTACTCCTTGCTCAACGAAATGGACTCAACACCGCATATTAAACGCCTAAGAATGTACCTGACTAGTAAGTATCTTAAAACCTATGGATTGCTATGTCTCCAAAAGAGAATCAAGCATGTGTACAGGGGCATAAACGCAGCAGTGATAGGATTGGAGAGGTTCGGTGAGCAAATGAAGCCCCTTTGAAGTCATATTGCATGGTACCCATTCCACGGGTCTCAACTCTCCAGGTTTAAGGTATTCTTCCTTCAGCTAAAACATGCATGTGGAACCCAGAGTATGATCAACCGTGTGAACGGGAGACGTGTTCAAATATGTCTCAGTTTTCCTCCCCTGGTACTCGGGTGCAACATTCCAGACGCTTTACTAACACTCTCCCCACTTGGAGAGTCAGCGCCTTTAACCTCCTGTTTGGCCCAGTTTGCCATTTCTGCGGAAGATGAACAGGAATAGGGAGAACCAATGAGAGACTAGCTGGAGGTGTCTGGACGGGCAAATTTAACTCTCATTTCCCACCAGGAAGAGGAATTAACCAAAGGCTCAGCGTGCCGTGCCGGAACCAGATTAGGGCCTGAAGCCATCCTGCGGTGTTGCGGCCAGGTCACAAGAAAGCGAGTTGAAGAAAGGAGCTCAGGGGCACTGTAATTCACAAACATGCAGAGTTATAAATGACAGCTATCGTCCAAAAATATACTGAAGTAAGGCTGCCAAGAGGACTTGAAAGCGGGGCAGAATTGCAGGAAACCGATTTCAGGAGGTAGACTGGAATTGCATTGAAAGCATACGAAAAGAGGCAGAACGTCCACAATGATGCACTTGGCCAAAACGGGCGTATGCGTTGTTTCCTGAATATATTCAGGAAAAAACGCATACGCCCTTTTTGGCCAACCAAGCAAACTTGCAAAGGAAATCTGCACTACAATGAAGTCTCACTTCCCCCCGGTCAAAAGGGCCATCTGAACAAAGTGTAAAATCCAGAAAGACAGGACAGGCCATGGAGAACTGGGAGCCTTGTTATGCTGATGGGCGGGATGTAAATTGCCAACAGACACTCGGGAGAAGTGTATGGTGTTTCCTGAAACATCTAAAAAACAAAGCAACAGAGCCTAGGGCACTTCCACTTATGGTCCTATAGCTTAGGGAAATTAAAATCAAAAAGACACAGCCACCCCAAAGTTTGGGACGTCTCTGTTTACAAGAACCTCGTTTACCGTACAAGTTCAGTATCACAGAAAGTGAAAAATGGATAAAGAACTTGTGGTACTTACGTACAATGCAGTATCACTCAGCAATGAAATCTATGTCATCAGGCCCGTAGCAGCATAATGAGTGGATTCAGGTACGATGATTCTAACTGAAATAAGTCACACAGAAAAAGAAACATCATAAGATATCACTAATACACGGAATGTAATCTTGGCTACACAGGAACTGAATTCCAAAACAGAACAGGGTCTCAAATTTAGAAAACCAACTTATGCTTGCTTAAGAGGAAAGGTGAGTTGGGGTGCTGCATAAAACCAGAGAGTGAAATGAGCACAGATAATGTTGTTAAGCCAAATATGGAATAGACAAGAGCTACTCCTTGCTCAACGAAATGGACTCAACACCCCATATTAAACGCCTAAGAATGTACCTGACTAGTAAGTATCTTAAAACCTATGGATTGCTATGTCTCCAAAAGAGAATCAATCGTATGTACAGGGGCATAAACGCAGCAGTGATAGGATTGGAGAGGTTCGGTGAGCAAATGAAGACCCTTTGAAGTCATATTGCATGGTACCCATTCCACGGGTCTCAACTCTGCAGATTTAAGATATTCTTCCTTGAGCTAAATCATGCATGTAGAACCCAGAGTATGATCAACTGTGTGAACGGGAGACGTGTTCAAATATGTCTCAGTTTTCCTCCCCTGGTACTCGGGTGCAACATTCCAGACGCTTTACTAACACTCTCCCCACTTGGAGAGTCAGCGCCTTTAACCTCCTGTTTGGCCCAGTTTGCAATTTCTGCGGAAGATGAACAGGAATAGGGAGAACCAATGAGAGACTAGCTGGAGGTGTCTGGACGGGCAAATTTAACTCTCATTTCCCACCAGGAAGAGGAAATAAACAAAGGCTCAGCGTGCCGTGCCGGAACCAGATTAGGGACTGAAGCCATCCTGCGGTGTTGCGTCCAGGTCACAAGAAAGCGAGTTGAAGAAAGTAGCTAAGGGGCACTGTAATTCACAAACCTGCAGAGTTATAAATGACAGCGATCGTCCAAAAATATACTGAAGTATGGTTGCCAAGAGGACTTGAAAGCGGGGCAGAATTGCAGGAAACCGATTTCAGGAGGTAGAGTGGAATTGCATTGAAAGCATAGGAAAAGAGGCAGAACGTCCACAATGATGCACTTGGCCAAAAAGTGCGTATGCGTTTTTTCCTGAATATATTCAGGAAAAAACGCATACACCCTTTTTGGCCAACCAAGCAAGCTTGCAAAGGAAATCTGCACTACAATGAAGTCTCACTTCCTTCCGGTCAAAAGGGCCATCTGAAAAAAGTGTAAAATCCAGAAAGGCAGGACAGGCCATGGAGAACTGGGAGCCTTGTTATGCTGATGGGCGGGATGTAAATTGCCAACAGACACTCGGGGGAAGTGTATGGTGTTTCCTGAAACATCTAAAAAACAAAGCAACAGAGCCTAGGGCACTTCCACTTATGGTCCTATAGCTTAGGGAAATTAAAATCAAAAAGACACAGCCACCCCTAAGGTTGGAACGGCTCTGTTTACAAGAACCTCGTTTACAGTACAAGTTCAACATCGCAGAAAGTGAAAAATGGATAAAGAAGTTGTGGTATTTACTTACAAAGCAATATCACTCAGCAATGAAATCTATGTCATCAGGCCCTTAGCAGCACAATGAGTGGATTCAGGTATGATGCTTCTAACTGAAATAAGTCACACAGAAAAAGAAACATCATAAGATATCAGTAATACATGGAATGTAAACTTGGCTACACAGGAACTGAATTACAGAACAGAACAGGGTCTCAAACTTAGAAAACCAACTTATGCTTGCTTAAGGGGAAGGGTGAGTTGGGGTGCTGCATAAAACCAGAGATTGAAATGAGCACAGATAAAGTTCCTTAAGCCAAATATGGAATAGACAAGAGCTACTCCTTGCTCAACGAAATGGACTCAACACCCCATATTAAACGCCTAAGAATGTACCTGACTAGTAAGTATCTTAAAACCTATGGATTGCTATGTCTCCGAAAGAGAATCAAGCGTGTGTACAGGGGCATAAACGCAGCAGTGATAGGATTGGAGAGGTTCGGTGAGCAAATGAAGACCCTTTGAAGTCATATTGCATGGTACCCATTCCACGGGTCTCAACTCTCCAGGTTTAAGGTATTCTTCCTTCAGCTAAAACATGCATGTGGAACCCAGAGTATGATCAACCGTGTGAACGGGAGACGTGTTCAACTATGTCTCAGTTTTCCTCCCCTGGTACTCGGGTGCAACATTCCAGATGCTTTATTAACACTCTCCCGACTTGGAGAGTTAGTGCCTTTAACCTCCTGTTTGGCCCAGTTTGCAATTACTGCGGAAGATGAACAGGAATAGGGAGAACCAATGAGAGACTAGCTGGACGTGTCTGAACGGGCAAATTTAACTCTCATTTCCCACCAGGAAGAGGAATTAACCAAAGGCTCAGCGTGCCGTGCCGGAACCAGATTAGGGCCTGAAGCCATCCTGCGGTGTTGCGGCCAGCTCACAAGAAAGCGAGTTGAAGAAAGGAGCTCAGGGGCACTGTAATTCACAAACCTGCAGAGTTATAAATGACAGCTATCGTCCAAAAATATACTGAAGTAAGGCTGCCAAGAGGACTTGAAAGCGGGGCAGAATTGCAGGAAACCGATTTCAGGAGGTAGACTGGAATTGCATTGAAAGCATAGGAAAAGAGGCAGAACGTCCACAATGATGCACTTGGCCAAAAAGGGCGTATGCGTTTTTTCCTGAATATATTCAGGAAAAAACGCATACGCCCTTTTTGGCCAACCAAGCAAGCTTGCAAAGGAAATCTGCACTACAATGAAGTCTCACTTCCCCCCGGTCAAAAGGGCCATCTGAAAAAAGTGTAAAATCCAGAAAGGCAGGACAGGCCATGGAGAACTAGAAGCCTTGTTATGCTGATGGGCGGGATGTAAATTGCCAACAGACACTCAGGAGAAGTGTATGGTGTTTCCAGAAACATCTGAAAAACAAAGCAACACAGCCTAGGGCACTTCCACTTATGGTCCTATAGCTTAGGGAAATTAAAATCAAAAAGACACAGCACCCCAAAGTTTGGGAAGCCTCTGTTTACAAGAACCTCGTTTACCGTACAAGTTCAATATCACAGAAAGTGAAAAATGGATAAAGAACTTGTGGTACTTACGTACAATGCAGTATCACTCAGCAATGAAATCTATGTCATCAGGCCCGTAGCAGCATAATGAGTGGATTCAGGTACGATGATTCTAACTGAAATAAGTCACACAGAAAAAGAAACATCATAAGATATCACTAATACACGGAATGTAAACTTGGCTACACAGGAACTGAATTCCAAAACAGAACAGGGTCTCAAATTTAGAAAACCAACTTATGCTTGCTTAAGGGGAAAGGTGAGTTGGGGTGCTGCATAAAACCAGAGATTGAAATGAGCACAGATAAAGTTCCTTAAGCCAAATATGGAATAGACAAGAGCTACTCCTTGCTCAATGAAATGGACTCAACACCCCATATTAAACGCCTAAGAATGTACCTGACTAGTAAGTATCTTAAAACCTATGGATTGCTATGTCTCCAAAAGAGAATCAAGCATGTGTACAGGGGCATAAACGCAGCAGTGATAGGTTTGGAGAGGTTCGGTGAGCAAATGAAGACCCTTTGAAGTCATATTGCATGGTACCCATTCCACGGGTTTCAACTACCCAGGTTTAAGGTATTCTTCCTTCAGCTAAAACATGCATGTGGAACCCAGAGTATGATCAACTGTGTGAACGGGAGACGTGTTCAAATATGTCTCAGTTTTTGTACCCTGGTACTCGGATGCAACATTCCAGACGCTTTACTAACACTCTCCCGACTTGGAGAGTCAGTCCCTTTAACCTCCTATTTGGCCCAGTTTGCAATTTCTGCGGAAGATGAACAGGAATAGCGAGAACCAATGAGAGACTAGCTGGATGTGTCTGGACGGGCAAATTTAACTCTCATTTCCCACCAGGAAGAGGAATTAACCAAACGCTCAGCGTGCCATGCCGGAAACAGATAAGGGCCTGAAGCCATCCTGCGGTGTTGTGGCCAAGTCACAAGAAAGCGAGTTGAAGAAAGGAGCTCAGGGGCACTGTAATTCACAAACCTGCAGAGTTATAAATGACAGCTATCGTCCAAAAATATACTGAAGTAAGGCTGCCAAGAGGACTTGAAAGCGGGGCAGAATTGCAGGAAACCGATTTCAGGAGGTAGACTGGAATTGCATTGAAAGCATAGGAAAAGAGGCAGAACGTCCACAATGATGCACTTGGACAAAAAGGGCGTATGCGTTTTTTCCTGAATATATTCAGGAAAAAACCATACGCCCTTTTTGGGCAACCAAGCAAACTTGCAAAGGAAATCTGCACTACAATGAACTCTCACTTCCCCCCGGTCAAAAGGGCCATCTGAACAAAGTGTAAAATCCAGAAAGTCAGGACAGGCCATGGAGAACTGGGAGCCTTGTTATGCTGATGGGCGGGATGTAAATTGCCAACAGACACTCGGGAGAAGTGTATGGTGTTTCCTGAAACATCTAAAACACAAAGCAACAGAGCCTAGGGCACTTCCACTTATGGTCCTATAGCTTAGGGAAATTAAAATCAAAAAGACACAGCCACCCCAAAGTTTGGGACGCCTCTGTTTACAAGAACCTCGTTTACCGTACAAGTTCAGTATCACAGAAAGTGAAAAATGGATAAAGAACTTGTGGTACTTACGTACAATGCAGTATCACTCAGCAATGAAATCTATGTCATCAGGCCCGTAGCAGCATAATGAGTGGATTCAGGTACGATGATTCTAACTGAAATAAGTCACACAGAAAAAGAAACATCATAAGATATCACTAATACACGGAATGTAAACTTGGCTACACAGGAACTGAATTCCAAAACAGAACAGGGTCTCAAATTTAGAAAACCAACTTATGCTTGCTTAAGGGGAAAGGTGAGTTGGGGTGCTGCATAAAACCAGAGAGTGAAATGAGCACAAATAAAGTTGTTAAGCCAAATATGGAATAGACAAGAGCTACTCCTTGCTCAACGAAATGGACTCAACACCCCATATTAAACGCCTAAGAATGTACCTGACTAGTAAGTATCTTAAAACCTATGGATTGCTATGTCTCCAAAAGAGAATCAATCGTATGTACAGGGGCATAAACGCAGCAGTGATAGGATTGGAGAGGTTCGGTGAGCAAATGAAGACCCTTTGAAGTCATATTGCATGGTACCCATTCCACGGGTCTCAACTCTCCAGGTTTAAGGTATTCTTCCTTCAGCTAAACCATGCATGTGGAACCCAGAGTATGATCAACCGTGTGAACGGGAGACGTGTTCAAATATGTCTCAGTTTTCCTCCCCTGGTACTCGGGTGCAACATTCCAGACGCTTTACTAACACTCTCCCCACTTGGAGAGTCAGCGCCTTTAACCTCCTGTTTGGCCCAGTTTGCCATTTCTGCGGAAGATGAACAGGAATAGGGAGAACCAATGAGAGACTAGCTGGAGGTGTCTGGACGGGCAAATTTAACTCTCATTTCCCACCAGGAAGAGGAATTAACCAAAGGCTCAGCGTGCCGTGCCGGAACCAGATTAGGGCCTGAAGCCACCCTGCGGTGTTGCGGCCAGGTCACAAGAAAGCGAGTTGAAGAAAGGAGCTCAGGGGCACTGTAATTCACAAACATGCAGAGTTATAAATGACAGCTATCGTCCAAAAATATACTGAAGTAAGGCTGCCAAGAGGACTTGAAAGCGGGGCAGAATTGCAGGAAACCGATTTCAGGAGGTAGACTGGAATTGCATTGAAAGCATAGGAAAAGAGGCAGAACGTCCACAATGATGCACTTGGCCAAAACGGGCGTATGCGTTGTTTCCTGAATATATTCAGGAAAAAACGCATACGCCCTTTTTGGCCAACCAAGCAAACTTGCAAAGGAAATCTGCACTACAATGAAGTCTCACTTCCCCCCGGTCAAAAGGGCCATCTGAACAAAGTGTAAAATCCAGAAAGACAGGACAGGCCATGGAGAACTGGGAGCCTTGTTATGCTGATGGGCGGGATGTAAATTGCCAACAGACACTCGGGAGAAGTGTATGGTGTTTCCTGAAACATCTAAAAAACAAAGAAACAGAGCCTAGGGCACTTCCACTTATGGTCCTATAGCTTAGGGAAATTAAAATCAAAAAGACACAGCCACCCCAAAGTTTGGGACGTCTCTGTTTACAAGAACCTCGTTTACCGTACAAGTTCAGTATCACAGAAAGTGAAAAATGGATAAAGAACTTGTGGTACTTACGTACAATGCAGTATCACTCAGCAATGAAATCTATGTCATCAGGCCCGTAGCAGCATAATGAGTGGATTCAGGTACGATGATTCTAACTGAAATAAGTCACACAGAAAAAGAAACATCATAAGATATCACTAATACACGGAATGTAAACTTGGCTACACAGGAACTGAATTCCAAAACAGAACAGGGTCTCAAATTTAGACAACCAACTTATGCTTGCTTAAGAGGAAAGGTGAGTTGGGGTGCTGCATAAAACCAGAGAGTGAAATGAGCACAGATAATGTTGTTAAGCCAAATATGGAATAGACAAGAGCTACTCCTTGCTCAACGAAATGGACTCAACACCCCATATTAAATGCCTAAGAATGTACCTGACTAGTAAGTATCTTAAAACCTATGGATTGCTATGTCTCCAAAAGAGAATCAATCGTATGTACAGGGGCATAAACGCAGCAGTGATAGGATTGGAGAGGTTCGGTGAGCAAATGAAGACCCTTTGAAGTCATATTGCATGGTACCCATTCCACGGGTCTCAACTCTCCAGATTTAAGATATTCTTCCTTGAGCTAAATCATGCATGTAGAACCCAGAGTATGATCAACTGTGTGAACGGGAGACGTGTTCAAATATGTCTCAGTTTTCCTCCCCTGGTACTCGGGTGCAACATTCCAGACGCTTTACTAACACTCTCCCCACTTGGAGAGTCAGCGCCTTTAACCTCCTGTTTGGCCCAGTTTGCAATTTCTGCGGAAGATGAACAGGAATAGGGAGAACCAATGAGAGACTAGCTGGAGGTGTCTGGACGGGCAAATTTAACTCTCATTTCCCACCAGGAAGAGGAAATAAACAAAGGCTCAGCGTGCCATGCCGGAACCAGATTAGGGACTGAAGCCATCCTGCGGTGTTGCGTCCAGTTCACAAGAAAGCGAGTTGAAGAAAGTAGCTAAGGGGCACTGTAATTCACAAACCTGCAGAGTTATAAATGACAGCGATCGTCCAAAAATATACTGAAGTATGGTTGCCAAGAGGACTTGAAAGCGGGGCAGAATTGCAGGAAACCGATTTCAGGAGGTAGAGTGGAATTGCATTGAAAGCATAGGAAAAGAGGCAGAACGTCCACAATGATGCACTTGGCCAAAAAGTGCGTATGCGTTTTTTCCTGAATATATTCAGGAAAAAACGCATACACCCTTTTTGGCCAACCAAGCAAACTTGCAAAGGAAATCTGCACTACAATGAAGTCTCACTTCCCCCCGGTCAAAAGGGCCATCTGAAAAAAGTGTAAAATCCAGAAAGGCAGGACAGGCCATGGAGAACTGGGAGCCTTGTTATGCTGATGGGCGGGATGTAAATTGCCAACAGACACTTGGGAGAAATGTATGGTGTTTCCTGAAACATCTAAAAAACAAAGCAACAGAGCCTAGGGCACTTCCACTTATGGTCCTATAGCTTAGGGAAATTAAAATCAAAAAGACACAGCCACCCCAAAGTTTGGGACGCCTCTGTTTACAAGAACCTCGTTTACCGTACAAGTTCAATATCACAGAAAGTGAAAAATGGATAAAGAACTTGTGGTACTTACGTACAATGCAGTATCACTCAGCAATGAAATCTATGTCATCAGGCCCATAGCAGCACAATGAGTGGATTCAGGTATGATGATTCTAACTGAAATAAGTCACACAGAAAAAGAAACATCATAAGATATCAGTAATACATGGAATGTAAACTTGGCTACACAGGAACTGAATTACAGAACAGAACAGGGTCTCAAATTTAGAAAACCAACTTATGCTTGCTTAAGGGGAAAGGTGAGTTGGGGTGCTGCATGAAACCAGAGATTGAAATGAGCACAGATAAAGTTCCTTAAGCCAAATATGGAATAGACAAGAGCTACTCCTTGCTCAACGAAATGGACTCAACACCGCATATTAAACGCCTAAGAATGTACCTGACTAGTAAGTATCTTAAAACCTATGGATTGCTATGTCTCCGAAAGAGAATCAAGCATGTGTACAGGGGCATAAACGCAGCAGTGATAGGATTGGAGAGGTTCGGTGAGCAAATGAAGACCCTTTGAAGTCATATTGCATGGTACCCATTCCACGGGTCTCAACTCTCCAGGTTTAAGGTATTCTTCCTTCAGCTAAAACATGCATGTGGAACCCAGAGTATGATCAACCGTGTGAACGGGAGACGTGTTCAAATATGTCTCAGGTTTCCTCCCCTGGTACTCGGGTGCAACATTCCAGACGCTTTACTAACACTCTCCCCACTTGGAGAGTCAGCGCCTTTAACCTCCTGTTTGGCCCAGTTTGCCATTTCTGCGGAAGATGAACAGGAATAGGGAGAACCAATGAGAGACTAGCTGGAGGTGTCTGGACGGGCAAATTTAACTCTCATTTCCCACCAGGAAGAGGAAATAACCAAAGGCTCAGCGTGCCGTGCCAGAACCAGATTAGGGCCTGAAGCCATCCTGCGGTGTTGCGGCCAGCTCACAAGAAAGCGAGTTGAAGAAAGGAGCTCAGGGGCACTGTAATGCACAAACCTGCAGACTTATAAATGACAGCTATCGTCCAAAAATATACTGAAGTAAGGCTGCCAAGAGGACTTGAAAGCGGGGCAGAATTGCAGGAAACCGATTTCAGGAGGTAGACTGGAATTGCATTGAAAGCATAGGAAAAGAGGCAGAACGTCCACAATGATGCACTTGGCCAAAAAGGGCGTATGCGTTTTTTCCTGAATATATTCAGGAAAAAACGCATACGCCCTTTTTGGCCAACCAAGCAAGCTTGCAAAGGAAATCTGCACTACAATGAAGTCTCACTTCCCCCCGGTCAAAAGGGCCATCTGAAAAAAGTGTAAAATCCAGAAAGGCAGGACAGGCCATGGAGAACTGGGAGCCTTGTTATGCTGATGGGCGGGATGTAAATTGCCAACAGACACTCGGGAGAAGTGTATGGTGTTTCCTGAAACATCTATAAAACAAAGCAACAGAGCCTAGGGCACTTCCACTTATGGTCCTATAGCTTAGGGAAATTAAAATCAAAAAGACACAGCCACCCCTAAGGTTGGAACGGCTCTGTTTACAAGAACCTCGTTTACAGTACAAGTTCAACATCGCAGAAAGTGAAAAATGGATAAAGAAGTTGTGGTATTTACTTACAAAGCAATATCACTCAGCAATGAAATCTATGTCATCAGGCCCTTAGCAGCACAATGAGTGGATTCAGGTATGATGATTCTAACTGAAATAAGTCACACAGAAAAAGAAACATCATAAGATATCAGTAATACATGGAATGTAAACTTGGCTACACAGGAACTGAATTACAGAACAGAACAGGGTCTCAAACTTAGAAAACCAACTTATGCTTGCTTAAGGGGAAGGGTGAGTTGGGGTGCTGCATAAAACCAGAGATTGAAATGAGCACAGATAAAGTTCCTTAAGCCAAATATGGAATAGACAAGAGCTACTCCTTGCTCAACGAAATGGACTCAACACCCCATATTAAACGCCTAAGAATGTACCTGACTAGTAAGTATCTTAAAACCTATGGATTGCTATGTCTCCGAAAGAGAATCAAGCGTGTGTACAGGGGCATAAACGCAGCAGTGATAGGATTGGAGAGGTTCGGTGAGCAAATGAAGACCCTTTGAAGTCATATTGCATGGTACCCATTCCACGGGTCTCAACTCTCCAGGTTTAAGGTATTCTTCCTTCAGCTAAAACATGCATGTGGAACCCAGAGTATGATCAACCGTGTGAACGGGAGACGTGTTCAACTATGTCTCAGTTTTCCTCCCCTGGTACTCGGGTGCAACATTCCAGATGCTTTATTAACACTCTCCCGACTTGGAGAGTTAGTGCCTTTAACCTCCTGTTTGGCCCAGTTTGCAATTACTGCGGAAGATGAACATGAATAGGGAGAACCAATGAGAGACTAGCTGGACGTGTCTGAACGGGCAAATTTAACTCTCATTTCCCACCAGGAAGAGGAATTAACCAAAGGCTCAGCGTGCCGTGCCGGAACCAGATTAGGGCCTGAAGCCATCCTGCGGTGTTGCGGCCAGCTCACAAGAAAGCGAGTTGAAGAAAGGAGCTCAGGGGCACTGTAATTCACAAACCTGCAGAGTTATAAATGACAGCTATCGTCCAAAAATATACTGAAGTAAGGCTGCCAAGAGGACTTGAAAGCGGGGCAGAATTGCAGGAAACCGATTTCAGGAGGTAGACTGGAATTGCATTGAAAGCATAGGAAAAGAGGCAGAACGTCCACAATGATGCACTTGGCCAAAAAGGGCGTATGCGTTTTTTCCTGAATATATTCAGGAAAAAACGCATACGCCCTTTTTGGCCAACCAAGCAAGCTTGCAAAGGAAATCTGCACTACAATGAAGTCTCACTTCCCCCCGGTCAAAAGGGCCATCTGAAAAAAGTGTAAAATCCAGAAAGGCAGGACAGGCCATGGAGAACTAGAAGCCTTGTTATGCTGATGGGCGGGATGTAAATTGCCAACAGACACTCAGGAGAAGTGTATGGTGTTTCCAGAAACATCTGAAAAACAAAGCAACACAGCCTAGGGCACTTCCACTTATGGTCCTATAGCTTAGGGAAATTAAAATCAAAAAGACACAGCACCCCAAAGTTTGGGAAGCCTCTGTTTACAAGAACCTCGTTTACCGTACAAGTTCAATATCACAGAAAGTGAAAAATGGATAAAGAACTTGTGGTACTTACGTACAATGCAGTATCACTCAGCAATGAAATCTATGTCATCAGGCCCGTAGCAGCATAATGAGTGGATTCAGGTACGATGATTCTAACTGAAATAAGTCACACAGAAAAAGAAACATCATAAGATATCACTAATACACGGAATGTAAACTTGGCTACACAGGAACTGAATTCCAAAACAGAACAGGGTCTCAAATTTAGAAAACCAACTTATGCTTGCTTAAGGGGAAAGGTGAGTTGGGGTGCTGCATAAAACCAGAGATTGAAATGAGCACAGATAAAGTTCCTTAAGCCAAATATGGAATAGACAAGAGCTACTCCTTGCTCAATGAAATGGACTCAACACCCCATATTAAACGCCTAAGAATGTACCTGACTAGTAAGTATCTTAAAACCTATGGATTGCTATGTCTCCAAAAGAGAATCAAGCATGTGTACAGGGGCATAAACGCAGCAGTGATAGGTTTGGAGAGGTTCGGTGAGCAAATGAAGACCCTTTGAAGTCATATTGCATGGTACCCATTCCACGGGTTTCAACTACCCAGGTTTAAGGTATTCTTCCTTCAGCTAAAACATGCATGTGGAACCCAGAGTATGATCAACTGTGTGAACGGGAGACGTGTTCAAATATGTCTCAGTTTTTGTACCCTGGTACTCGGGTGCAACATTCCAGACGCTTTACTAACACTCTCCCGACTTGGAGAGTCAGTCCCTTTAACCTCCTATTTGGCCCAGTTTGCAATTTCTGCGGAAGATGAACAGGAATAGCGAGAACCAATGAGAGACTAGCTGGAGGTGTCTGGACGGGCAAATTTAACTCTCATTTCCCACCAGGAAGAGGAATTAACCAAACGCTCAGCGTGCCATGCCGGAAACAGATAAGGGCCTGAAGCCATCCTGCGGTGTTGTGGCCAAGTCACAAGAAAGCGAGTTGAAGAAAGGAGCTCAGGGGCACTGTAATTCACAAACCTGCAGAGTTATAAATGACAGCTATCGTCCAAAAATATACTGAAGTAAGGCTGCCAAGAGGACTTGAAAGCGGGGCAGAATTGCAGGAAACCGATTTCAGGAGGTAGACTGGAATTGCATTGAAAGCATAGGAAAAGAGGCAGAACGTCCACAATGATGCACTTGGACAAAAAGGGCGTATGCGTTTTTTCCTGAATATATTCAGGAAAAAACCATACGCCCTTTTTGGGCAACCAAGCAAACTTGCAAAGGAAATCTGCACTACAATGAACTCTCACTTCCCCCCGGTCAAAAGGGCCATCTGAACAAAGTGTAAAATCCAGAAAGTCAGGACAGGCCATGGAGAACTGGGAGCCTTGTTATGCTGATGGGCGGGATGTAAATTGCCAACAGACACTCGGGAGAAGTGTATGGTGTTTCCTGAAACATCTAAAACACAAAGCAACAGAGCCTAGGGCACTTCCACTTATGGTCCTATAGCTTAGGGAAATTAAAATCAAAAAGACACAGCCACCCCAAAGTTTGGGACGCCTCTGTTTACAAGAACCTCGTTTACCGTACAAGTTCAGTATCACAGAAAGTGAAAAATGGATAAAGAACTTGTGGTACTTACGTACAATGCAGTATCACTCAGCAATGAAATCTATGTCATCAGGCCCGTAGCAGCATAATGAGTGGATTCAGGTACGATGATTCTAACTGAAATAAGTCACACAGAAAAAGAAACATCATAAGATATCACTAATACACGGAATGTAAACTTGGCTACACAGGAACTGAATTCCAAAACAGAACAGGGTCTCAAATTTAGAAAACCAACTTATGCTTGCTTAAGGGGAAAGGTGAGTTGGGGTGCTGCATAAAACCAGAGAGTGAAATGAGCACAAATAAAGTTGTTAAGCCAAATATGGAATAGACAAGAGCTACTCCTTGCTCAACGAAATGGACTCAACACCCCATATTAAACGCCTAAGAATGTACCTGACTAGTAAGTATCTTAAAACCTATGGATTGCTATGTCTCCAAAAGAGAATCAATCGTATGTACAGGGGCATAAACGCAGCAGTGATAGGATTGGAGAGGTTCGGTGAGCAAATGAAGACCCTTTGAAGTCATATTGCATGGTACCCATTCCACGGGTCTCAACTCTCCAGATTTAAGATATTCTTCCTTGAGCTAAATCATGCATGTAGAACCCAGAGTATGATCAACTGTGTGAACGGGAGACGTGTTCAAATATGTCTCAGTTTTCCTCCCCTGGTACTCGGGTGCAACATTCCAGACGCTTTACTAACACTCTCCCCACTTGGAGAGTCAGCGCCTTTAACCTCCTGTTTGGCCCAGTTTGCAATTTCTGCGGAAGATGAACAGGAATAGGGAGAACCAATGAGAGACTAGCTGGAGGTGTCTGGACGGGCAAATTTAACTCTCATTTCCCACCAGGAAGAGGAATTAACCAAAGGCTCAGTGTGCCGTGCCGGAACCAGATTAGGGCCTGAAGCCATCCTGCGGTGTTGCGGCCAGGTCACAAGAAAGCGATTTGAAGAAAGTAGCTCAGGGGCACTGTAATTCACAAACCTGCAGAGTTATAAATGACAGCTATCATCCAAAAATATACTGAAGTAAGGCTGCCAAGAGGACTTGAAAGTGGGGCAGAATTGCAGGAAACCGATTTCAGGAGGTAGACTGGAATTGCATTGAAAGCATAGGAAAAGAGGCAGAACGTCCACAATGATGCACTTGGCCAAAACGGGCGTATGCGTTGTTTCCTGAATATATTCAGGAAAAAACGCATACTCCCTTTTTGGCCAACCAAGCAAATTTGCAAAGGAAATCTGCAATACAATGAAGTCTCACTTCCCCCCGGTCAAAAGGGCCATCTGAACAAAGTGTAAAATCCAGAAAGGCAGGACAGGCCATGGAGAACTGGGAGCCTTGTTATGCTGATGGGCGGGATGTAAATTGCCAACAGACACTCGGGAGAAGTGTATGGTGTTTCCTGAAACATCTAAAAAACAAAGCAACAGAGCCTAGGGCACTTCCACTTATGGTCCTATAGCTTAGGGAAATTAAAATCAAAAAGACACAGCCACCCCAAAGTTTGGGACGCCTCTGTTTACAAGAACCTCATTTACCGTACAAGTTCAGTATCACAGAAAGTGAAAAATGGATAAAGAACTTGTGGTACTTACGTACAATGCAGTATCACTCAGCAATGAAATCTATGTCATCAGGCCCGTAGCACCATAATGAGTGGATTCAGGTACGATGATTCTAACTGAAATAAGTCACACAGAAAAAGAAACATCATAAGATATCACTAATACACGGAATGTAAACTTGGCTACACAGGAACTGAATTCCAAAACAGAACAGGGTCTCAAATTTAGAAAACCAACTTATGCTTGCTTAAGGGGAAAGGTGAGTTGGGGTGCTGCATAAAACCAGAGATTGAAATGAGCACAGATAAAGTTCCTTAAGCCAAATATGGAATAGACAAGAGCTACTCCTTGCTCAACGAAATGGACTCAACACCGCATATTAAACGCCTAAGAATGTACCTGACTAGTAAGTATCTTAAAACCTATGGATTGCTATGTCTCCAAAAGAGAATCAAGCATGTGTACAGGGGCATAAACGCAGCAGTGATAGGATTGGAGAGGTTCGGTGAGCAAATGAAGCCCCTTTGAAGTCATATTGCATGGTACCCATTCCACGGGTCTCAACTCTCCAGGTTTAAGGTATTCTTCCTTCAGCTAAACCATGCATGTGGAACCCAGAGTATGATCAACCGTGTGAACGGGAGACGTGTTCAAATATGTCTCAGTTTTCCTCCCCTGGTACTCGGGTGCAACATTCCAGACGCTTTACTAACACTCTCCCCACTTGGAGAGTCAGCGCCTTTAACCTCCTGTTTGGCCCAGTTTGCCATTTCTGCGGAAGATGAACAGGAATAGGGAGAACCAATGAGAGACTAGCTGGAGGTGTCTGGACGGGCAAATTTAACTCTCATTTCCCACCAGGAAGAGGAATTAACCAAAGGCTCAGCGTGCCGTGCCGGAACCAGATTAGGGCCTGAAGCCACCCTGCGGTGTTGCGGCCAGGTCACAAGAAAGCGAGTTGAAGAAAGGAGCTCAGGGGCACTGTAATTCACAAACATGCAGAGTTATAAATGACAGCTATCGTCCAAAAATATACTGAAGTAAGGCTGCCAAGAGGACTTGAAAGCGGGGCAGAATTGCAGGAAACCGATTTCAGGAGGTAGACTGGAATTGCATTGAAAGCATAGGAAAAGAGGCAGAACGTCCACAATGATGCACTTGGCCAAAACGGGCGTATGCGTTGTTTCCTGAATATATTCAGGAAAAAACGCATACGCCCTTTTTGGCCAACCAAGCAAACTTGCAAAGGAAATCTGCACTACAATGAAGTCTCACTTCCCCCCGGTCAAAAGGGCCATCTGAACAAAGTGTAAAATCCAGAAAGACAGGACAGGCCATGGAGAACTGGGAGCCTTGTTATGCTGATGGGCGGGATGTAAATTGCCAACAGACACTCGGGAGAAGTGTATGGTGTTTCCTGAAACATCTAAAAAACAAAGAAACAGAGCCTAGGGCACTTCCACTTATGGTCCTATAGCTTAGGGAAATTAAAATCAAAAAGACACAGCCACCCCAAAGTTTGGGACGTCTCTGTTTACAAGAACCTCGTTTACCGTACAAGTTCAGTATCACAGAAAGTGAAAAATGGATAAAGAACTTGTGGTACTTACGTACAATGCAGTATCACTCAGCAATGAAATCTATGTCATCAGGCCCGTAGCAGCATAATGAGTGGATTCAGGTACGATGATTCTAACTGAAATAAGTCACACAGAAAAAGAAACATCATAAGATATCACTAATACACGGAATGTAAACTTGGCTACACAGGAACTGAATTCCAAAACAGAACAGGGTCTCAAATTTAGACAACCAACTTATGCTTGCTTAAGAGGAAAGGTGAGTTGGGGTGCTGCATAAAACCAGAGAGTGAAATGAGCACAGATAATGTTGTTAAGCCAAATATGGAATAGACAAGAGCTACTCCTTGCTCAACGAAATGGACTCAACACCCCATATTAAATGCCTAAGAATGTACCTGACTAGTAAGTATCTTAAAACCTATGGATTGCTATGTCTCCAAAAGAGAATCAATCGTATGTACAGGGGCATAAACGCAGCAGTGATAGGATTGGAGAGGTTCGGTGAGCAAATGAAGACCCTTTGAAGTCATATTGCATGGTACCCATTCCACGGGTCTCAACTCTCCAGATTTAAGATATTCTTCCTTGAGCTAAATCATGCATGTAGAACCCAGAGTATGATCAACTGTGTGAACGGGAGACGTGTTCAAATATGTCTCAGTTTTCCTCCCCTGGTACTCGGGTGCAACATTCCAGACGCTTTACTAACACTCTCCCCACTTGGAGAGTCAGCGCCTTTAACCTCCTGTTTGGCCCAGTTTGCAATTTCTGCGGAAGATGAACAGGAATAGGGAGAACCAATGAGAGACTAGCTGGAGGTGTCTGGACGGGCAAATTTAACTCTCATTTCCCACCAGGAAGAGGAAATAAACAAAGGCTCAGCGTGCCATGCCGGAACCAGATTAGGGACTGAAGCCATCCTGCGGTGTTGCGTCCAGTTCACAAGAAAGCGAGTTGAAGAAAGTAGCTAAGGGGCACTGTAATTCACAAACCTGCAGAGTTATAAATGACAGCGATCGTCCAAAAATATACTGAAGTATGGTTGCCAAGAGGACTTGAAAGCGGGGCAGAATTGCAGGAAACCGATTTCAGGAGGTAGAGTGGAATTGCATTGAAAGCATAGGAAAAGAGGCAGAACGTCCACAATGATGCACTTGGCCAAAAAGTGCGTATGCGTTTTTTCCTGAATATATTCAGGAAAAAACGCATACACCCTTTTTGGCCAACCAAGCAAACTTGCAAAGGAAATCTGCACTACAATGAAGTCTCACTTCCCCCCGGTCAAAAGGGCCATCTGAAAAAAGTGTAAAATCCAGAAAGGCAGGACAGGCCATGGAGAACTGGGAGCCTTGTTATGCTGATGGGCGGGATGTAAATTGCCAACAGACACTTGGGAGAAATGTATGGTGTTTCCTGAAACATCTAAAAAACAAAGCAACAGAGCCTAGGGCACTTCCACTTATGGTCCTATAGCTTAGGGAAATTAAAATCAAAAAGACACAGCCACCCCAAAGTTTGGGACGCCTCTGTTTACAAGAACCTCGTTTACCGTACAAGTTCAATATCACAGAAAGTGAAAAATGGATAAAGAACTTGTGGTACTTACGTACAATGCAGTATCACTCAGCAATGAAATCTATGTCATCAGGCCCATAGCAGCACAATGAGTGGATTCAGGTATGATGATTCTAACTGAAATAAGTCACACAGAAAAAGAAACATCATAAGATATCAGTAATACATGGAATGTAAACTTGGCTACACAGGAACTGAATTACAGAACAGAACAGGGTCTCAAATTTAGAAAACCAACTTATGCTTGCTTAAGGGGAAAGGTGAGTTGGGGTGCTGCATGAAACCAGAGATTGAAATGAGCACAGATAAAGTTCCTTAAGCCAAATATGGAATAGACAAGAGCTACTCCTTGCTCAACGAAATGGACTCAACACCGCATATTAAACGCCTAAGAATGTACCTGACTAGTAAGTATCTTAAAACCTATGGATTGCTATGTCTCCGAAAGAGAATCAAGCATGTGTACAGGGGCATAAACGCAGCAGTGATAGGATTGGAGAGGTTCGGTGAGCAAATGAAGACCCTTTGAAGTCATATTGCATGGTACCCATTCCACGGGTCTCAACTCTCCAGGTTTAAGGTATTCTTCCTTCAGCTAAAACATGCATGTGGAACCCAGAGTATGATCAACCGTGTGAACGGGAGACGTGTTCAAATATGTCTCAGTTTTCCTCCCCTGGTACTCGGGTGCAACATTCCAGACGCTTTACTAACACTCTCCCCACTTGGAGAGTCAGCGCCTTTAACCTCCTGTTTGGCCCAGTTTGCCATTTCTGCGGAAGATGAACAGGAATAGGGAGAACCAATGAGAGACTAGCTGGAGGTGTCTGGACGGGCAAATTTAACTCTCATTTCCCACCAGGAAGAGGAAATAACCAAAGGCTCAGCGTGCCGTGCCAGAACCAGATTAGGGCCTGAAGCCATCCTGCGGTGTTGCGGCCAGCTCACAAGAAAGCGAGTTGAAGAAAGGAGCTCAGGGGCACTGTAATGCACAAACCTGCAGACTTATAAATGACAGCTATCGTCCAAAAATATACTGAAGTAAGGCTGCCAAGAGGACTTGAAAGCGGGGCAGAATTGCAGGAAACCGATTTCAGGAGGTAGACTGGAATTGCATTGAAAGCATAGGAAAAGAGGCAGAACGTCCACAATGATGCACTTGGCCAAAAAGGGCGTATGCGTTTTTTCCTGAATATATTCAGGAAAAAACGCATACGCCCTTTTTGGCCAACCAAGCAAGCTTGCAAAGGAAATCTGCACTACAATGAAGTCTCACTTCCCCCCGGTCAAAAGGGCCATCTGAAAAAAGTGTAAAATCCAGAAAGGCAGGACAGGCCATGGAGAACTGGGAGCCTTGTTATGCTGATGGGCGGGATGTAAATTGCCAACAGACACTCGGGAGAAGTGTATGGTGTTTCCTGAAACATCTATAAAACAAAGCAACAGAGCCTAGGGCACTTCCACTTATGGTCCTATAGCTTAGGGAAATTAAAATCAAAAAGACACAGCCACCCCTAAGGTTGGAACGGCTCTGTTTACAAGAACCTCGTTTACAGTACAAGTTCAACATCGCAGAAAGTGAAAAATGGATAAAGAAGTTGTGGTATTTACTTACAAAGCAATATCACTCAGCAATGAAATCTATGTCATCAGGCCCTTAGCAGCACAATGAGTGGATTCAGGTATGATGATTCTAACTGAAATAAGTCACACAGAAAAAGAAACATCATAAGATATCAGTAATACATGGAATGTAAACTTGGCTACACAGGAACTGAATTACAGAACAGAACAGGGTCTCAAATTTAGAAAACCAACTTATGCTTGCTTAAGGGGAAAGGTGAGTTGGGGTGCTGCATAAAACCAGAGATTGAAATGAGCACAGATAAAGTTCCTTAAGCCAAATATGGAATAGACAAGAGCTACTCCTTGCTCAACGAAATGGACTCAACACCGCATATTAAACGCCTAAGAATGTACCTGACTAGTAAGTATCTTAAAACCTATGGATTGCTATGTCTCCGAAAGAGAATCAAGCATGTGTACAGGGGCATAAACGCAGCAGTGATAGGATTGGAGAGGTTCGGTGAGCAAATGAAGACCCTTTGAAGTCATATTGCATGGTACCCATTCCACGGGTCTCAACTCTCCAGGTTTAAGGTATTCTTCCTTCAGCTAAAACATGCATGTGGAACCCAGAGTATGATCAACCGTGTGAACAGGAGACGTGTTCAAATATGTCTCAGTTTTCGTACCCTGGTACTCGGGTGCAACATTCCAGACGCTTTACTATCACTCTCCCCACTTGGAGAGTCAGCGCCTTTAACCTCCTGTTTGGCCCAGTTTGCAATTTCTGCGGAAGATGAACAGGAATAGGGAGAACCAATGAGAGACTAGCTGGAGGTGTCTGGACGGGCAAATTTAACTCTCATTTCCCACCAGGAAGAGGAAATAACCAAAGGCTCAGCGTGCCATGCCGGAACCAGATTAGGGCCTGAAGCCATCCTGCGGTGTTGCAGCCAGCTCACAAGAAAGCGAGTTGAAGAAAGGAGCTCAGGGGCACTGTAATGCACAAACCTGCAGAGTTATAAATGACAGCTATCGTCCAAAAATATACTGAAGTAAGGCTGCCAAGAGGACTTGAAAGCGGGGCAGAATTGCAGGAAACCGATTTCAGGAGGTAGACTGGAATTGCATTGAAAGCATAGGAAAAGAGGCAGAACGTCCACAATGATGCACTTGGCCAAAAAGGGCGTATGCATTTTTTCCTGAATATATTCAGGAAAACACGCATACGCTCTTTTTGGCCAACCAAGCAAGCTTGCAAAGGAAATCTGCACTACAATGAAGTCTCACTTCCCCCCAGTCAAAAGGGCCATCTGAAAAAAGTGTAAAATCCAGAAAGGCAGGACAGGCCATGGAGAACTGGGAGCCTTGTTATGCTGATGGGCGGGATGTAAATTGCCAACAGACACTTGGGAGGAGTGTATGGTGTTTCCTGAAACATCTAAAAAACAAAGCAACAGAGCCTAGGGCACTTCCACTTATGGTCCTATAGCTTAGGGAAATTAAAATCAAAAAGACACAGCCACCCCAAAGTTTGGGACGCCTCTGTTTACAAGAACCTCGTTTACCGTACAAGTTCAATATCACAGAAAGTGAAAAATGGATAAAGAACTTGTGGTACTTACGTACAATGCAGTATCACTCAGCAATGAAATCTATGTCATCAGGCCCGTAGCAGCATAATGAGTGGATTCAGGTACGATGATTCTAACTGAAATAAGTCACACAGAAAAAGAAACATCATAAGATATCACTAATACACGGAATGTAAACTTGGCTACACAGGAACTGAATTCCAAAACAGAACAGGGTCTCGAATTTAGAAAACCAACTTATGCTTGCTTAAGGGGAAAGGTGAGTTGGGGTGCTGCATAAAACCAGAGATTGAAATGAGCACAGATAAAGTTCCTTAAGCCAAATATGGAATAGACAAGAGCTACTCCTTGCTCAACGAAATGGACTCAACACCCCATATTAAACGCCTAAGAATGTACCTGACTAGTAAGTATCTTAAAACCTATGGATTGCTATGTCTCCGAAAGAGAATCAAGCGTGTGTACAGGGGCATAAACGCAGCAGTGATAGGATTGGAGAGGTTCGGTGAGCAAATGAAGACCCTTTGAAGTCATATTGCATGGTACCCATTCCACGGGTTTCAACTACCCAGGTTTAAGGTATTCTTCCTTCAGCTAAAACATGCATGTGGAACCTAGAGTATGATCAACCATGTGATCGGGAGACGTGTTCAAATATGTCTCAGTTTTCGTACCCTGGTACTCGGGTGCAACATTCGAGACGCTTTACTAACACTCTCCCGACTTGCAGAGTCAGTCCCTTTAACCTCCTGTTTGGCCCAGTTTGCAATTTCTGCGGAAGATGAACAGGAATAGCGAGAACCAATGAGAGATTAGCTGGAGGTGTCTGGACGGGCAAATTTAACTCTCATTTCCCACCAGGAAGAGGAATTAACCAAAGGCTCAGCATGCCGTCCCGGAACCAGATTAGGGCCTGAAGCCATGCTGCGGTGTCGCGGCCAGCTCACAAGAAAGCGAGTTGAAGAAAGGAGCTCAGGGGCACTGTAATTCACAAACCTGCAGAGTTATAAATGACAGCTATCGTCCAAAAATACACTGAAGTAAGGCTTCCAGGAGGACTTGAAAGTGGGGCAGAATTGCAGGAAACCAATTTCAGGAGGTAGACTGGAATTGCATTGAAAGCATAGGAAAAGAGGCAGAACGTCCACAATGATGCACTTGGCCAAAAAGGGCGTATGCGTTTTTTCCTGAATATATTCAGGAAAAAACGCATACGCCCTTTTTGGCCAACCAAGCAAGCTTGCAAAGGAAATCTGCACTACAATGAAGTCTCACTTCCCCCTGGTCAAAAGGGCCATCTGAAAAAAGTGTAAATTCCAGAAAGGCAGGACAGGCCATGGAGAACTGGGAGCCTTGTTATGCTGATGGGCGGGATGTAAATTGCCAACAGACACTCGGGAGAAGTGTATGGTGTTTCCTGAAACATCTAAAAAACAAAGCAACAAAGCCTAGGGCACTTCCACTTATGGTCCTATAGCTTAGGGAAATTAAAATCAAAAAGACACAGCCACCCCAAAATTTGGGACGCCTCTGTTTACAAGAACCTCGTTTACCGTACAAGTTCAGTATCACAGAAAGTGAAAAATGGATAAAGAACTTGTGGTACTTACGTACAATGCAGTATCACTCAGCAATGAAATCTATGTCATCAGGCCCATAGCAGCATAATGAGTGGATTCAGGTACGATGATTCTAACTGAAATAAGTCACACAGAAAAAGAAACATCATAAGATATCACTAATACATGCAATGTAAACTTGGCTACACAGGAACTGAATTCCAAAACAGAACAGGATCTCAAATTTAGAAAACCAACTTATGCTTGCTTAAGGGGAAAGGTGAGTTGGGGTGCTGCATAAAACCAGAGATTGAAATGAGCACAGATAAAGTTCCTTAAGCCAAATATGGAATAGACAAGAGCTACTCCTTGCTCAACGAAATGGACTCAACACCCCATATTAAACGCCTAAGAATGTACCTGACTAGTAAGTATCTTAAAACCTATGGATTGCTACGTCTCCAAAAGAGAATCAAGCGTGTGTACAGGGGCATAAACGCAGCAGTGATAGGATTGGAGAGGTTCGGTGAGCAAATGAAGACCCTTTGAAGTCATATTGCATGGTACCCATTCCACGGGTCTCAACTCTCCAGGTTTAAGGTATTCTTCCTTCAGCTAAAACATGCATGTGGAACCCAGAGTATGATCAACCGTGTGAACGGGAGACGTGTTCAACTATGTCTCAGTTTTCTTCCCCTGGTACTCAGGTGCAACATTCCAGACGCTTTACTAACACTCTCCCCACTTGGAGAGCCAGTGCCTTTAACCTCCTGTTTGGCCCAGTTTGCAATTTCTGCGGAAGATGAACAGGAATAGTGAGAACCAATGAGAGACTAGCTGGAGGTGTCTGGACGGGCAAATTTAACTCTCATTTCCCACCAGGAAGAGGAAATAACCAAAGGCTCAGCGTGCCGTGCCGGAACCAGATTAGGGCCTGAAGCCATCCTGCGGTGTTGCGGCCAGGTCACAAGAAAGCGAGTTGAAGAAAGGAGCTCGGGGGCACTGTAATTCACAAACCTGCAGAGTTATAAATGACAGCTATCGTCCAAAAATATACTGAAGTGAGGCTGCCAAGAGGACTTGAAAGCGGGGCAGAATTGCAGGAAACCGATTTCAGGAGGTAGACTGGAATTGCATTGAAAGCATAGGAAAAGAGGCAGAACGTCCACAATGATGCACTTGGCCAAAAAGGGCGTATGCGTTTTTTCCTGAATATATTCAGGAAAAAACGCATACGCCCTTTTTGGCCAACCAAGCAAGCTTGTAAAGGAAATCTGCACTACAATGAAGTCTCACTTCCCCCCGGTCAAAAGGGCCATCTGAAAAAAGTGTAAACTCCAGAAAGGCAGGACAGGCCATGGAGAACTGGGAGCCTTATTATGCTGATGGGCGGGATGTAAATTGCAAACAGACACTGGGGAGAAATGTATGGTGTTTCCTGAAACATCTAAAAAACAAAGCAACAGAGCCTAGGGCACTTCCACTTATGGTCCTATAGCTTAGGGAAATTAAAATCAAAAAGACACAGCCACCCCAATGTTTGGAACGGCTCTGTTTACAAGAACCGCGTTTACCGTACAAGTTCAACATCGCAGAAAGTGAAAAATGGATAAAGAAGTTGTGGTATTTACTTACAAAGCAATATCACTCAGCAATGAAATCTATGTCATCAGGCACTTAGCAGCACAATGAGTGGATTCAGGTATGATGATTCTAACTGAAATAAGTCACACAGAAAAAGAAACATCATAAGATATCAGTAATACACGGAATGTAAACTTGGCTACACAGGAACTGAATTACAGAACAGAACAGGGTCTCAAATTTAGAAAACGAACTTATGCTTGCTTAAGGGGAAAGGTGAGTTGGGGTACTGCATAAAACCAGAGATTGAAATGAGCACAGATAAAGTTCCTTAAGCCAAATATGGAATAGACAAGAGCTACTCCTTGCCCAACGAAATGGACTCAACACCGCATATTAAATGCCTAAGAATGTACCTGACTAGTAAGTATCTTAAAACCTATGGATTGCTATGTCTCTGAAAGAGAATCAAGCGTGTGTACAGGGGCATAAACGCAGCAGTGATAGGATTGGAGAGGTTCGGTGAGCAAATGAAGACCCTTTGAAGTCATATTGCATAGTACCCATTCCACGGGTTTCAACTACCCAGGTTTAAGGTATTCTTCCTTCAGCTAAAACATGCATGTGGAACCTAGAGTATGATCAACCATGTGATCGGGAGACGTGTTCAAATATGTCTCAGTTTTCGTACCCTGTTACTCGGGTGCAACATTCCAGACGCTTTACTAACACTCTCCCGACTTGGAGAGTCAGTGCCTTTAACCTCCTGTTTGGCCCAGTTTGCAATTTCTGCGCAAGATGAACAGGAATAGCGAGAACCAATGAGAGACTAGCTAGAGGTGTCTGGACGGGCAAATTTAACTCTCATTTCCCACCAGGAAGAGGAATTAACCAAAGGCTCAGCGTGCCGTGCCGGAACCAGATTAGGGCCTGAAGCCATCCTGCGGTGTTGCGGCCAGCTCACAAGAAAGCGAGTTGAAGAAAGGAGCTCAGGGGCACTGTAATTCACAAACCTGCAGAGTTATAAATGACAGCTCTCATCCAAAAATATACTGAAGTAAGGCTGCCAAGAGGACTTGAAAGCGGGGCAGAATTGCAGGAAACCGATTTCAGGAGGTAGACTGGAATTGCATTGAAAGCATAGGAAAAGAGGCAGAACGTCCACAATGATGCACCTGGCCAAAAAGGGCGTATGCGTTTTTTCCTGAATATATTCAGGAAAAAACGCATACGCCCTTTTTGGCCAACCAAGCAAGCTTGCAAAGGAAATCTGCACTACAATGAAGTCTCACTTCCCCCAGGTCAAACGGGCCATCTGAAAAAAGTGTAAAATCCAGAAAGGCAGGACAGGCCATGGAGAACAGGGAGCCTTGTTATGCTGATGGGCAGGATGTAAATTGCCAACAGACACTCGGGAGAAGTGTATGGTGTTTCCTGAAACATCTAAAAAACAAAGCAACAGAGCCTAGGGCACTTCCACTTATGGTCCTATAGCTTAGGGAAATTAAAATCAAAAAGACACAGCCACCCCAAAGTTTGGGACGCCTCTGTTTACAAGAACCTCGTTTACCGTACAAGTTCAACATCACAGAAAGTGAAAAATGGATAAAGAACTTGTGGTACTTTCGTACAATGCAGTATCACTCAGCAATGAAATCTATGTCATCAGGCCCGTAGCAGCATAATGAGTGGATTCAGGTACGATGATTCTAACTGAAATAAGTCACACAGAAAAAGAAACATCATAAGATATCAGTAATACACGGAATGTAAACTTGGCTACACAGGAACTGAATTCCAAAACAGAACAGGGTCTCAAATTTAGAAAACCAACTTATGCTTGCTTAAGGGGAAAGGTGAGTTGGGGTGCTGCATAAAACCAGAGATTGAAATGAGCACAGATAAAGTTCCTTAAGCCAAATATGGAATAGACAAGAGCTACTCCTTGCTCAACGAAATGGACTCAACACCGCATATTAAACGCCTAAGAATGTACCTGACTAGTAAGTATCTTAAAACCTATGGATTGCTATGTCTCCGAAAGAGAATCAAGCATGTGTACAGGGGCATAAACGCAGCAGTGATAGGATTGGAGAGGTTCGGTGAGCAAATGAAGACCCTTTGAAGTCATATTGCATGGTACCCATTCCACGGGTCTCAACTCTCCAGGTTTAAGGTATTCTTCCTTCAGCTAAAACATGCATGTGGAACCCAGAGTATGATCAACCGTGTGAACGGGAGACGTGTTCAAATATGTCTCAGTTTTCGTACCCTGGTACTCGGGTGCAACATTCCAGACGCTTTACTATCACTCTCCCCACTTGGAGAGTCAGCGCCTTTAACCTCCTGTTTGGCCCAGTTTGCAATTTCTGCGGAAGATGAACAGGAATAGGGAGAACCAATGAGAGACTAGCTGGAGGTGTCTGGACGGGCAAATTTAACTCTCATTTCCCACCAGGAAGAGGAAATAACCAAAGGCTCAGCGTGCCATGCCGGAACCAGATTAGGGCCTGAAGCCATCCTGCGGTGTTGCAGCCAGCTCACAAGAAAGCGAGTTGAAGAAAGGAGCTCAGGGGCACTGTAATGCACAAACCTGCAGAGTTATAAATGACAGCTATCGTCCAAAAATATACTGAAGTAAGGCTGCCAAGAGGACTTGAAAGCGGGGCAGAATTGCAGGAAACCGATTTCAGGAGGTAGACTGGAATTGCATTGAAAGCATAGGAAAAGAGGCAGAACGTCCACAATGATGCACTTGGCCAAAAAGGGCGTATGCATTTTTTCCTGAATATATTCAGGAAAACACGCATACGCCCTTTTTGGCCAACCAAGCAAGCTTGCAAAGGAAATCTGCACTACAATGAAGTCTCACTTCCCCCCAGTCAAAAGGGCCATCTGAAAAAAGTGTAAAATCCAGAAAGGCAGGACAGGCCATGGAGAACTGGGAGCCTTGTTATGCTGATGGGCGGGATGTAAATTGCCAACAGACACTTGGGAGGAGTGTATGGTGTTTCCTGAAACATCTAAAAAACAAAGCAACAGAGCCTAGGGCACTTCCACTTATGGTCCTATAGCTTAGGGAAATTAAAATCAAAAAGACACAGCCACCCCAAAGTTTGGGACGCCTCTGTTTACAAGAACCTCGTTTACCGTACAAGTTCAATATCACAGAAAGTGAAAAATGGATAAAGAACTTGTGGTACTTACGTACAATGCAGTATCACTCAGCAATGAAATCTATGTCATCAGGCCCGTAGCAGCATAATGAGTGGATTCAGGTACGATGATTCTAACTGAAATAAGTCACACAGAAAAAGAAACATCATAAGATATCACTAATACACGGAATGTAAACTTGGCTACACAGGAACTGAATTCCAAAACAGAACAGGGTCTCGAATTTAGAAAACCAACTTATGCTTGCTTAAGGGGAAAGGTGAGTTGGGGTGCTGCATAAAACCAGAGATTGAAATGAGCACAGATAAAGTTCCTTAAGCCAAATATGGAATAGACAAGAGCTACTCCTTGCTCAACGAAATGGACTCAACACCCCATATTAAACGCCTAAGAATGTACCTGACTAGTAAGTATCTTAAAACCTATGGATTGCTATGTCTCCGAAAGAGAATCAAGCGTGTGTACAGGGGCATAAACGCAGCAGTGATAGGATTGGAGAGGTTCGGTGAGCAAATGAAGACCCTTTGAAGTCATATTGCATGGTACCCATTCCACGGGTTTCAACTACCCAGGTTTAAGGTATTCTTCCTTCAGCTAAAACATGCATGTGGAACCTAGAGTATGATCAACCATGTGATCGGGAGACGTGTTCAAATATGTCTCAGTTTTCGTACCCTGGTACTCGGGTGCAACATTCCAGACGCTTTACTAACACTCTCCCGACTTGCAGAGTCAGTCCCTTTAACCTCCTGTTTGGCCCAGTTTGCAATTTCTGCGGAAGATGAACAGGAATAGCGAGAACCAATGAGAGATTAGCTGGAGGTGTCTGGACGGGCAAATTTAACTCTCATTTCCCACCAGGAAGAGGAATTAACCAAAGGCTCAGCATGCCGTCCCGGAACAAGATTAGGGCCTGAAGCCATGCTGCGGTGTCGCGGCCAGCTCACAAGAAAGCGAGTTGAAGAAAGGAGCTCAGGGGCACTGTAATTCACAAACCTGCAGAGTTATAAATGACAGCTATCGTCCAAAAATACACTGAAGTAAGGCTTCCAGGAGGACTTGAAAGTGGGGCAGAATTGCAGGAAACCAATTTCAGGAGGTAGACTGGAATTGCATTGAAAGCATAGGAAAAGAGGCAGAACGTCCACAATGATGCACTTGGCCAAAAAGGGCGTATGCGTTTTTTCCTGAATATATTCAGGAAAAAACGCATATGCCCTTTTTGGCCAACCAAGCAAGCTTGCAAAGGAAATCTGCACTACAATGAAGTCTCACTTCCCCCTGGTCAAAAGGGCCATCTGAAAAAAGTGTAAATTCCAGAAAGGCAGGACAGGCCATGGAGAACTGGGAGCCTTGTTATGCTGATGGGCGGGATGTAAATTGCCAACAGACACTCGGGAGAAGTGTATGGTGTTTCCTGAAACATCTAAAAAACAAAGCAACAAAGCCTAGGGCACTTCCACTTATGGTCCTATAGCTTAGGGAAATTAAAATCAAAAAGACACAGCCACCCCAAAATTTGGGACGCCTCTGTTTACAAGAACCTCGTTTACCGTACAAGTTCAGTATCACAGAAAGTGAAAAATGGATAAAGAACTTGTGGTACTTACGTACAATGCAGTATCACTCAGCAATGAAATCTATGTCATCAGGCCCATAGCAGCATAATGAGTGGATTCAGGTACGATGATTCTAACTGAAATAAGTCACACAGAAAAAGAAACATCATAAGATATCACTAATACATGCAATGTAAACTTGGCTACACAGGAACTGAATTCCAAAACAGAACAGGATCTCAAATTTAGAAAACCAACTTATGCTTGCTTAAGGGGAAAGGTGAGTTGGGGTGCTGCATAAAACCAGAGATTGAAATGAGCACAGATAAAGTTCCTTAAGCCAAATATGGAATAGACAAGAGCTACTCCTTGCTCAACGAAATGGACTCAACACCCCATATTAAACGCCTAAGAATGTACCTGACTAGTAAGTATCTTAAAACCTATGGATTGCTACGTCTCCAAAAGAGAATCAAGCGTGTGTACAGGGGCATAAACGCAGCAGTGATAGGATTGGAGAGGTTCGGTGAGCAAATGAAGACCCTTTGAAGTCATATTGCATGGTACCCATTCCACGGGTCTCAACTCTCCAGGTTTAAGGTATTCTTCCTTCAGCTAAAACATGCATGTGGAACCCAGAGTATGATCAACCGTGTGAACGGGAGACGTGTTCAACTATGTCTCAGTTTTCTTCCCCTGGTACTCAGGTGCAACATTCCAGACGCTTTACTAACACTCTCCCCACTTGGAGAGCCAGTGCCTTTAACCTCCTGTTTGGCCCAGTTTGCAATTTCTGCGGAAGATGAACAGGAATAGTGAGAACCAATGAGAGACTAGCTGGAGGTGTCTGGACGGGCAAATTTAACTCTCATTTCCCACCAGGAAGAGGAAATAACCAAAGGCTCAGCGTGCCGTGCCGGAACCAGATTAGGGCCTGAAGCCATCCTGCGGTGTTGCGGCCAGGTCACAAGAAAGCGAGTTGAAGAAAGGAGCTCGGGGGCACTGTAATTCACAAACCTGCAGAGTTATAAATGACAGCTATCGTCCAAAAATATACTGAAGTGAGGCTGCCAAGAGGACTTGAAAGCGGGGCAGAATTGCAGGAAACCGATTTCAGGAGGTAGACTGGAATTGCATTGAAAGCATAGGAAAAGAGGCAGAACGTCCACAATGATGCACTTGGCCAAAAAGGGCGTATGCGTTTTTTCCTGAATATATTCAGGAAAAAACGCATACGCCCTTTTTGGCCAACCAAGCAAGCTTGTAAAGGAAATCTGCACTACAATGAAGTCTCACTTCCCCCCGGTCAAAAGGGCCATCTGAAAAAAGTGTAAACTCCAGAAAGGCAGGACAGGCCATGGAGAACTGGGAGCCTTATTATGCTGATGGGCGGGATGTAAATTGCAAACAGACACTCGGGAGAAATGTATGGTGTTTCCTGAAACATCTAAAAAACAAAGCAACAGAGCCTAGGGCACTTCCACTTATGGTCCTATAGCTTAGGGAAATTAAAATCAAAAAGACACAGCCACCCCAATGTTTGGAACGGCTCTGTTTACAAGAACCGCGTTTACCGTACAAGTTCAACATCGCAGAAAGTGAAAAATGGATAAAGAAGTTGTGGTATTTACTTACAAAGCAATATCACTCAGCAATGAAATCTATGTCATCAGGCACTTAGCAGCACAATGAGTGGATTCAGGTATGATGATTCTAACTGAAATAAGTCACACAGAAAAAGAAACATCATAAGATATCAGTAATACACGGAATGTAAACTTGGCTACACAGGAACTGAATTACAGAACAGAACAGGGTCTCAAATTTAGAAAACGAACTTATGCTTGCTTAAGGGGAAAGGTGAGTTGGGGTACTGCATAAAACCAGAGATTGAAATGAGCACAGATAAAGTTCCTTAAGCCAAATATGGAATAGACAAGAGCTACTCCTTGCCCAACGAAATGGACTCAACACCGCATATTAAACACCTAAGAATGTACCTGACTAGTAAGTATCTTAAAACCTATGGATTGCTATGTCTCTGAAAGAGAATCAAGCGTGTGTACAGGGGCATAAACGCAGCAGTGATAGGATTGGAGAGGTTCGGTGAGCAAATGAAGACCCTTTGAAGTCATATTGCATAGTACCCATTCCACGGGTTTCAACTACCCAGGTTTAAGGTATTCTTCCTTCAGCTAAAACATGCATGTGGAACCTAGAGTATGATCAACCATGTGATCGGGAGACGTGTTCAAATATGTCTCAGTTTTCGTACCCTGTTACTCGGGTGCAACATTCCAGACGCTTTACTAACACTCTCCCGACTTGGAGAGTCAGTGCCTTTAACCTCCTGTTTGGCCCAGTTTGCAATTTCTGCACAAGATGAACAGGAATAGCGAGAACCAATGAGAGACTAGCTAGAGGTGTCTGGACGGGCAAATTTAACTCTCATTTCCCACCAGGAAGAGGAATTAACCAAAGGCTCAGCGTGCCGTGCCGGAACCAGATTAGGGCCTGAAGCCATCCTGCGGTGTTGCGGCCAGCTCACAAGAAAGCGAGTTGAAGAAAGGAGCTCAGGGGCACTGTAATTCACAAACCTGCAGAGTTATAAATGACAGCTCTCATCCAAAAATATACTGAAGTAAGGCTGCCAAGAGGACTTGAAAGCGGGGCAGAATTGCAGGAAACCGATTTCAGGAGGTAGACTGGAATTGCATTGAAAGCATAGGAAAAGAGGCAGAACGTCCAAATGATGCACCTGGCCAAAAAGGGCGTATGCGTTTTTTCCTGAATATATTCAGGAAAAAACGCATACGCCCTTTTTGGCCAACCAAGCAAGCTTGCAAAGGAAATCTGCACTACAATGAAGTCTCACTTCCCCCAGGTCAAACGGGCCATCTGAAAAAAGTGTAAAATCCAGAAAGGCAGGACAGGCCATGGAGAACAGGGAGCCTTGTTATGCTGATGGGCAGGATGTAAATTGCCAACAGACACTCGGGAGAAGTGTATGGTGTTTCCTGAAACATCTAAAAAACAAAGCAACAGAGCCTAGGGCACTTCCACTTATGGTCCTATAGCTTAGGGAAATTAAAATCAAAAAGACACAGCCACCCCAAAGTTTGGGACGCCTCTGTTTACAAGAACCTCGTTTACCGTACAAGTTCAACATCACAGAAAGTGAAAAATGGATAAAGAACTTGTGGTACTTTCGTACAATGCAGTATCACTCAGCAATGAAATCTATGTCATCAGGCCCGTAGCAGCATAATGAGTGGATTCAGGTACGATGATTCTAACTGAAATAAGTCACACAGAAAAAGAAACATCATAAGATATCAGTAATACACGGAATGTAAACTTGGCTACACAGGAACTGAATTCCAAAACAGAACAGGGTCTCAAATTTAGAAAACCAACTTATGCTTGCTTAAGGGGAAAGGTGAGTTGGGGTGCTGCATAAAACCAGAGATTGAAATGAGCACAGATAAAGTTCCTTAAGCCAAATATGGAATAGACAAGAGCTACTCCTTGCTCAACGAAATGGACTCAACACCCCATATTAAACGCCTAAGAATGTAACTGACTAGTAAGTATCTTAAAACCTATGGATTGCTATGTCTCCAAAAGAGAATCAAGCGTGTGTACAGGGGCAAAAACGCAGCAGTGATAGGATTGGAGAGGTTCGGTGAGCAAATGAAGACCCTTTGAAGTCATATTGCATGGTACCCATTCCACGGGTCTCAACTCTCCAGGTTTAAGGTATTCTTCCTTCAGCTAAAACATGCATGTGGAACCCAGAGTATGATCAACCATGTGAACGGGACACGTGTTCAAATATGTCTCAGTTTTCCTCCCCTGGTACTCGGGTGCAACATTCCAGACGCTTTAATAACACTCTCCCCACTTGGAGAGTCAGCGCCTTTAACCTCCTGTTTGGCCCAGTTTGCCATTTCTGCGGAAGATGAACAGGAATAGGGAGAACCAATGAGAGACTAGCTGGATGTGTCTGGACGGGCAAATTTAACTCTCATTTCCCACCAGGAAGAGGAAATAACCAAAGGCTCAGCGTGCCGTGCCGGAACCAGATTAGTGCCTGAAGCCATCCTGCGGTGTTGCGGCCAGGTCACAAGAAAGCGAGTTGAAGAAAGGAGCTCAGGGGCACTGTAATGCACAAACCTGCAGAGTTATAAATGACAGCTATCGTCCAAAAATATACTGAAGTAAGGCTGCCAAGAGGACTTGAAAGCGGGGCAGAATTGCAGGAAACCGATTTCAGGAGGTAGAGTGGAATTGCATTGAAAGCATAGGAAAAGAGGCAGAACGTCCACAATGATGCACTTGGCCAAAAAGGGCGTATGCGTTTTTTCCTGAATATATTCAGGAAAAAACACATACGCCCTTTTTGGCCAACCAAGCAAGCTTGCAAAGGAAATCTGCACTACAATGAAGTCTCACTTCCCCCCGGTCAAAAGGGCCATCTGAAAAAAGTGTAAAATGCAGAAAGGCAGGACAGGCCATGGAGAACTGGGAGCCTTGTTATGCTGATGGGCGGGATGTAAATTGCCAACAGACACTCGGGAGAAGTGTATGGTGTTTCCTGAAACATCTAAAAAACAAAGCAACAAAGCCTAGGGCACTTCCACTTATGGTCCTATAGCTTAGGGAAATTAAAATCAAAAAGACACAGCCACCCCAAAGGTCTGAACGGCTCTGTTTACAAGAACCTCGTTTACAGTACAAGTTCAACATCGCAGAAAGTGAAAAATGGATAAAGAAGTTGTGGTATTTACTTACAAAGCAATATCACTCAGCAATGAAATCTATGTCATCAGGCCCTTAGCAGCACAATGAGTGGATTCAGGTAGGATGATTCTAACTGAAATAAGTCACACAGAAAAAGAAACATCATAAGATATCAGTAATACACGGAATGTAAACTTGGCTACACAGGAACTGAATTACAAAACAGAACAGGGTCTCAAATTTAGAAAACCAACTTATGCTTGCTTAAGGGGAAAGGTGAGTTGGGGTGCTGCATAAAACCAGAGATTGAAATGAGCACAGATAAAGTTCCTTAAGCCAAATATGGAATAGACAAGAGCTACTCCTTGCTCAACGAAATGGACTCAACACCGCATATTAAACGCCTAAGAATGTACCTGACTAGTAAGTATCTTAAAACCTATGGATTGCTATGTCTCTGAAAGAGAATCAAGTGTGTGTACAGGGGCATAAACGCAGCAGTGATAGGATTGGAGAGGTTCGGTGAGCAAATGAAGACCCTTTGAAGTCATATTGCATGGTACCCATTCCACGGGTCTCAACTCTCCAGGTTTAAGGTATTCTTCCTTCAGCTAAAACATGCATGTGGAACCCAGAGTATGATCAACCGTGTGAACGGGAGACGTGTTCAAATATGTCTCAGTTTTCCTCCCCTGGTACTCGGGTGCAATATTCCAGACGCTTTACTAACACTCTCCCCACTTGGAGAGTCAGCACCTTTAACCTCCTGTTTGGCCCAGTTTGCAATTTCTGCGGAAGATGAACAGGAATAGCGAGAAACAATGAGAGACTAGCTGGAGGTGTCTGGACGGGCAAATTTAACTCTCATTTCTCACCAGGAAGAGGAAATAACCAAAGGCTCAGCGTGCTGTGCCGGAACCAGATTAGGGCCTGAAGCCATCCTGCGGTGTTGCGGCCAGCTCACAAGAAAGCGAGTTGAAGAAAGGAGCTCAGGGCCACTGTAATTCACAAACCTGCAGAGATATAAATGACAGCTATCGTCCAAAAATATACTGAAGTAAGGCTGCCAAGAGGACTTGAAAGCGGGGCAGAATTGCAGGAAACCGATTTCAGGAGGTAGACTGGAATTGCATTGAAAGCATAGGAAAAGAGGCAGAACGTCCACAATGATGCACTTGGCCAAAAAGGGCATATGCGTTTTTTCCTGAATATATTCAGGAAAAAACGCATACGCCCTTTTTGGCCAACCAAGCAAGCTTGCAAAGGAAATCTGCACTACAATGAAGTCTCACTTCCCCCCGGTCAAAAGGGCCATCTGAAAAAAGTGTAAAATCCAGAAAGTCAGGACAGGCCATGGAGAACTGGGAGCCTTGTTATGCTTATGGGCGGGATGTAAATTGCCAACAGACACTCGGGAGAAGTGTATGGTGTTTCCTGAAATATCTAAAAAACAAAGCAACAGAGCCTAGGGCACTTCCACTTATGGTCCTATAACTTAGGGAAATTAAAATAAAAAAGACAGAGCACCCCAAAGTTTGGGACGCCTCTGTTTACAAGAACCTCGTTTACCGTACAAGTTCAATATCACAGAAAGTGAAAAATGGATAAAGAACTTGTGGTACTTACGTACAATGCAGTATCACTCAGCAATGAAATCTATGTCATCAGGCCCGTAGCAGCATAATGAGTGGATTCAGGTACGATGATTCTACCTGAAATAAGTCACACAGAAAAAGAAACATCATAAGATATCACTAATACACGGAATGTAAACTTGGCTACACAGGAACTGAATTCCAAAACAGAACAGGGTCTCAAATTTAGAAAACCAACTTATGCTTGCTTAAGGGGAAAGGTGAGTTGGGGTGCTGCATAAAACCAGAGATTGAAATGAGCACAGATAAAGTTCCTTAAGCCAAATATGGAATAGACAAGAGCTACTCCTTGCTCAACGAAATGGACTCAACACCCCATATTAAACGCCTAAGAATGTACCTGACTAGTAAGTATCTTAAAACCTATGGATTGCTATGTCTCCGAAAGCGAATCAAGCATGTGTACAGGGGCATAAACGCAGCAGTGATAGGATTGGAGAGGTTCGGTGAGCAAATGAAGACCCTTTGAAGTCATATTGCATGGTACCCATTCCACGGGTTTCAACTACCCAGGTTTAAGGTATTCTTCCTTCAGCTAAAACATGCATGTGGAACCTAGAGTATGATCAACCGTGTGATCGGGAGACGTGTTCAAATATGTCTCAGTTTAAGTACCCTGGTACTCGGGTGCAACATTCCAGATGCTTTACTAACACTCTCCCGACTTGGAGAGTCAGTCCCTTTAACCTCCTGTTTGGCCCAGTTTGCAATTTCTGCGGAAGATGAACAGGAATAGCGAGAACCAATGAGAGACTAGCTGGAGGTGTCTGGACGGGCAAATTTAACTCTCATTTCCCACCAGGAAGAGGAATTAACCAAAGGCTCAGCGTGCCGTGCCGGAACCAGATTAGGGCCTGAAGCCATCCTGTGGTGTTGCGGCCTGGTCACAAGAAAGCGAGTTGAAGAAAGGAGCTCAGGAGCACTGTAATTCACAAACCTGCAGAGTTATAAATGACAGCTATCGTCCAAAAATATACTGAAGTAAGGCTGCCAAGAGGACTTGAAAGCAGGGCAGAATTGCAGGAAACCGATTTCAGGAGGTAGACTGGAATTGCATTGAAAGCATAGGAAAAGAGGCAGAACGTCCACAATGATGCACTTGGCCAAAAAGGGCGTATGCGTTTTTTCCTGAATATATTCAGGAAAAAACGCATACGCCCTTTTTGGCCAACCAAGCAAGCTTGCAAAGGAAATCTACACTACAATGAAGTCTCACTTCCCCCCGGTCCAAAGGGCCATCTGAAAAAAGTGTAAAATCCAGAAAGGCAGGACAGGCCATGGAGAACTGGGAGCCTTGTTATGCTGATGGGAGGGATGTAAATTGCCAACAGACACTCGGGAGAAGTGTATGGTGCTTCCTGAAACATCTAAAAAACAAAGCAACAGAGCCTATGGCACTTCCACTTATGGTCCTATAGCTTAGGGAAATTAAAATCAAAAAGACACAGCCACCCCAAAGTTTGGGACTGCTCTGTTTACAAGAACCTCGTTTACAGTACAAGTTCAACATCACAGAAAGTGAAAAATGGATAAAGAAGTTGTGGTATTTACTTATAAAGCAATATCACTCAGCAATGAAATCTATGTCATCAGGCCCTTAGCAGCACAATGAGTGGATTCAGGTATGATGATTCTAACTGAAATAAGTCACACAGAAAAAGAAACATCATAAGATATCAGTAATACACGGAATGTAAACTTGGCTACACAGGAACTGAATTACAGAACAGAACAGGGTCTCAAATTTAGAAAACCAACTTATGCTTGCTTAAGGGGAAAGGTGAGTTGGGGTGCTGCATAAAACCAGAGATTGAAATGAGCACAGATAAAGTTCCTTAAGCCAAATATGGAATAGACAAGAGCTACTCCTTGCTCAACGAAATGGACTCAACACCCCATATTAAACGCCTAAGAATGTACCTGACTAGTAAGTATCTTAAAACCTATGGATTGCTATGTCTCCGAAAGCGAATCAAGCATGTGTACAGGGGCATAAACGCAGCAGTGATAGGATTGGAGAGGTTCGGTGAGCAAATGAAGACCCTTTGAAGTCATATTGCATGGTACCCATTCCACGGGTCTCAACTCTCCAGGTTTAAGGTATTCTTCCTTCAGCTAAAACATGCATGTGGAACCCAGAGTATGATCAACCGTGTGAACGGGAGACGTGTTCAAATATGTCTCAGTTTTCCTCCCCTGGTACTCGGGTGCAACATTCCAGACGCTTTACTAACACTCTCCCCACTTGGAGAGTCAGCGCCTTTAACCTCCTGTTTGGCCCAGTTTGCAATTTCTGCGGAAGATGAACAGGAATAGGGAGAACCAATGAGAGACTAGCTGGAGGTGTCTGGACGGGCAAATTTAACTCTCATTTCCCACCAGGAAGAGGAAATAACCAAAGGCTCAGCGTGCCGTGCCAGAACCAGATTAGGGCCTGAAGCCATCCTGCAGTGTTGCGGCCAGCTCAAAAGAAAGCGAGTTGAAGAAAGGCGCTCAGGGGCACTGTAATTCACAAACCTGCAGAGTTATAAATGACAGCTATCGTCCAAAAATATACTGAAGTAAGGCTGCCAAGAGGACTTGAAAGCAGGGCAGAATTGCAAGAAACCGATTTCAGGAGGTAGACTGGAATTGCATTGAAAGCATAGGAAAAGAGGCAGAACGTCCACAATGATGCACTTGGCCAAAAAGGGCGTATGCGTTTTTTCCTGAATATATTCAGGAAAAAACGCATACGCCCTTTTTGGCCAACCAAGCAAGCTTGCAAAGGAAATCTGCACTACAATGAAGTCTCACTTCCCCCCGGTCCAAAGGGCCATCTGAAAAAAGTGTAAAATCCAGAAAGGCAGGACAGGCCATGGAGAACTGGGAGCCTTGTTATGCTGATGGGAGGGATGTAAATTGCCAACAGACACTCGGGAGAAGTGTATGGTGCTTCCTGAAACATCTAAAAAACAAAGCAACAGAGCCTAGGGCACTTCCACTTATGGTCCTATAGCTTAGGGAAATTAAAATCAAAAAGACACAGCCACCCCAAAGTTTGGGACGCCTCTGTTTACAAGAACCTCGTTTACCGTACAAGTTCAATATCACAGAAAGTGAAAAATGGATAAAGAACTTGTGGTACTTACGTACAATGCAGTATCACTCAGCAATGAAATCTATGTCATCAGGCCCGTAGCAGCATAATGAGTGGATTCAGGTACGATGATTCTACCTGAAATAAGTCACACAGAAAAAGAAACATCATAAGATATCACTAATACACGGAATGTAAACTTGGCTACACAGGAACTGAATTCCAAAACAGAACAGGGTCTCAAATTTAGAAAACCAACTTATGCTTGCTTAAGGGGAAAGGTGAGTTGGGGTGCTGCATAAAACCAGAGATTGAAATGAGCACAGATAAAGTTCCTTAAGCCAAATATGGAATAGACAAGAGCTACTCCTTGCTCAACGAAATGGACTCAACACCCCATATTAAACGCCTAAGAATGTACCTGACTAGTAAGTATCTTAAAACCTATGGATTGCTATGTCTCCGAAAGCAAATCAAGCATGTGTACAGGGGCATAAACGCAGCAGTGATAGGATTGGAGAGGTTCGGTGAGCAAATGAAGACCCTTTGAAGTCATATTGCATGGTACCCATTCCACGGGTTTCAACTACCCAGGTTTAAGGTATTCTTCCTTCAGCTAAAACATGCATGTGGAACCTAGAGTATGATCAACCATGTGATCGGGAGACGTGTTCAAATATGTCTCAGTTTTCGTACCCTGGTACTCGGGTGCAACATTCCAGACGCTTTACTAACACTCTCCCCACTTGGAGAGTCAGTCCCTTTAACCTCCTGTTTGGCCCAGTTTGCAATTTCTGCGGAAGATGAACAGGAATAGCGAGAACCAATGAGAGACTAGCTGGAGGTGTCTGGACGGGCAAATTTAACTCTCATTTCCCACCAGGAAGAGGAATTAACCAAAGGCTCAGCGTGCCGTGCCGGAACCAGATTAGGGCCTGAAGCCATCCTGTGGTGTTGCGGCCTGGTCACAAGAAAGCGAGTTGAAGAAAGGAGCTCAGGAGCACTGTAATTCACAAACCTGCAGAGTTATAAATGACAGCTATCGTCCAAAAATATACTGAAGTAAGGCTGCCAAGAGGACTTGAAAGCAGGGCAGAATTGCAAGAAACCGATTTCAGGAGGTAGACTGGAATTGCATTGAAAGCATAGGAAAAGAGGCAGAACGTCCACAATGATGCACTTGGCCAAAAAGGGCGTATGCGTTTTTTCCTGAATATATTCAGGAAAAAACGCATACGCCCTTTTTGGCCAACCAAGCAAGCTTGCAAAGGAAATCTGCACTACAATGAAGTCTCACTTCCCCCCGGTCCAAAGGGCCATCTGAAAAAAGTGTAAAATCCAGAAAGGCAGGACAGGCCATGGAGAACTGGGAGCCTTGTTATGCTAATGGGAGGGATGTAAATTGCCAACAGACACTCGGGAGAAGTGTATGGTGTTTCCTGAAACATCTAAAAAACAAAGCAACAGAGCCTAGGGCACTTCCACTTATGGTCCTATAGCTTAGGGAAATTAAAATCAAAAAGACACAGCCACCCCAAAGTTTGGGACTGCTCTGTTTACAAGAACCTCGTTTACAGTACAAGTTCAACATCACAGAAAGTGAAAAATGGATAAAGAAGTTGTGGTATTTACTTACAAAGCAATATCACTCAGCAATGAAATCTATGTCATCAGGCCCTTAGCAGCACAATGAGTGGATTCAGGTACGATGATTCTAACTGAAATAAGTCACACAGAAAAAGAAACATCATAAGATATCAGTAATACACAGAATGTAACCTTGGCTACACAAGAACTGAATTACAGAACAGAACAGGGTCTCAAATTTAGAAAACCAACTTATGCTTGCTTAAGGGTAAAGGTGAGTTGGGGTGCTGCATAAAACCAGAGATTGAAATGAGCACAGATAAAGTTCCTTAAGCCAAATATGGAATAGACAAGAGCTACTCCTTGCTCAACGAAATGGACTCAACACCCCATATTAAACGCCTAAGAATGTACCTGACTAGTAAGTATCTTAAAACCTATGGATTGCTATGTCTCCAAAAGAGAATCAAGCGTGTGTACAGGGGCATAAACGCAGCAGTGATAGGATTGGAGAGGTTCGGTGAGCAAATGAAGACCCTTTGAAGTCATATTGCATGGTACCCATTCCACGGGTCTCAACTCTCCAGGTTTAAGGTATTCTTCCTTCAGCTAAAACATGCATGTGGAACCCAGAGTATGATCAACCGTGTGAACGGGAGACGTGTTCAAATATGTCTCAGTTTTCCTCCCCTGGTACTCGGGTGCAACATTCCGGACGCTTTACTAACACTCTCCCCACTTGGAGAGTCAGCGCCTTTAACCTCCTGTTTGGCCCAGTTTGCCATTTCTGCGGAAGACGAACAGGAATAGGGAGAACCAATGAGACACTAGCTGGAGGTGTCTGGACGGGCAAATTTAACTCTCATTTCCCACCAGGAAGAGGAATTAACCAAAGGCTCAGCGTGCCGTGCCGGAACCAGATTAGGGCCTGAAGCCATCCTGTGGTGTTGCGGCCAGCTCACAAGAAAGCGAGTTGAAGAAAGGAGCTCAGGGGCACTGTAATTCACAAACCTGCAGAGTTATAAATGACAGCTATCGTCCAAAAATATACTGAAGTATGGCTGCCAAGAGGACTTGAAAACGGGGCAGAATTGCAGGAAACCGATTTCAGGAGGTAGACTGGAATTGCATTGAAAGCATAGGAAAAGAGGCAGAGCGTCCACAATGATGCACCTGGCCAAAAAGTGCGTATGCGTTTTTTCCTGAATATATTCAGGAAAAAACGCATACGCACTTTTTGGCCAACCAAGCAAGCTTGTAAAGGAAATCTGCACTACAATGAAGTCTCACTTCCCCCCGATCAAAAGGGCCATCTGAAAAAAGTGTAAAATCCAGAAAGGCAGGACAGGCCATGGAGAACTGGGAGCCTTGTTATGCTGATGGGAGGGATGTAAATTGCCAACAGACACTCGGGAGAAGTGTATGGTGTTTCCTGAAACATCTAAAAAACAAAGCAACAGAGCCTAGGGCACGTCCACATATGGTCCTATAGCTTAGGGAAATTAAAATCAAAAAGACACAGCCACCCCAAAGTATGGTACGGCTCTGTTTACAAGAACCTCGTTTACTGTACAAGTTCAACATCGCAGAAAGTGAAAAATGGATAAAGAAGTTGTGGTATTTACTTACAAAGCAATATCACTCAGCAATGAAATCTATGTCATCAGGCCCTTAGCAGCACAATGAGTGGATTCAGGTATGATGATTCTAACTGAAATAAGTCACACAGAAAAAGAAACATCATAAGATATCAGTAATACACGGAATGTAAACTTGGCTACACAGGAACTGAATTACAGAACAGAACAGGGTCTCAAATTTAGAAAACCAACTTATGCTTGCTTAAGGGGAAAGGTGAGTTGGGGTGCTGCATAAAACCAGAGATTGAAATGAGCACAGATAAAGTTCCTTAAGCCAAATATGGAATAGACAAGAGCTACTCCTTGCTCAACGAAATGGACTCAACACCGCATATTAAACGCCTAAGAATGTACCTGACTAGTAAGTATCTTAAAACCTATGGATTGCTATGTCTCCAAAAGAGAATCAAGCATGTGTACAGGGGCATAAACGCAGCAGTGATAGGATTGGAGAGGTTCGGTGAGCAAATGAAGACCCTTTGAAGTCATATTGCATGGTACCCATTCCACGGGTCTCAACTCTCCAGGTTTAAGGTATTCTTCCTTCAGCTAAAACATGCATGTGGAACCCAGAGTATGATCAACCGTGTGAACGGGAGACGTGTTCAACTATGTCTCAGTTTTCTTCCCCTGGTACTCGGATGCAATATTCCAGACGCTTTACTAACTCTCTCCCCACTTGGAGAGTCAGCGCCTTTAACCTCCTGTTTGGCCCAGTTTGCAATTTCTGCGGAAGATGAACAGGAATAGGGAGAACCAATGAGAGACTAGCTGGAGGTGTCTGGACGGGCAAATTTAACTGTCATTTCCCACCAGGAAGAGGAAATAACCAAAGGCTCAGCGTGCCGTGCCGGAACCAGATTAGGGCCTGAAGCCATCCTGCGGTGTTGCGGCCAGCTCACAAGAAAGCGAGTTGAAGAAAGGAGCTCAGGGGCACTGTAATGCATAAACCTGCAGAGTTATAAATGACAGCTATCGTCCAAAAATATACTGAAGTAAGGCTGCCAAGAGGACTTGAAAGCGGCGCAGAATTGCAGGAAACCGATTTCAGGAGGTAGACTGGAATTGCATTGAAAGCATAGGAAAAGAGGCAGAACGTCCACAATGATGCACTTGGCCAAAAAGGGCGTATGCGTTTTTTCCTGAATATATTCAGGTAAAAACGCATACACCCTTTTTGGCCAACCAAGCAAGCTTGCAAAGGAAATCTGCACTACAATGAAGTCTCACTTCCCCCCGGTCAAAAGGGCCATCTGAAAAAAGTGTAAAATGCAGAAAGGCAGGACAGGCCATGGAGAACTGGGAGCCTTGTTATGCTGATGGGCGGGATGTAAATTGCCAACAGACACTCGGGAGAAGTGTATGGTGTTTCCTGAAACATCTAAAAAACAAAGCAACAGAGCCTAGGGCACTTCCACTTATGGTCCTATAGCTTAGGGAAATTAAAATCAAAAAGACACAGCCACCCCAAAGTTTGGGACGCCTCTGTTTACAAGAACCTCGTTTACCGTACAAGTTCAATATCACAGAAAGTGAAAAATGGATAAAGAACTTGTGGTACTTACGTACAATGCAGTATCACTCAGCAATGAAATCTATGTCATCAGGCCCGTAGCAGCATAATGAGTGGATTCAGGTACGATGATTCTAACTGAAATAAGTCACACAGAAAAAGAAACATCATAAGGTATCACTAATACACGGAATGTAAACTTGGCTACAGAGGAACTGAATTCCAAAACAGAACAGGGTCTCAAATTTAGAAAACCAACTTATGCTTGCTTAAGGGGAAAGGTGAGTTGGGGTGCTGCATAAAACCAGAGATTGAAATGAGCACAGATAAAGTTCCTTAAGCCAAATATGGAATAGACAAGAGCTACTCCTTGCTCAACGAAATGGACTCAACTCCCCATATTAAACGCCTAAGAATGTACCTGACTAGTAAGTATCTTAAAACCTATGGATTGCTATGTCTCCGAAAGAGAATCAAGCGTGTGTACAGGGGCATAAACGCAGCAGTGATAGGATTGGAGCGGTTCGGTGAGCAAATGAAGACCCTTTGAAGTCATATTGCATGGTACCCATTCCACGGGTCTCAACTCTCCAGGTTTAAGGTATTCTTCCTTCAGCAAAAACAGGCATGTGGAACCCAGAGTATGATCAACCGTGTGAACGGGAGACGTGTTCAAATATGTCTCAGTTTTCCTTCCCTGGTACTCGGGTGCAACATTCCAGACGCTTTACTAACACTCTCCCCACTTGGAGAGTCAGCGCCTTTAACCTCCTGTTTGGCCCAGTTTGCAATTTCTGCGGAAGATGAACAGGAATAGGGAGAACCAATGAGAGACTAGCTGGATGTGTCTGGACGGGCAAATTTAACTCTCATTTCCCACCAGGAAGAGGAAATAACCAAAGGCTCAGCGTGCCGTGCCGGAACCAGATTAGGGCCTGAAGCCATCCTGCGGTGTTACGACCAGGTCACAAGAAAGCGAGTTGAAGAAAGGAGCTCAGGGGCACTGTAATTCACAAACCTGCAGAGATATAAATGACAGCTATCGTCCAAAAATATACTGAAGTAAGGCTGCCAAGAGGACTTGAAAGCGGGGCAGAATTGTAGGAAACCGATTTCAGGAGGTAGACTGGAATTGCATTGAAAGCATAGGAAAAGAGGCAGAACGTCCACAATGATGCACTTGGCCAAAAAGGGCGTATGCGTTTTTTCCTGAATATATTCAGGAAAAAACGCATACGCCCTTTTTGGCCAACCAAGCAAGCTTGCAAAGGAAATCTGCACTACAATGAAGACTCACTTCCCCCCGGTCAAAAGGGCCATCTGAAAAAAGTGTAAAATCCAGAAAGGCAGGACAGGCCATGGAGAACTGGGAGCCTTGTTATGCTGATTGGCGGGATGTAAATTGCCAACAGACACTTGGGAGAAGTGTATGGTGTTTCCTGAAACATCTAAAAAACAAAGCAACAGAGCCTAGGGCACTTCCACTTATGGTCCTATAGCTTAGGGAAATTAAAATCAAAAAGACACAGCCACCCCAAAGTTTGGGACACCTCTGTTTACAAGAACCTCGTTTACCGTACAAGTTCAGTATCACAGAAAGTGAAAAATGGATAAAGAACTTGTGGTACTTATGTACAATGCAGTATCACTCAGCAATGAAATCTATGTCATCAGGCCCATAGCAGCATAATGAGTGGATTCAGGTACGATGGTTCTAACTGAAATAAGTCACACAGAAAAAGAAACATCATAAGATATCACTAATACATGGAATGTAAACTTGGCTACACAGGAACTGAATTCCAAAACAGAACAGGGTCTCAAATTTAGAAAACCAACTTATGCTTGCTTAATGGGAAAGGTGAGTTGGGGTGCTGCATAAAACCAGAGATTGAAATGAGCACAGATAAAGTTCCTTAAGCCAAATATGGAATAGACAAGAGCTACTCCTTGCTCAACGAAATGGACTCAACACCCCATATTAAACGCCTAAGAATGTACCTGACTAGTAAGTATCTTAAAACCTATGGATTGCTATGTCTCCAAAAGAGAATCAAGCGTGTGTACAGGGGCATAAACGCAGCAGTGATAGGATTGGAGAGGTTCGGTGAGCAAATGAAGACCCTTTGAAGTCATATTGCATGGTACCCATTCCACGGGTTTCAACTACCCAGGTTTAAGGTATTCTTCCTTCAGCTACAACATGCATGTGGAACCTAGAGTATGATAAACCGTGTGAACGGGAGACGTGTTCAAATATGTCTCAGTTTTCGTACACTGGTACTCGGGTGCAACATTCCAGACGCTTTACTAACACTCTCCCGACTTGGAGAGTCAGCGCCTTTAACCTCCTGTTTGGCCCAGTTTGCAATTTCTGCGGAAGATGAACAGGAATAGCGAGAACCAATGAGAGACTAGCTGGAGGTGTCTGGACGGGCAAATTTAACTCTCATTTCCCACCAGGAAGAGGAAATAACCAAAGGCTCAGCATGCCGTGCCGGAACCAGATTAGGGCCTGAAGCCATGCTGCGGTGTTGCGGCCAGGTCACAAGAAAGCGAGTTGAAGAAAGGCGCTCAGGGGCACTGTAATTCACAAACCTGCAGAGTTATAAATGACAGCTATCGTCCAAAAATATACTGAAGTAAGGCTGCCAAGAGGACTTCAAAGCGGGGCAGAATTGCAGGAAACCGATTTCAGGAGGTAGACTGGAATTGCATTGAAAGCATAGGAAAAGAGACAGAACGTCCACAATGATGGACTTGGCCAAAAAGGGCGTATGCGGTTTTTCCTGAATATATTCAGGAAAAAACGCATACGCCCTTTTTGGCCAACCAAGCAAGCTTGCAAACGAAATCTGCACTACAATGAAGTCTCACTTCCCCCCGGTCAAAAGGGCCATCTGAAAAAAGTGTAAAATCCAGAAAGGCAGGACAGGCCATGGAGAACTGGGAGCCTTGTTATGCTGATGGGAGGGATGTAAATTGCCAACAGACACTCGGGAGAAGTGTATGGTGTTTCCTGAAACATCTAAAAAACAAAGCAACAGAGCCTAGGGCACTTCCACTTATGGTCCTATAGCTTAGGGAAATTAAAATCAAAAAGACACAGCCACCCCAAAGTTTGGGACGCCTCTGTTTACAAGAACCTCGTTTACCGTACAAGTTCAACATCACAGAAAGTGAAAAATGGATAAAGAAGTTGTGGTATTTACTTATAAAGCAATATCACTCAGCAATGAAATCTATGTCATCAGGCCCTTAGCAGCACAATGAGTGGATTCAGGTATGATGATTCTAACTGAAATAAGTCACACAGAAAAAGAAACATCATAAGATATCAGTAATACACGGAATGTAAACTTGGCTACACAGGAACTGAATTACAGAACAGAACAGGGTCTCAAATTTAGAAAACCAACTTATGCTTGCTTAAGGGGAAAGGTGAGTTGGGGTGCTGCATAAAACCAGAGATTGAAATGAGCACAGATAAAGTTCCTTAAGCCAAATATGGAATAGACAAGAGCTACTCCTTGCTCAACGAAATGGACTCAACACCCCATATTAAACGCCTAAGAATGTACCTGACTAGTAAGTATCTTAAAACCTATGGATTGCTATGTCTCCAAAAGAGAATCAAGCATGTGTACAGGGGCATAAACGCAGCAGTGATAGGATTGGAGAGGTTCGGTGAGCAAATGAAGACCCTTTGAAGTCATATTGCATGGTACCCATTCCACGGGTCTCAACTCTCCAGGTTTAAGGTATTCTTCCTTCAGCTAAAACATGCATGTGGAACCCAGAGTATGATCAACCGTGTGAACGGGAGACGTGTTCAAATATGTCTCAGTTTTCCTCCCCTGGTACTCGGGTGCAACATTCCAGACGCTTTACTAACACTCTCCCCACTTGGAGAGTCAGCGCCTTTAACCTCCTGTTTGGCCCAGTTTGCAATTTCTGCGGAAGATGAACAGGAATAGCGAGAACCAATGAGAGACTAGCTGGAGGTGTCTGGACGGGCAAATTTAACTCTCATTTCCCACCAGGAAGAGGAAATAACCAAAGGCTCAGCGTGCCGTGCCGGAACCAGATTAGGGCCTGAAGCCATCCTGCAGTGTTGCGGCCAGCTCAAAAGAAAGCAAGTTGAAGAAAGGCGCTCAGGGGCACTGTAATTCACAAACCTGCAGAGTTATAAATGACAGCTATCGTCCAAAAATATACTGAAGTAAGGCTGCCAAGAGGACTTGAAAGCGGGGCAGAATTGCAGGAAACCGATTTCAGGAGGTAGACTGGAATTGCATTGAAAGCATAGGAAAAGAGGCAGAACGTCCACAATGATGCACTTGGCCAAAAAGGGCGTATGCGTTTTTTCCTGAATATATTCAGGAAAAAACGCATACGCCCTTTTTGGCCAACCAAGCAAGCTTGCAAAGGAAATCTGCACTACAATGAAGTCTCACTTCCCCCCGGTCAAAAGGGCCATCTGAAAAAAGTGTAAAATCCAGAAAGTCAGGACAGGCCATGGAGAACTGGGAGCCTTGTTATGCTGATGGGCGGGATGTAAATTGCCAACAGACACTCGGGAGAAGTGTATGGTGTTTCCTGAAATATCTAAAAAACAAAGCAACAGAGCCTAGGGCACTTCCACTTATGGTCCTATAGCTTAGGGAAATTAAAATCAAAAAGACACAGCCACCCCAAAGTTTGGGACGCCTCTGTTTACAAGAACCTCGTTTACCGTACAAGTTCAATATCACAGAAAGTGAAAAATGGATAAAGAACTTGTGGTACTTACGTACAATGCAGTATCACTCAGCAATGAAATCTATGTCATCAGGCCCGTAGCAGCATAATGAGTGGATTCAGGTACGATGATTCTACCTGAAATAAGTCACACAGAAAAAGAAACATCATAAGATATCACTAATACACGGAATGTAAACTTGGCTACACAGGAACTGAATTCCAAAACAGAACAGGGTCTCAAATTTAGAAAACCAACTTATGCTTGCTTAAGGGGAAAGGTGAGTTGGGGTGCTGCATAAAACCAGAGATTGAAATGAGCACAGATAAAGTTCCTTAAGCCAAATATGGAATAGACAAGAGCTACTCCTTGCTCAATGAAATGGACTCAACACCCCATATTAAACGCCTAAGAATGTACCTGACTAGTAAGTATCTTAAAACCTATGGATTGCTATGTCTCCGAAAGCGAATCAAGCATGTGTACAGGGGCATAAACGCAGCAGTGATAGGATTGGAGAGGTTCGGTGAGCAAATGAAGACCCTTTGAAGTCATATTGCATGGTACCCATTCCACGGGTTTCAACTACCCAGGTTTAAGGTATTCTTCCTTCAGCTAAAACATGCATGTGGAACCTAGAGTATGATCAACCGTGTGATCGGGAGACGTGTTCAAATATGTCTCAGTTTAAGTACCCTGGTACTCGGGTGCAACATTCCAGATGCTTTACTAACACTCTCCCGACTTGGAGAGTCAGTCCCTTTAACCTCCTGTTTGGCCCAGTTTGCAATTTCTGCGGAAGATGAACAGGAATAGCGAGAACCAATGAGAGACTAGCTGGAGGTGTCTGGACGGGCAAATTTAACTCTCATTTCCCACCAGGAAGAGGAATTAACCAAAGGCTCAGCGTGCCGTGCCGGAACCAGATTAGGGCCTGAAGCCATCCTGTGGTGTTGCGGCCTGGTCACAAGAAAGCGAGTTGAAGAAAGGAGCTCAGGAGCACTGTAATTCACAAACCTGCAGAGTTATAAATGACAGCTAACGTCCAAAAATATACTGAAGTAAGGCTGCCAAGAGGACTTGAAAGCAGGGCAGAATTGCAAGAAACCGATTTCAGGAGGTAGACTGGAATTGCATTGAAAGCATAGGAAAAGAGGCAGAACGTCCACAATGATGCACTTGGCGAAAAAGGGCGTATGCGTTTTTTCCTGAATATATTCAGGAAAAAACGCATACGCCCTTTTTGGCCAACCAAGGAAGCTTGCAAAGGAAATCTGCACTACAATGAAGTCTCACTTCCCCCCGGTCCAAAGGGCCATCTGAAAAAAGTGTAAAATCCAGAAAGGCAGGACAGGCCATGGAGAACTGGGAGCCTTGTTATGCTGATGGGAGGGATGTAAATTGCCAACAGACACTCGGGAGAAGTGTATGGTGCTTCCTGAAACATCTAAAAAACAAAGCAACAGAGCCTAGGGCACTTCCACTTATGGTCCTATAGCTTAGGGAAATTAAAATCAAAAAGACACAGCCACCCCAAAGTTTGGGACTGCTCTGTTTACAAGAACCTCGTTTACAGTACAAGTTCAACATCACAGAAAGTGAAAAATGGATAAAGAAGTTGTGGTATTTACTTACAAAGCAATATCACTCAGCAATGAAATCTATGTCATCAGGCCCTTAGCAGCACAATGAGTGGATTCAGGTACGATGATTCTAACTGAAATAAGTCACACAGAAAAAGAAACATCATAAGATATCAGTAATACACGGAATGTAAACTTGGCTACACAGGAACTGAATTACAGAACAGAACAGGGTCTCAAATTTAGAAAACCAACTTATGCTTGCTTAAGGGGAAAGGTGAGTTGGGGTGCTGCATAAAACCAGAGATTGAAATGAGCACAGATAAAGTTCCTTAAGCCAAATATGGAATAGACAAGAGCTACTCCTTGCTCAACAAAATGGACTCAACACCCCATATTAAACGCCTAAGAATGTACCTGACTAGTAAGTATCTTAAAACCTATGGATTGCTATGTCTCCAAAAGAGAATCAAGCGTGTGTACAGGGGCATAAACGCAGCAGTGATAGGATTGGAGAGGTTCGGTGAGCTAATGAAGACCCTTTGAAGTCATATTGCATGGTACCCATTCCACGGGTCTCAACTCTCCAGGTTTAAGGTATTCTTCCTTCAGCTAAAACATGCATGTGGAACCCAGAGTATGATCAACCGTGTGAACGGGAGACGTGTTCAAATATGTCTCAGTTTTCCTCCCCTGGTACTCGGGTGCAACATTCCAGACGCTTTACTAACACTCTCCCCACTTGGAGAGTCAGCGCCTTTAACCTCCTGATTGGCCCAGTTTGCAATTTCTGCGGAAGATGAACAGGAATAGGGAGAACAAATGAGAGACTAGCTGGAGGTGTCTGGACGGGCAAATTTAACTCTCATTTCCCACCAGGAAGAGGAAATAACCAAAGGCTCAGCGTGCCGTGCCGGAACCAGATTAGGGCCTGAAGCCATCCTGCAGTGTTGCGGCCAGCTCAAAAGAAAGCGAGTTGAAGAAAGGCGCTCAGGGGCACTGTAATTCACAAACCTGCAGAGTTATAAATGACAGCTATCGTCCAAAAATATACTGAAGTAAGGCTGCCAAGAGGACTTGAAAGCGGGGCAGAATTGCAGGAAACCGATTTCAGGAGGTAGACTGGAATTGCATTGAAAGCATAGGAAAAGAGGCAGAACGTCCACAATGATGCACTTGGCCAAAAAGGGCGTATGCGTTTTTTCCTGAATATATTCAGGAAAAAACGCATACGCCCTTTTTGGCCAACCAAGCAAGCTTGCAAAGGAAATCTGCACTACAATGAAGTCTCACTTCCCCCCGGTCCAAAGGGCCATCTGAAAAAAGTGTAAAATCCAGAAAGGCAGGACAGGCCATGGAGAACTGGGAGCCTTGTTATGCTGATGGGAGGGATGTAAATTGCCAACAGACACTCGGGAGAAGTGTATGGTGCTTCCTGAAACATCTAAAAAACAAAGCAACAGAGCCTAGGGCACTTCCACTTATGGTCCTATAGCTTAGGGAAATTAAAATCAAAAAGACACAGCCACCCCAAAGTTTGGGACTGCTCTGTTTACAAGAACCTCGTTTACAGTACAAGTTCAACATCACAGAAAGTGAAAAATGGATAAAGAAGTTGTGGTATTTACTTACAAAGCAATATCACTCAGCAATGAAATCTATGTCATCAGGCCCTTAGCAGCACAATGAGTGGATTCAGGTACGATGATTCTAACTGAAATAAGTCACACAGAAAAAGAAACATCATAAGATATCAGTAATACACGGAATGTAAACTTGGCTACACAGGAACTGAATTACAGAACAGAACAGGGTCTCAAATTTAGAAAACCAACTTATGCTTGCTTAAGGGGAAAGGTGAGTTGGGGTGCTGCATAAAACCAGAGATTGAAATGAGCACAGATAAAGTTCCTTAAGCCAAATATGGAATAGACAAGAGCTACTCCTTGCTCAACAAAATGGACTCAACACCCCATATTAAACGCCTAAGAATGTACCTGACTAGTAAGTATCTTAAAACCTATGGATTGCTATGTCTCCAAAAGAGAATCAAGCGTGTGTACAGGGGCATAAACGCAGCAGTGATAGGATTGGAGAGGTTCGGTGAGCTAATGAAGACCCTTTGAAGTCATATTGCATGGTACCCATTCCACGGGTCTCAACTCTCCAGGTTTAAGGTATTCTTCCTTCAGCTAAAACATGCATGTGGAACCCAGAGTATGATCAACCGTGTGAACGGGAGACGTGTTCAAATATGTCTCAGTTTTCCTCCCCTGGTACTCGGGTGCAACATTCCAGACGCTTTACTAACACTCTCCCCACTTGGAGAGTCAGCGCCTTTAACCTCCTGATTGGCCCAGTTTGCAATTTCTGCGGAAGATGAACAGGAATAGGGAGAACAAATGAGAGACTAGCTGGAGGTGTCTGGACGGGCAAATTTAACTCTCATTTCCCACCAGGAAGAGGAAATAACCAAAGGCTCAGCGTGCCGTGCCGGAACCAGATTAGGGCCTGAAGCCATCCTGCAGTGTTGCGGCCAGCTCAAAAGAAAGCGAGTTGAAGAAAGGCGCTCAGGGGCACTGTAATTCACAAACCTGCAGAGTTATAAATGACAGCTATCGTCCAAAAATATACTGAAGTAAGGCTGCCAAGAGGACTTGAAAGCGGTGCAGAATTGCAGGAAACCGATTTCAGGAGGTAGACTGGAATTGCATTGAAAGCATAGGAAAAGAGGCAGAACGTCCACAATGATGCACTTGGCCAAAAAGGGCGTATGCGTTTTTTCCTGAATATATTCAGGAAAAAACGCATACGCCCTTTTTGGCCAACCAAGCAAGCTTGCAAAGGAAATCTGCACTACAATGAAGTCTCACTTCCCCCCGGTCAAAAGGGCCATCTGAAAAAAGTGTAAAATCCAGAAAGTCAGGACAGGCCATGGAGAACTGGGAGCCTTGTTATGCTTATGGGCGGGATGTAAATTGCCAACAGACACTCGGGAGAAGTGTATGGTGTTTCCTGAAATATCTAAAAAACAAAGCAACAGAGCCTAGGGCACTTCCACTTATGGTCCTATAGCTTAGGGAAATTAAAATCAAAAAGACACAGCCACCCCAAAGTTTGGGACGCCTCTGTTTACAAGAACCTCGTTTACCGTACAAGTTCAATATCACAGAAACTGAAAAATGGATAAAGAACTTGTGGTACTTACGTACAATGCAGTATCACTCAGCAATGAAATCTATGTCATCAGGCCCGTAGCAGCATAATGAGTGGATTCAGGTACGATGATTCTACCTGAAATAAGTCACACAGAAAAAGAAACATCATAAGATATCACTAATACACGGAATGTAAACTTGGCTACACAGGAACTGAATTCCAAAACAGAACAGGGTCTCAAATTTAGAAAACCAACTTATGCTTGCTTAAGGGGAAAGGTGAGTTGGGGTGCTGCATAAAACCAGAGATTGAAATGAGCACAGATAAAGTTCCTTAAGCCAAATATGGAATAGACAAGAGCTACTCCTTGCTCAACGAAATGGACTCAACACCCCATATTAAACGCCTAAGAATGTACCTGACTAGTAAGTATCTTAAAACCTATGGATTGCTATGTCTCCGAAAGCGAATCAAGCATGTGTACAGGGGCATAAACGCAGCAGTGATAGGATTGGAGAGGTTCGGTGAGCAAATGAAGACCCTTTGAAGTCATATTGCATGGTACCCATTCCACGGGTTTCAACTACCCAGGTTTAAGGTATTCTTCCTTCAGCTAAAACATGCATGTGGAACCTAGAGTATGATCAACCATGTGATCGGGAGACGTGTTCAAATATGTCTCAGTTTTCGTACCCTGGTACTCGGGTGCAACATTCCAGACGGTTTACTAACACTCTCCCCACTTGGAGAGTCAGCGCCTTTAACCTCCTGTTTGGCCCAGTTTGCAATTTCTGCGGAAGATGAACAGGAATAGGGAGAACCAATGAGAGACTAGCTGGAGGTGTCTGGACGGGCAAATTTAACTCTCATTTCCCACCAGGAAGAGGAAATAACCAAAGGCTCAGCGTGCCGTGCCGGAACCAGATTAGGGCCTGAAGCCATCCTGCAGTGTTGCGGCCAGCTCTAAAGAAAGCGAGTTGAAGAAAGGCGCTCAGGGGCACTGTAATGCACAAACCTGCAGAGTTATAAATGACAGCTATCGTCCAAAAATATACTGAAGTAAGGCTGCCAAGAGGACTTGAAAGCGGGGCAGAATTGCAGGAAACCGATTTCAGGAGGTAGACTGGAATTGCATTGAAAGCATAGGAAAAGAGGCAGAACGTCCACAATGATGCACTTGGCCAAAAAGGGCGTATGTGTTTTTTCCTGAATATATTCAGGAAAAAACGCATACGCCCTTTTTGGCCAACCAAGCAAGCTTGCAAAGGAAATCTGCACTACAATGAAGTCTCACTTCCCCCCGGTCAAAAGGGCCATCTGAAAAAAGTGTAAAATCCAGAAAGGCAGGACAGGCCATGGAGAACTGGGAGCCTTGTTATGCTTATGGGCGGGATGTAAATTGCCAACAGACACTCGGGAGAAGTGTATGGTGTTTCCTGAAATATCTAAAAAACAAAGCAACAGAGCCTAGGGCACTTCCACTTATGGTCCTATAGCTTAGGGAAATTAAAATCAAAAAGACACAGCCACCCCAAAGTTTGGGACGCCTCTGTTTACAAGAACCTCGTTTACCGTACAAGTTCAATATCACAGAAAGTGAAAAATGGATAAAGAACTTGTGGTACTTACGTACAAAGCAATATCACTCAGCAATGAAATCTATGTCATCAGGCCCGTAGCAGCATAATGAGTGGATTCAGGTACGATGATTCTACCTGAAATAAGTCACACAGAAAAAGAAACATCATAAGATATCACTAATACACGGAATGTAAACTTGGCTACACAGGAACTGAATTCCAAAACAGAACAGGGTCTCAAATTTCGAAAACCAACTTATGCTTGCTTAAGGGGAAAGGTGAGTTGGGGTGCTGCATAAAACCAGAGATTGAAATGAGCACAGATAAAGTTCCTTAAGCCAAATATGGAATAGACAAGAGCTACTCCTTGCTCAACGAAATGGACTCAACACCCCATATTAAACGCCTAAGAATGTACCTGACTAGTAAGTATCTTAAAACCTATGGATTGCTATGTCTCCGAAAGAGAATCAAGCATGGGTACAGGGGCATAAACGCAGCAGTGATAGGATTGGAGAGGTTCGGTGAGCAAATGAAGACCCTTTGAAGTCATATTGCATGGTACCCATTCCACGGGTTTCAACTACCCAGGTTTAAGGTATTCTTCCTTCAGCTAAAACATGCATGTGGAACCTAGAGTATGATCAACCATGTGATCGGGAGACGTGTTCAAATATGTCTCAGTTTTCGTACCCTGGTACTCGGGTGCAACATTCCAGATGCTTTACTAACACTCTCCCCACTTGGAGAGTCAGCGCCTTTAACCTCCTGTTTGGCCCAGTTTGCAATTTCTGCGGAAGATGAACAGGAATAGGGAGAACCAATGAGAGACTAGCTGGAGGTGTCTGAACGGGCAAATTTAACTCTCATTTCCCACCAGGAAGAGGAAATAACCAAAGGCTCAGCGTGCCGTGCCGGAACCAGATTAGGGCCTGAAGCCATCCTGCGGTGTTGCGGCCAGCTCACAAGAAAGCGAGTTGAAGAAAGGAGCTCAGGGGCACTGTAATTCACAAACCTGCAGAGTTATAAATGACAGCTATCGTCCAAAAATATACTGAAGTAAGGCTGCCAAGAGGACTTGAAAGCGGGGCAGAATTGCAGGAAACCGATTTCAGGAGGTAGACTGGAATTGCATTGAAAGCATAGGAAAAGAGGCGGAACGTCCACAATGATGCACTTGGCCAAAAAGGGCGTATGCGTTTTTTCCTGAATATATTCAGGAAAAAACGCATACGCCCCTTTTGGCCAACCAAGCAAGCTTGCAAAGGAAATCTGCACTACAATGAAGTCTCACTTCCCCCCGGTCAAAAGGGCCATCTGAAAAAAGTGTAAAATCCAGAAAGGCAGGACAGGCCATGGAGAACTGGGAGCCTTGTTATGCTGATGGGCGGGATGTAAATTGCCAACAGACACTCGGGAGAAGTGTATGGTGTTTCCTGAAACATCTAAAAAACACAGCAACAGAGCCTAGGGCACTTCCACTTATGGTCCTATAGCTTAGGAAAATTAAAATCAAAAAGACACAGCCACCCCAAAGTTTGGAACGGCTCTGTTTACAAGAACCTCGTTTACAGTACAAGTTCAACATCGCAGAAAGTGAAAAATGGATAAAGAAGTTGTGGTATTTACTTACAAAGCAATATCACTCAGCAATGAAATCTATGTCATCAGGCCCTTAGCAGCACAATGAGTGGATTCAGGTATGATGATTCTAACTGAAATAAGTCACACAGAAAAAGAAACATCATAAGATATCAGTAATACACGGAATGTAAACTTGGCTACACAGGAACTGAATTACAGAACAGAACAGGGTCTCAAATTTAGAAAACCAACTTATGCTTGCTTAAGGGGAAAGGTGAGTTGGGGTGCTGCATAAAACCGGAGATTGAAATGAGCACAGATAAAGTTCCTTAAGCCAAATATGGAATAGACAAGAGCTACTCCTTGCTCAATGAAATGGACTCAACACCACATATTAAACGCCTAAGAATGTACCTGACTAGTAAGTATCTTAAAACCTATGGATTGCTATGTCTCCGAAAGAGAATCAAGCATGTGTACAGGGGCATAAACGCAGCAGTGATAGGATTGGAGAGGTTCGGTGAGCAAATGAAGACCCTTTGAAGTCATATTTTATGGTACCCATTCCACGGGTTTCAACTACCCAGGTTTAAGGTATTCTTCCTTCAGCTAAAACATGCATGTGGAACCTAGAGTATGATCAACCATGTGATTGGGAGACGTGTTCAAATATGTCTCAGTTTTCGTACCTTGGTACTCGGGTGCAACATTCCAGACGCTTTACTAACACTCTCCCCACTTGGAGAGTCAGTGCCTTTAACATCCTGTTTGGCCCAGTTTGCAATTACTGTGGAAGATGAACAGGAATAGGGAGAACCAATGAGAGACTAGCTGGACGTGTCTGAACGGGCAAATTTAACTCTCATTTCCCACCAGGAAGAGGAATTAACCAAAGGCTCAGCGTGCCGTGCCGGAACCCGATTAGGGCCTGAAGCCATCCTGCGGTGTTGCGGCCAGCTCACAAGAAAGCGAGTTGAAGAAAGGAGCTCAGGGGCACTGTAATTCACAAACCTGCAGAGTTATAAATGACAGCTATCGTCCAAAAATATACTGAAGTAAGGCTGCCAAGAGGACTTGAAAGCGGGGCAGAATTGCAGGAAACCGATTTCAGGAGGTAGAGTGGAATTGCATTGAAAGCATAGGAAAAGAGGCAGAACGTCCACAATGATGCACTTGGCCAAAAAGGGCGTATGCGTTTTTTCCTGAATATATTCAGGAAAAATCGCATACGCCCTTTTTGGCCAACCAAGCAAGCTTGCAAAGGAAATCTGCACTACAATGAAGTCTCACTTCCCCCCGGTCAAAAGGGCCATCTGAAAAAAGTGTAAAATCCAGAAAGGCAGGACAGGCCATGGAGAACTGGAAGCCTTGTTATGCTGATGGGCGGGATGTAAATTGCCAACAGACACTAGGGAGAAGTGTATGGTGTTTCCTGAAACATCTGAAAAACAAAGCAACACAGCCTAGGGCACTTCCACTTATGGTCCTATAGCTTAGGGAAATTAAAATCAAAAAGACACAGCACCCCAAAGTTTGGGACGCCTCTGTTTACAAGAACCTCGTTTACCGTACAAGTTCAGTATCACAGAAATTGAAAAATGGATAAAGAACTTGTGGTACTTACGTACAATGCAGTATCACTCAGCAATGAAATCTATGTCATCAGGCCCATAGCAGCATAATGAGTGGATTCAGGTACGATGATTCTAACTGAAATAAGTCACACAGAAAAAGAAACATCATAAGATATCACTAATACATGCAATGTAAACTTGGCTACACAGGAACTGAATTCCAAAACAGAACAGGGTCTCAAATTTAGAAAACCAACTTATGCTTGCTTAAGGGGAAAGGTGAGTTGGGGTGCTGCATAAAACCAGAGATTGAAATGAGCACAGATAAAGTTCCTTAAGCCAAATATGGAATAGACAAGAGCTACTCCTTGCTCAACGAAATGGACTCAACACCCCATATTAAACGCCTAAGAATGTACCTGACTAGTAAGTATCTTAAAACCTATGGATTGCTACGTCTCCAAAAGAGAATCAAGCTTGTGTACAGGGGCATAAACGCAGCAGTGATAGGATTGGAGAGGTTCGGTGAGCAAATGAAGACCCTTTGAAGTCATATTGCATGGTACCCATTCCACGGGTCTCAACTCTCCAGGTTTAAGGTATTCTTCCTTCAGCTAAAACATGCATGTGGAACCCAGAGTATGATCAACCGTGTGAACGGGAGACGTGTTCAACTATGTCTCAGTTTTCTTCCCCTGGTACTCAGGTGCAACATTCCAGACGCTTTACTAACACTCTCCCCACTTGGAGAGCCAGTGCCTTTAACCTCCTGTTTGGCCCAGTTTGCAATTTCTGCGGAAGATGAACAGGAATAGGGAGAACCAATGAGAGACTAGCTGGAGGTGTCTGGACGGGCAAATTTAACTCTCATTTCCCACCAGGAAGAGGAAATAACCAAAGGCTCAGCGTGCCGTGCCGGAACCAGATTAGGGCCTGAAGCCATCCTGCGGTGTTGTGGCCAGCTCACAAGAAAGCGAGTTGAAGAAAGGAGCTCAGGGGCACTGTAATTCACAAACCTGCAGAGTTATAAATGACAGCTATCGTCCAAAAATATACTGAAGTGAGGCTGCCAAGAGGACTTGAAAGCGGGGCAGAATTGCAGGAAACCGATTTCAGGAGGTAGAGTGGAATTGCATTGAAAGCATAGGAAAAGAGGCAGAACGTCCACAATGATGCACTTGGCCAAAAAGGGTGTATGCGTTTTTTCCTGAATATATTCAGGCAAAAACGCATACGCCCTTTTTGGCCAACCAAGCAAGCTTGCAAAGGAAATCTGCACTACAATGAAGTCTCACTTCCCCCCGGTCAAAAGGGCCATCTGAAAAAAGTGTAAACTCCAGAAAGGCAGGACAGGCCATGGAGAACTGGGAGCCTTGTTATGCTGATGGGCGGGATGTAAATTGCAAACAGACACTCGGGAGAAATGTATGGTGTTTCCTGAAACATCTAAAAAACAAAGCAACAGAGCCTAGGGCACTTCCACTTATGGTCCTATAGCTTAGGGAAATTAAAATCAAAAAGACACAGCCACCCCAATGTTTGGAACGGCTCTGTTTACAAGAACCGCGTTTACCGTACAAGTTCAACATCGCAGAAAGTGAAAAATGGATAAAGAAGTTGTGGTATTTACTTACAAAGCAATATCACTCAGCAATGAAATCTATGTCATCAGGCACTTAGCAGCACAATGAGTGGATTCAGGTATGATGATTCTAACTGAAATAAGTCACACAGAAAAAGAAACATCATAAGATATCAGTAATACACGGAATGTAAACTTGGCTACACAGGAACTGAATTACAGAACAGAACAGGGTCTCAAATTTAGAAAACGAACTTATGCTTGCTTAAGGGGAAAGGTGAGTTGGGGTACTGCATAAAACCAGAGATTGAAATGAGCACAGATAAAGTTCCTTAAGCCAAATATGGAATAGACAAGAGCTAGTCCTTGCTCAACGAAATGGACTCAACACCGCATATTAAATGCCTAAGAATGTACCTGACTAGTAAGTATCTTAAAACCTATGGATTGCTATGTCTCTGAAAGAGAATCAAGCGTGTGTATAGGGGCATAAACGCAGCAGTGATAGGATTGGAGAGGTTCGGTGAGCAAATGAAGACCCTTTGAAGTCATATTGCATAGTACCCATTCCACGGGTTTCAACTACCCAGGTTTAAGGTATTCTTCCTTCAGCTAAAACATGCATGTGGAACCTAGAGTATGATCAACCATGTGATCGGGAGACGTGTTCAAATATGTCTCAGTTTTCGTACCCTGTTACTCGGGTGCAACATTCCAGACGCTTTACTAACACTCTCCCGACTTGGAGAGTCAGTGCCCTTAACCTCCTGTTTGGCCCAGTTGGCAATTTCTGCGCAAGATGAACAGGAATAGCGAGAACCAATGAGAGACTAGCTAGAGGTGTCTGGACGGGCAAATTTAACTCTCATTTCCCACCAGGAAGAGGAATTAACCAAAGGCTCAGCGTGCCGTGCCGGAACCAGATTAGGGCCTGAAGCCATCCTGCGGTGTTACGGCCAGCTCACAAGAAAGCGAGTTGAAGAAAGGAGCTCAGGGGCACTGTAATTCACAAACCTGCAGAGTTATAAATGACAGCTCTCGTCCAAAAATATACTGAAGTAAGGCTGCCAAGAGGACTTGAAAGCGGGGCAGAATTGCAGGAAACCGATTTCAGGAGGTAGACTGGAATTGCATTGAAAGCATAGGAAAAGAGGCAGAACGTCCACAATGATGCACTTGGCCAAAAAGGGCGTATGCGTTTTTTCCTGAATATATTCAGGAAAAAACGCATACGCCCTTTTTGGCCAACCAAGCAAGCTTGCAAAGGAAATCTGCACTACAATGAAGTCTCACTTCCCCCCGGTCAAAAGGGCCATCTGAAAAAAGTGTAAAATCCAGAAAGGCAGGACAGGCCATGGAGAACTGGGAGCCTTGTTATGCTGATGGGCGGGATGTAAATTGCCAACAGACACTCGGGAGAAGTGTATGGTGTTTCCTGAAACATCTAAAAAACACAGCAACAGAGCCTAGGGCACTTCCACTTATGGTCCTATAGCTTAGGGAAATTAAAATCAAAAAGACACAGCCACCCCAAAGTTTGGGACGCCTCTGTTTACAAGAACCTCGTTTACCGTACAAGTTCAACATCACAGAAAGTGAAAAATGGATAAAGAACTTGTGGTACTTACGTACAATGCAGTATCACTCAGCAATGAAATCTATGTCATCAGGCCCGTAGCAGCATAATGAGTGGATTCAGGTACGATGATTCTAACTGAAATAAGTCACACAGAAAAAGAAACATCATAAGATATCACTAGTACACGGAATGTAAACTTGGCTACACAGGAACTGAATTCCAAAACAGAACAGGGTCTCAAATTTAGAAAACCAACTTATGCTTGCTTAAGGGGAAAGGTGAGTTGGGGTGCTGCATAAAACCAGAGATTGAAATGAGCACAGATAAAGTTCCTTAAGCCAAATATGGAATAGACAAGAGCTACTCCTTGCTCAACGAAATGGACTCAACACCGCATATTAAACGCCTAAGAATGTACCTGACTAGTAAGTATCTTAAAACCTATGGATTGCTATGTCTCCAATAGAGAATCAAGCATGCGTACAGGGGCATAAACGCAACAGTGATAGGATTGGAGAGGTTCGGTGAGCAAATGAAGACCCTTTGAAGTCATATTGCATGGTACCCATTCCACGGGTCTCAACTCTCCAGGTTTAAGGTATTCTTCCTTCAGCTAAATCATGCATGTGGAACCCAGAGTATGATCAACCGTGTGAACGGGAGATGTGTTCAAATATGTCTCAGGTTTCCTCCCCTGGTACTCGGGTGCAACATTCCAGAAGCTTTACTAACACTCTCCCCACTTGGAGAGTCAGCGCCTTTAACCTCCTGTTTGGCCCAGTTTGCAATTTCTGCGGAAGATGAACAGGAATAGGGAGAACCAATGAGAGACTAGCTGGAGGTGTCTGGACGGGCAAATTTAATTCTCATTTCCCACCAGGAAGAGGAAATAACCAAAGGCTCAGCGTGCCGTGCCAGAACCAGATTAGGGCCTGAAGCCATCCTGCGGTGTTGCGGCCAGCTCACAAGAAAGCCAGTTGAAGAAAGTAGCTCATGGGCACTGTAATGCACAAACCTGCAGAGTTATAAATGACAGCTATCGTCCAAAAATATACTGAAGTAAGGCTGCCAAGAGGACTTGAAAGCGGGGCAGAATTGCAGGAAACCGATTTCAGGAGGTAGACTGGAATTGCATTGAAAGCATAGGAAAAGAGGCAGAACGTCCACAATGATGCACTTGGCCAAAAAGGGCGTATGCGTTTTTTCCTGAATATATTCAGGAAAAAACGCATACGCCCTTTTTGGCCAACCAAGCAAGCTTGCAAAGGAAATCTGCACTACAATGAAGTCTCACTTCCCCCCGGTCAAAAGGGCCATCTGAAAAAAGTGTAAAATCCAGAAAGGCAGGACAGGCCATGGAGAACTGGGAGCCTTGTTATGCTGATGGGCGGGATGTAAATTGCCAACAGACACTCGGGAGAAGTGTATGGTGTTTCCTGAAACATCTAAGAAACAAAGCAACAGAGCCTAGGGCACTTCCACTTATGGTCCTATAGCTTAGGGAAATTAAAATCAAAAAGACACAGCCACCCCAAAGTTTGGGACGCCTCTGTTTACAAGAACCTCGTTTACCGTTCAAGTTCAATATCACAGAAACTGAAAAATGGATAAAGAACTTGTGGTACTTACGTACAATGCAGTATCACTCAGCAATGAAATCTATGTCATCAGGCCCGTAGCAGCATAATGAGTGGATTCAGGTACGATGATTCTAACTGAAATAAGTCACACAGAAAAAGAAACATCATAAGATATCACTAATACACGGAATGTAAACTTGGCTACACAGGAACTGAATTCCAAAACAGAACAGGGTCTCAAATTTAGAAAAGCAACATATGCTTGCTTAAGGGGAAAGGTGAGTTGGGGTGCTGCATAAAACCAGAGATTGAAATGAGCACAGATAAAGTTCCTTAAGCCAAATATGGAATAGACAAGAGCTACTCCTTGCTCAACGAAATGGACTCAACACCCCATATTAAACGCCTAAGAATGTACCTGACTAGTAAGTATCTTAAAACCTATGGATTGCTATGTCTCCAAAAGAGAATCAAGCGTGTGTACAGGGGCATAAACGCAGCAGTGATAGGATTGGAGAGGTTCGGTGAGCAAATGAAGACCCTTTGAAGTCATATTGCATGGTACCCATTCCACGGGTTTCAACTACCCAGGTTTAAGGTATTCTTCCTTCAGCTAAAACATGCATGGGGAACACAGAGTATGATCAACCATGTGAACGGGAGACGTGTTCAAATATGTCTCAGTTTTCATACCCTGGTACTCGGGTGCAACATTCCAGACGCTTTACTAACACTCTCCCGACTTGGAGAGTCAGTCCCTTTAACCTCCTGTTTGGCCCAGTTTGCAATTTCTGCGGAAGATGAACAGGAATAGGGAGAACCAATGAGAGACTAGCTGGAGGTGTCTGGACGGGGAAATTTAACTCTCATTTCCCACCAGGAAGAGGAATTAACCAATGGCTCAGCGTGCCGTGCTGGAACCAGATTAGGGCCTGAAGCCATCCTGCGGTGTTGTGGCCAGCTCACAAGAAAGCAAGTTGAAGAAAGGAGCTCAGGGGCACTGTAATTCACAAACCTGCAGAGTTATAAATGACAGCTATCGTCCAAAAATATACTGAAGTAAGGCTGCCAAGAGGACTTGAAAGCGGGGCAGAATTGCAGGAAACCGATTTCAGGAGGTAGACTGGAATTGCATTGAAAGCATAGGAAAAGAGGCAGAACGTCCACAATGATGCACTTGGCCAAAAAGGGCGTATGCGTTTTTTCCTGAATATATTCAGGAAAAAACGCATACGCCCTTTTTGGCCAACCAAGCAAGCTTGCAAAGGAAATCTGCACTACAATGAAGTCTCACTTCCCCCCGGTCAAAAGGGCCATCTGAAAAAAGTGTAAAATCCAGAAAGGCAGAACAGGCCATGGAGAACTGGGAGCCTTGTTATGCTGATGGGCGGGATGTAAATTGCCAACAGACACTCGGGAGAAGTGTATGGTGTTTCCTGAAACATCTAAGAAACAAAGCAACAGAGCCTAGGGCACTTCCACTTATGGTCCTATAGCTTAGGGAAATTAAAATCAAAAAGACACAGCCACCCCAAAGTTTGGGACGCCTCTGTTTACAAGAACCTCATTTACCGTTCAAGTTCAATATCACAGAAACTGAAAAATGGATAAAGAACTTGTGGTACTTACGTACAATGCAGTATCACTCAGCAATGAAATCTATGTCATCAGGCCCGTAGCAGCATAATGAGTGGATTCAGGTACGATGATTCTAACTGAAATAAGTCACACAGAAAAAGAAACATCATAAGATATCACTAATACACGGAATGTAAACTTTGCTACACAGGAACTGAATTCCAAAACAGAACAGGGTCTCAAATTTAGAAAAGCAACATATGCTTGCTTAAGGGGAAAGGTGAGTTGGGGTGCTGCATAAAACCAGAGATTGAAATGAGCACAGATAAAGTTCCTTAAGCCAAATATGGAATAGACAAGAGCTACTCCTTGCTCAACGAAATGGACTCAACACCCCATATTAAACGCCTAAGAATGTACCTGACTAGTAAGTATCTTAAAACCTATGGATTGCTATGTCTCCAAAAGAGAATCAAGCGTGTGTACAGGGGCATAAACGCAGCAGTGATAGGATTGGAGAGGTTCGGTGAGCAAATGAAGACCCTTTGAAGTCATATTGCATGGTACCCATTCCACGGGTTTCAACTACCCAGGTTTAAGGTATTCTTCCTTCAGCTAAAACATGCATGGGGAACACAGAGTATGATCAACCATGTGAACGGGAGACGTGTTCAAATATGTCTCAGTTTTC